>NC_049259.1:4341190-4649240 GCF_011100685.1 Canis lupus familiaris | reverse complement strand
TTTTCATCCCTGTTTCAACCTAAATCTAAAATAAAGAGGTCAAAAATTGTATATATTTTTTTTTTGTCACCACTCTCTGGACTGTTAAAGTGCTTTCTAGCCAACAGCTATTACCTGCTTTTAATGGAATCCCTTTCTGCTTCATTGACTTCTGGGATACATAATGATGTCAAACTATGTAATAGAATGTGGAGTGAAATTCCTTTTGCTCTCAAGTTGGTAAATAAGCCCTCAAGCAGACAAAAAGGTAAGTGCACATTCTAAAGAAAGCTATAACTACTTTTGTCCAGACTCACATTAGGGCTTATACATAAGTGACCTGGAATTCACACTCCTGAGCCTGATAGCACACCAAGGATGATTTATCCATCTTGTCTCTGCTTATTTGAGTTCAGTGTCTACTGTGGTGAAGAGTTCACAGCATGCTGACTTTCCCTTTCCCCTTCCTGCTTGATTACTTTCCTTGTCACTACACAGCTTGATGGTCTCTGAGCAAGACTAACCCTGAGCTATTGAGGAATTATCATCCTCAGAGACATCTTCAACCAGTATAGAAATAGAATTAGAATCTTCAACGGATTTTCCATTCCTGCCACCTCCATTGGGGTTGAGCTCTAGTTGTCCACAATGATAAACTTCTCAATGACCCTCTAATATTATTAGCTTTT
The DNA here is from genome assembly GCF_011100685.1 of Canis lupus familiaris. Taxonomy (NCBI): domain Eukaryota; kingdom Metazoa; phylum Chordata; class Mammalia; order Carnivora; family Canidae; genus Canis; species Canis lupus. The sequence goes on along the minus strand of NC_049259.1, from coordinate 4,648,572 downwards.
CTCTTTTTCCATCATTTTGTTCTTCCTTTCCTCATTTTTATGCTCCAGGGTTACTTTCCAACTAAATTGCACTTAAATTCCTGTCTCAGAGTCTTTTTGAAAGAAAACCAATCTAAGACACTCCTGACATCTGAAGTTTTACATAAGTGGAATATTAGAAGGACAGAGGGCCGGGGGGTGGGGGGGATTGTGGAAAATGTAAACAAAAAATCTAGTGGGGGAAAGCTGTGGCTTATCTTTCCCCATTCACTCAATTGGAGTGAATCTTTCTTTTCTCAGTCTAAGCAATGGCAGTTGCAGAAAAATCTCTGGCAAAATGTTCAGGGTGTCTGGAAGATGGAGAGATCAGTATTTGATTGATTAGTAAAAGAATTCAGTGCCTTCAGTGCCCATCAATAGAAAGAGATAACTAAATGGCAAAAAAAGAATGTGATAATGGTAGCAATTTACCTTTCTGCTCTTTCGATGGGACAATGGGCATCAGAGAATGTCGCTATGTTGGAGTTACCCTTTTTGTGCTCCATGCAGGACAACTTTCCCTGGATCATAAACCCTAACAGAATGAGAGTTAATAAATCTGAAAGGCCAAAATAAAGTAGGCTCCCCATGTCAGGGAATTCCCTTGTGGGTTATAGGAAGAATTTATCCGTAGTCACATGAAGAAAGCAGGATTTGTATTTCTGTAATCCAGAGGGTGTTGATAAACAGCCAGTGTAAGCTAAAAAAGCAGGGATACTTGGAAGAAAACAGAATCCATGAGAGGCAGAATGGAGCCTAGAAGTATGCTGTATACTTCATCTCTGCCAAATCTATTAATACCAACCTTGGCTCATTTTGGAGATAAGTAAGGGACTAGATGAGGTTGGAAAATGGCATGAGATAAAGTTAAAATTATTTTGACTGGACTTTTAAAAATTTGAAACTGAGATGATCATATGACCAAAGTATTTGACAAAATTAAACACCCACTTATGATGAAAACACTCAACAAAGTGGGTATAGAGGGAACATGCATCAACATAATAAAGGCTATATATGACAATCCCACAGCTAACATCATACTCAACAGTAAAAATCTGAAAGCTTTTCCTCTAAAATCAGGAGCAAGACAACTTTTTCCCACTACTTTTATTGAACATAGTATTAGAAGTCTAGCCAAGGTAATTAGGCAAGAAAAATAAGTAAAAGTCATTAAAATTGGAAATAAAGAAGCAAAATTGCTATTATTTACAAAAGACATGATACTATATATAGAAAACCTTAAAGACTTTACCAAAAGACTATTAAATATTAAATGAATTCAAAAAGTTCCAGGATACAAAATCAGTATTTCCCAAATCTGTTGCATTTCTTTACACTAACAACAAATTACCAGAAAGAGAATTTAAGGAAACAATCTTGTTTAAAATTGAATCAAAAAGAATAAAATACCTAGGAGTAAGTTTAACCAAGGTGGTGAAAGATCTGTACACTGAAAATTATATGCTACTTATGAAATGAAAAGGGAACAAATAAATGGAAAGATATTTCATGTTCATAAATTGAAGGAATTAATACTGTTAAAATATCCATAATACCCAGAGTAACATACAAATTCAATGCAATCCTTTTCAAAATATCAATGGCATTTTTTACTGAAATAGAATACACAATCCTAAAATTTGTATGAAACCACAAAAGACTCTTAATAGCCAAAGCAATTTTGAGAAAACAAAAACAAAAACAAAAACAAAAGCAAAAACAAGGCTGGAGGGATCATCCTCTCTGATTTCAAACTATATTAGGAAGCTACAGTGATCAAGGGATCCCTGGGTGGCGCAGCGGTTTGGCGCCTGCCTTTGGCCCAGGGTGTGATCCTGGAGACCCAGGATCGAATCCCACGTCGGGCTCCCAGTGCATGGAGTCTGCTTCTCCCTCTGCCTGTGTCTCTGCCTCTCTCTCTCTCTCTCTCTCTCTCTCTCTCTGTATGAATATCATAAATAAATAAAAATAAAAAAAATATAAAAAATAAAAAAAAGGAAGCTACAGTGATCAAAACATTACCGTATTGGCATAAAAATAGACACATATATTAGTGGAATAGAATAAAGAGCACAGAAATTCATACATATATGGTTAATTAACTTATGACAAAGGAGGCAAGAAAATGCAATGGGGAAAGGACAGTCTCTTCAATAAAAGATTTTGGGAAAACTGGGTAGTTCACATTCAAAAGAATGAAACTGGACCGCTATTTTACTCCATACACAATAATTAATTCAAAATGGGATAAATACTTGAATGTAGGACCTGAAAACATAAAACTTCTAGAAGAAAACATAAGTGGAAAGTTACTTGACATTGTTCTTGGCATTGAATTTTTGGATCTGACTATAAAAGCAAAGGCAACAAAAGCAAAAACCGATGGATGACACTACATCAGACTAAAAAGTTTTTGCACAACAAAGAAAATCATCCACAAAATGAAAATGCAACTTACTGAATGGGAGAAAATATTTGCAAGTCATATATCTAATAAGGGGCTACTATCCAAAACATATAAAGAACTCAAACAACCCAACAGCAAAACAAACAAAACAAGCCCCCCAAAAAAATCCGAGTAAAAATGAGCAAGGAATCTAAATGAACATTTTTCCCAAAAGACAAGCAGATGGCCAAAAGGGACATGAAAAGATGTTCAACATCACTAATTATCAGGGAAATGCAAATCAACGTCATAATGAGATACAATCCCATACCTGTTAGAATGGTTACTATCAAAACAAAAAACAAGAATATGTTGGAAAGGATGTGGAACAAAGGGAACCCTTGTGAATTCTTGGGGATGCAAATTGGTTTAGTCACCATAAAAAAAAATGAAGTTTTCTCAAAAAATTAAAAATAGATTGACCATGTGATGTAGTTGTTTCCCTACTGGGTATTTGTCTAAAGAAAACAAAAACACTAATTTGAAAAGGTGTATGTACCCCTATGTTCTTTATATCATTATTTACAATAGCCAAGATGTCTATCTTATGCTAAGTAAAATCAGTCACACAGAGAATAACAAATGATCTATTATTTCACTTACATGTAGAATCTAAAAAACAAAACAAGCCAATAAAACAAAAATCAGTTGTGTTTCTATACACTAGCAATGAACTAAACAAAAAGAAATGAAAGCAATCCCTTTTACAATAGCAACAGAAAGCGTATCTATTCTCATAGATAATAGAGAACAGATTGGTGGTCATGAGAGGGGAAGGGGGTTGGGGGTGAAGGAAAAGAATAAAAACAGTCAATCATATAGTAATGGAAGGTAACTAGACATTGTGGCTATCACTTTGTGGTGTATACAAATATTGAATTATTATTTCCACATGTAAATGGATATAATGCTATTTACCAATTTTACCTCAATAAAAAATTTTAAAAAATTTAGAAGAAAAAGATTACATTTAAATGTTGTCACCTGTGTTAATGACGATATTCAATAAATAATCCTCATAAGCAGGGCAGGTAGGATTTTACTGTGTTTCTGATATATCTTTGTGTAATTTGCCTTTCAGTCTGAGAACTGCATAGTTAATCAGAACTCTTACTAAAAGAAAGCGTTAAGTCATATGAGACTGCTATATCCAATTGTTTCTGAACTGCACTACAACAATTCTCCATGGTTCAATCTAAGTTATGAACAGCAGAGAGACTTTTTTTTTGGAAATTAATCTTCACTAAATTTCCATTACGTGTATATAGCTTTACAGTACACATATTTTTTTAAGATATGTTTTTCATTCCAATATAATTATTTAAAAATATGCTTATTTTTCTTATCAAATTATGATACAAAGTACTCTAAATTGTATTTATTTAAAAGTTTACTTTTGTTAAAGAAACAACATTTAGGCTGCTGAATTTTTTATACAACAGAATTTATAAAAAGTAAACATATGTATAATAGTATTTTAATGGAAAGTAAAATGCTATATATAAGTAGGAATTAATAAGGGCCAACTCAGAAATCAAGTGGGCATCCACTACAATAATCATGTAATAATGGTATGGTAAACTCAACTGAAGTAGAAACAATTATTTTAATTGTTTTCTGACTTCAGACACACAAAGTTTATTTAATCATATCATTTACTTCACTAAATATTTCATAGTTAGTCCTGGACAAGTCCACGCCTGATTTTATTCCTTATTTATTGACATTTAATATATTCACATTCTCTCCTCCTACCCCATCAAAAGTTTGTTTTGAATTTTTTGAATTTCTGTTTTTTATACTTCCCAAGTGTGTACTGTTGTTTAGAATACTTGCATTTTAAAATTTTCATAAATAGTACTGATTTAGGGATCTCTCTTCCCTTAGCCATAGCCAGAAGTCCTTCTGATACACTACATTTTTCTTGCATTGTTATACGAAAGCAAAAATTAATTCATGTCCAAATGAATAGATGTTTATCTTTTCCACTAGATTATGAATTCCTGGATTAAAGGGTTCTAGAATCAGAATATTTTCCATATCCAGTTTTTTACATATGAAAGAAATATTCACAAAAATTAAGAAAATATACCCTGAAAAAAATTAGATACGGTTGGATATTTGTCCGAAGAGTGCTAGACTGTGCTCCGTGAAAGTAAAGTTAAAGGCAAAGTAGAAGCCATGTTATGCTCCAGTATGCCACTATAGCAAAATATAATAATCCATAAAAAGTTTGAAGATATGAAAATTTAAAAAATCAGCTGGAATATGAATATTTAAGGACAAATTAAGTGTTGGGGTCAATTAAATACATTTCAGTTTTATTTTTGTTACCATTATAGATCGATCTAAAAGCTATGTAGGAGTATACATTTTAATTATTCATAATTCAGTTGGCTACGGTTTGTTAAGGATCATTAAAATTGTATTATGCTTAACTCAGCTTGCTCATAAAATTACCATGTTTTGTGTATTAGAATTAGTTTACTCAGACAATAATTACAAATTCTGTAATTTAATTTTCTTTTAAATATTTTAAATTTTATAATAAAGGAAGCTAAATATATCTCATGGTAAGTAATCTGAAATATCTTGGCTTCTCTTTGGTGAACTTGAAAATTGGTAACATCATTAGTATTACAGTAAAACAGAGAGAAATACTATGTTTCCTGAAACCAATATTTTCCTCAGAATTAAGCAAGAAGTCTCCAAAAAATTAGTTTTGGTTAAAAAGTATTTTAAAAAGTCAAATAAATGTAAATATAATTTTCCCCATGCAATATATCCAATAAGTGCTACTTTATTAGCCTTCACTACTGCTTAATTTTGTTTTATTTTATTTAATGTTTTATTAGTTTTTTTTCATTTCTAGTAATCAGTTTTCCTAGATTTTTTCTTCTTCTACTTAATTTATTAATCTATTGCCCCTTTACGTTATTATATTATAATTTAAGAGAACTGGAAACTAAACAAATGGAAAATTTTATTTTTGTCCAGGTTTTATAGAAACTTTCTTTGGAGGATGTACCCACCAACAGCATACTATGGAGTCAAGTCCTAATCTACAAGTAGCTTTGTGGCTCCTGTTTTTCTCCTTAGTCTCGACATATCTCTGTGTTGTGTTAGCAATTTTACCAAATTACTGAATTTGTTTATTTGTTCTAACACTTTTTGAGGTCTTTTTAGAATGTTGTAGAACAGTTAGTATGATTCATCTATCAACAGTTAATTCTATTTTTTCTTGTCAAGTGCAGAAATCAGTTGTGTTTCTATACACTAGCAATGAACTATACACAAAGAAATGAAAACAATCCCTTTTACAATAGCATCAAAAAGCATGCAATACTTAGGAGTAAACTTAATCATGGTGGTGACAGTCTTAGAAACTAAAATCTACAAATCAATGATAAGAGAAATTTAAGAAGACACAAATGGAAAGACTTTCTATGTTAATGAATCAGAAAACTTATAACGTTAAAATATCCATACTACTCAAAGCAATCTACAGATTCAATACAATTTCTATTAAAATTCCAGTGACATTTTTTAAAAATAGAATAAACAATACTAAAATTCATATGAAACCACAAGACCTTAAGTAGCCCCCCCCCAAAAAAAAAAATCTCATACGCAGAAATATGGCAAATGATGACCTTAGCTTAGATGTCTTGGATATAATTGCCATGTTTAGTTTAAGAACAGTGATGGTGGAATGCCTGAGTAGCTCAGTGGTTGAGGATCTGCCTTTGGCTCAGGTCGTGATCCCGGGGTCCTGGGATCAAGTCCTGCATCGGGCTCCCTGCAGGGGTCCTGCTTCTCCCTCTGCCTATGTCTCTTCTCTCTCTCTGTATCTCTCATGGATAAAAAAAATAAATCTATAAAAAAAACAAAACAAAACAGTGATGGTAGTGGTTGTGGGGAGGTAGTCGAGAGAAAAGCAATGATGGATTTAGGGTCTCCTCTGTTGTCTGTCTGATGATGTCCAGGCTAGCATCACTAATAGCAAGTAGAGCATTGTGAGAATTCTATCAGTCAGTCCAATATATATGTTTCCCCCTTAGTAATATATTTACATATGTTTATATCTGTATTTCTGTCTATATTTCTACTACATATTTTGGGTATATAAATATATTAGTCAGTTTCTTTATGAGCAATAGATAAAGTGCATATACATACACAACATTCATACATGCAAAATGATGGTATTATACACATTTGCTATAATGGCTATTTATGTCAGTAATGAGGCTTATTATTAACATAATCACCATTATTTTTTTAGCACTATTGAACTATATTTATAGTTTTGACTAATAATCGTGCTTAGGAGTTCAAGACTAATGTGTCTTATTGTGAGAATGGTGGTTTTGCTCAATTTGATTAGATAAAAATGTATTTCACATATTTACATGTCTACTTTTCAAAATACAAAGACAATTCCAAATTCACTTTAAATAATGTTTTATCAAAACAAATTTTATTATGAAATGCTCTTTTTTATTGATAGCAATAAAACTTAATCCCCAAGGCATATTATGTGGACTAATGTACGAACATGAATATAGTTGTTACCTCTTAGCTTATCATTTTCTGTAGCCAATATCTAAGCTTTATAATTAATTACAAATGTTCTTCCAAACATCTTAAGATGACATTTTTCCTTACATCTACTTTCAGATATATTTGTTACTCAAGATTGTTTTAGACACCTGCCTACTTTCTTATGCTTTCAGCTACCGGCAAAATTTCATCTTGTTAAAGATGATACTTGTATTTGGGAATGTTATGGCAATTCTGTCTCAAACTATCATTGCCCTAAAAACTCTAAGTATCTTTTATCACATACCTTTCTATATACTGATGTAAATAAAAGTGAGAAACAATGTAATGTGTTAATCCTCAACTTTGTATTTTTGTGGCCTACATTTGCTGTGTGTGTGTATGTGTGCGTGTGAGTGTATGTGTATGTGCATGTGCATATACTATGTAGGTCAAGTTGGTAGAGATGGAAGTCAATTATTTCTTTTGGTTATTACAAAATAACCATGTAACTATTGCCAGATATAAAAATTGATATTCATGCATAATAGCTGAAAGCCAGTCAAGATACTAGAATGCAAAAGTATTTATGCAAGTAGAGTAATATTTTTCAGTGAATAAATATATATCCGATGCCACTTAAGCCAATAAATTGCTAGGAGCTTATGAGAGATAATTCTAATGTCTGAATCTATTTTAAAGCTGTAGTTGTTGTTAACAAAGTTTGGTATACACCCCAAATGAATGGGCTCTGGCTTATCGGAAGTATTCTTTTTACTCTGCCCATGGAGATGTAAAGTGTTAAAGACCAAATTCCATTATGATGACTAGTACTGATCGCACAAATACTTGCAATAAACAAAGTAAATTTGTTTTTGTTCTATCACAAATATTGACATCACCAAATTGCATCTTGTACTTCACATAGTATATATTTTAATTAGACAAGGAAAATGAAAAAGAAATTTTTCTTCAAAGTCTACCATTATTGTTTTTCTTTATTGATCACTCTTGATTCTGATTGATTTTGAAGGATAATATATTTCAAAGCTTAAGTTTAGATCAACAGTGTTCAGAGTGATAATTTTAGATTTTTTTAATCCATTTATGTGTGTGTGTGTGTGTGTGTGTGTGTGAGAGAGAGAGAGTGCATGAACTAGGGGGAGGGGCAAAGAGAGAAAATAAACAGACTCCTCGCTGAGTAGGGAGCCCAAGATGTAGGGCTTGAACCCAGCACCCTGAGATCATGACCTGAGTCAAAGGCAGATGACTGAGCCACCCAGGTTCCCCTAAATTATGCAACTTTATACCCCTCCCACCAGATTGCACATAATAGGTTATTTTGTTGGTTGATTAAAAGATAAATAGTAAAGATATTTGAAGGTGAAAGAAAATAGTTATTTAAAAAATCAGTTATTGGGGCACCTGGGTTGCTCAGTGATTGAGCATCTTCCTTGGCTCAGGCTCAGGCTCAGGTTGTGATCCTGAGGTCCTGGGATGGAGTTCCACTTCAGGGTCCTCAAGGGAAACTGCTTCTCCCTCTGCCTATTTCTCTGTCTCACTCAGTGTCTCTCATGAATAAATAAATAAAATATTTTAAAAAATCAATTATTGTTTACTATTAAAAATATCTGACATTATATTTATCCCAATTAAATACCTAAGCTTATCTTTCAGATTTTTCTACGCTTTAAAAATGAGGTCTAGTTATGAGGTATCATATGTATGCATTTTTTATATTGAAATATATTTTTTCTATCCTCATACACAAATAAAACTATAAAGTGAGAATAGCTGTCCTTTTAGGAATGAAGAGATTTGAGTATTCCAAAGTCATCAAATCATACACATTGAATATATGCTGTTACTTGTATATCAATTATACCTCAATAAAGCTGTTAAAAAGAACTGAAAGAACTGAGGCTTGGAAAAGGTAAGTAACTTGTCAAATTGTAAACACCTAATAAGCAGCTCAGCCAGGTATGTCTGATTCTAAAGCAGACACTTCATGTAGGAAGTACCACAAATCTCTGTGAATCTTTAATAAGAATTTTTAATAAGAATAACATATTGGTACTCTTGAATACATTAAAGGAATTCAATGTCTTTTTCTGTCACATTCTTTCTTGTGAGATTCACAATTTTAAATCTTGACACCTAAATGCCATCGTGTTTCATTAGGCACCATAGACTACAATCACACCTGTTGAAAGTTTGGGGAATTCTCCAAAAAATCTTCACCAAGACAGTGTTTAATAGACAGACATGTCTGGGATTCATTTAGTGCCCTTGAGCGATATTTTTAATTTTTCAAACCTTGCCACACATTTTTTTTTCTTTTGGAATCTGAAGTCAAGCAGGCTTCCATTTATTTTCTCTCAAGCAATGTTTCTACTTTTTTTCACAAACACATATCAGGTTGTTGCTTTGGCTAGAATTAAACAAACACAGGTGCTAAAATTATCAGTTTCTTCACATTTTTTCTACCTACTTGTGCTATGCAGAGTCATTAAGTTTCTGTAAAAGACACATTTTCCCAATTCATTACACCTAAAGAAACTGCCAGAGAGAATGTGCTGCCAATTCGTGAGCTGTTGCAGACTTCCCATATGGATTTTGTAAGCAGGTGTTCCATTTGCAGTTTGCCAGAAACAAACTGTTTTTCAGGTGCATTGAGGATATCATCTTTGTACAAAAAGGAATAGTAATAACTACTCCTCATAGAGTCTTTCTCAATAGGAGAGCAATATGGAGTTGTTGGATAAAGGATTGAATTGAACACAACATTTAACAGCCTAAGTGCACCCATCCAGTTGGGTTCCACGTTAATTACTCAACCCAGACTGGATGGAGATAAAATGCCAGTACAGAGCCAGAAGATAGATATTAACATTGCAAAAGTATCTTTTATGTAAAATATGGTGCTTTTTAATATCCCTATGAGTTAAGTGCTACTGTATCTACTTGATAAATGACAAAACTCTAGGGCAAATGTCAGGCAACTTTCTCAAAATTAAAATTAATAAGGATTTTATTAGAATTCACACCCATGTCATTGTGATTAGAAAGCTTACTTTCAAGGACTTGGATTCTGCTTTGGTTTGTACTCTCTTGTTTTGTGCTTGGAAGCTGTGCTTCTAGGAATTGGAATACTTTGTATGAAGCCCTAATAGTGAATGGGACTCTGCAATTCAATGGAGACCAGTGAAGGTGACCAATAGACTTTTTTACTTTTCCAACTTTTTGGATTACAGCCTGAATTACCACTGAGGTACTGTGTCTTTGTTCATTTTATCTTTCCTTTTGTGCTGACTAGATGGCTATGAATAGGCTTAGATTCACAGCTCCTATGTTAGCATAAAGCCAATTAGCAATATGTATTTTGCTCTAAAATTATACATATTTGCATCAATAATTCTTATATCTTGTGTAGAATCTCAAAATATAAGACTTACCATCTCATCCCAAAGTAAAGTATCACTGGGCTGGTCCATAGGAAAGAGAAACCAGAGGCCAGCAAAATGCAGAAAAACACTGGTAACATCACAGCTGCCCATGACTAGTGACCACACGATGGAGAATGGCCTCTGCTAAATCTCACACATACACATACTTCCAACCACCTTCCTAATTTTGTGTGTGTACCTCATTGACACATCCTAAGCTTTATCCAGAACTATGGAAGCAAAAATCTCCCCTTATCTCTCACCTGCCATAGAGAGAAAAGCATAATAGGAGGCTTCAATGTCATGGCAGGTGAATGAAAAAAAAATTCTATGAACCATTTACACTATTAAACTGCTTCTGCAATGTATTTCCTTTGCTTTTCCATGGACATCTCAAATGTCACAAATTAAAAAACAAAACACAAACCCTCATCATCTTTGTTGTTTTCCAAAGATATTCCATCTGTAAGTGATTCTTATACATCAACTCTTCTGCTTCCAAAAACATACTTCAGGTTTGTAATTTATCACAGTTTCTTAATAATAAACCAGATTTTATTTAATATTGATTTAACATTTCTTTTTTTTAATACATTTATTTTTATTGGTGTTCAATTTACCAACATACAGAATAACATCCATTGCTCATCCTGTCAAGTGCCCACTTCAGCGCCCGCCACCCAGTCACCCCCACCCCCCGCCCACCTCCCCTTCCACCACCCCTAGTTCGTTTCCCAGAGTTAGGAGTCTTTCATGTTCTGTCTCCCTTTTTGATATTTCCCACTTATTTTTTCTCCTTTCCCTTTTATTCCCTTTTACTATTATTTATATTCCCCAAATGAATGAGACCATATAATGTTTGTCCTTCTCCGATTGACTTACTTCACTCAGCATAACACCCTCCAGTTCCATTCACTCAAAGCAAATGGTGGGTATTTGTCGTTTCTAATGGCTGAGGAATATTCTATTGTATACATAGACCACATCTTCTTTATTCATTCATCTTTCGATGGACACCGAGGCTCCTTCCACAGTTTGGCTATTGTGGACATTGCTGCTATAAACATCTGGGTGCAGGTGTCCCGGCGTTTCATTGCATCTGTATCTTTGGGGTATGATTTAACATTTCTACAATTTCTATTATTTTGTCTTTATTGGGATATCACTATTATCTTTTATAATTTTTATTATCTCTGAAATGAATCCAAACTTTTATTTTGTTATTTATTGGTCATTCATGATTTGACTCTTCGAAATATATTAAGGCTTATATTTTGCCTCTCTTCCACAACTTCCTACCTTTTATTCATATTAAAATACTTACATATGCTCAAATAAGACATGTTCTATAAGATTCCTTCATATCTGATCATGTAGCTTTCACTCTTTCTGGTTAATCTCTTTTCTAAAACCTCATCTGCATGAGTAATTCCCAAACAGCATTCAAGAATCATTATATGAACTCTTCTTCTGGGGTAATTTTCTATCCAGAGAAGTATAGGTTATATGCCTTTACTCTCATGAGCTTAATCTCCTACGTACAACCTCTATCTTATTATTTACAATGAGTTATTACAAAAGATTTTGTTTACTTGTCCATAAGCCCTTCACTATTCTGTAATCCTAGATGTCTATATTCCTAAAATTTATAAGGTAGTTTATGTTCTAGACACATTTAAGTATGTTAACAATTGAATAAAATAACACTGATTGATGATGATAATATCTAAAAATCAATGTACAATATGTAAGCATTTTAAAACATGTATTGCTTAGCTAAAATTCATTAAGATGAACAAAATATAAAGCATAGAATATACATATATAATTTGCATAGACATGCTCTATTACTAGAAAAAAGACGTAAATGAGGACATTAGCACATAGGTTTATGCTTATAATCACAGTGAATGTATGCAGAACTTAACAGAGAGTACACTGTCTTTTGATTTACTATACCTAAAATGTTTTAACAATGTTATGGCAAGAGATTGCTTTAGACTGGTCTATCTGTATGGCATTGGGAAGATAGGTGAGTATTAAATGGAGATGAAACTGAGTGGTCATTTGAAATCAAAACACATATTATAAAATTGTCTATCTCATTATTGCAAAGGAATTGGTTCTCAGTTGTATCTCAAGAGTGTAGTGTTAGTGATCTTGGCAATGTGATTTTTTAAAAAACACTCATCCTCTTGATTGAATGTCAATCCTTGCATATATTTTTAATGACGTACAGGCTAGGCTGCATCAATGTGTATCTTCAGCACTTCCATATACAATTAAGGACTAACGATTACTAGTGAATATATTATCCTATTTACTAACAGTTTTGAGCTCTAAATTTTAGTTAACTTAAGTATAACTCAAAAATTCTAATAAAAATGTAAATATAAGTACTAATTATGGTGCAGCTGCTTTAATTATAAAGGATGCATAATGAAATAGGATCACTTAGTACACCAAAAGAGACAAACAAGGTTTTAACAAGGTTTATAACATGAAAATTAAATATTTTTTAGATTATATTTATTTATTTGAGAGAGAGGGAGAAAGAGTGAGCAAGTGGAGGAAAGAGTAGTAAGAGAAGGACAAGCCGACTTCATGCTGAGCTCAAAGCCTGAGATCACAACCCGAGTCTTTGGTTGTGGACACTTAACTGACTGAACCACCCAGGTGCCCCAGTGATTTTTTTTTTTTTTAAATAAAGTTGCATAATCTTTTTTTTTTTTAATCTCTCAAGGATGTTATATTCTTATTGAAAAGACAAGACTTAGGCTCATTAAAGAATGAAACATAAGACAAAACAATAAAATTCTGGTCTGTGAAATAGAAAATGCAGGCAATGTGAGCCAGAGACCAGTAAAATCAATGTTATCAAAAGTCACTAAGAGGGCTGCTTTCAGTCAAAATTAAAATATTTGTAGTTTATCGATATATTCTGCTGGCTTCTCTTCTTGCTATTTCTTCTAAAAAATACATTTTAAAAATAGATTTTTAGAATACAACATATAAGTTGCTGACCTGGGAATGGTTGCATGTGATTACTGATAAGACGACTGTGATAAGTATGGTAGTCTTATTAGGAAAGGAACAATTTTGTCAGTGTGTATGTGTAACCAGAAATGTACTTATGGATCCCAGTAGTTGACAAGCCATAATAAAAGTGTAATGATATATCAGCATGTATAACTTATATGGAATCATATTTCTCCATGGGGTCACTATTTGTAATTTGGATAGAGTAGTTCTTAATTGCAAAGATCTGTCTCTGTGCTGTAGGTCTTTAGTATCCCTGGTTTACATTCACTGAATGCCAACAGGTTGTCACAACCCAGTTCACTCAAAGAGTGTTCCAAATACCTGCATATGATTCAGTGATACATGAGTGGTGTATGAGAAATCTGTCCACATACATTTTGAGGACAGTCTTGAATACACACATATGCACATCTTGCTGTTTTTATATGAAATTTAATCCATCATCTATGGCCATATTTTCCTCTCCATAATGCCCGAACATTAAAATAATATCTTCCAAACAAATAGAAAAAAATTTAGTCAAAATAGCTAATCTAAAATATTCTTCACTTGTCAGCTTCACATATTACTTCATGGCAATATTCTTCTTTTAAGAATATTGCCTCTATTTTAATATAGAGAATCCTACTTAAGAAGGGCACCTGGTTGGCTCAGTGTTTGAGTGTCTGCCTTTGGCTCAGGGCATGATCCTGGGGTCTTATGACCGAGTTCTGCATCAGGCTCCCCACAGGGATTCTGCATGTCCCTCTGCGTATGTCTCTGCCTCTCTCTCTGTCTCTCATGAATAAATAAATAAATAAATAAATAAATAAATAAATAAATAAACAAACAGACAGACAGACAGACAAAAAAAAGAAAATCCTATTTAAGAGATATCGGTTACATGGTATCTTCTACTTAATTTTTAAAATTTTATTTCTTGCTGTATCATTTGGTTATGTATTAACTCATATGGTTTTAATTTTATTATTAGCAAAGTTTTGGTTTTGTGTTTTTGCATTTTGTTTTTGTTTTTTGTCTCTAAGAGCCCTATGTATCCTGGAGTCTGGAAACATAATTGTATTGAAGATTCATATGCGCATCTGGAAAACTTTAAGCTATTTTATCAGGAAAGAGTGGCTTTTTGTGTTAATCCCCATATTGAGTACCTTCAACAAGCAAGTAAAAACAATTCTTACCTTACATCTCAGGATTCTTCTTTTAGAATCTCCAGATTATCGGATTCTTTACTTGCTCAGAAATCTCTCTTATGAGTCCACCTTTATACCAGGACATTAATTTCAGCTTGGTATTGCATTGGAAATGAGATGCAGTTTCTTGTGTTTACCTGAGTGATAAAAGTCTGTATATGGTCTCAATGACATATATTTCTGTCTGATGCCACGCTGACCATCAAACATTCAGTTCCCACCTAATTCTTAAATTCACAAAAACCTATACTTTTTCATAGAATCTGATCGTCTCAAATACATGTGTCTCAGTGTGATAGAAAAAACATCTAAATTTTTAGGAGAAGATAACCACTAACAAATGTTTTAATATATTTTAGGTTATTTTTCCTATTTTTCTTGTGTGAAATGTGTTCCTATGATTATCTTTCTTGGAAAAATTTATTCCCTAGCTATAGTCCATATAGTAAAGTAATATAGAAGGATCTTGCTTCCAGATAGAATGGATACAAATGTTAAAGACTCTCATTTCCATGCTAAAAAAGAGGGGGAAACCATGTAAAATAAACTCATACTTTTTATGTGCCATTATATAAGCAATTTATGACCTGTATTTCAAAGCCTCTCATAGGCAAGAGGGGAGCCATGTCAGTTTCTCTAAGGCAAATGCCTTCTTGGGAGATGGGCAGAAGACAAGTACCACATAGATGAAGAAATTTTGACAGATATTTTAAAAACTGAGCCTTTAATGACAGGCTGAAGGAATGGATTAGAATCTGGAAGAATTCAACAGGCAAAAATAAATCAAGGGTTTGATAATCCATCCATCACACCACACACACACACACACACACACACACACACACACAGAAAAAATGCTTAGGATGCAGTAGTGGGGTGCAGGGGAGGTCTAGAAAGGTTTGAGAATTTAGAATAGTCTTAATGTAGACTATGACTTCTAGACTCAGTTTAATATAAACTGAATCAAAACTATTAAAAATAGGGGTCTAAACTGCCTCACTTCAAAAACTGACAAATTAAAAGAGATTAGACCCTCTCTTGTGGTATCCTAGGAAGTTAGAGGTTAGAGTAACCATAGATTAGTTCATTTTAATTAAATCTATGGCATAGCGTCAGCTTACCTCCACTTTGTGTAGATTCAGAATTATCAGCCCCTCAACCTAGTTGTCAAAGAAAGGAAGAACCTACACCCTCTGTAATAAACAAGAACATAACAGCTATATTTTCAGTTTCCACTGAACCCTCACACATATATGAAAAATTTAATAATATGGTATATGCAAAAGAGAGGAAAATGTGACACATCATACAGAAAAATATGTCAAGAGAGGCCAAAAGATAGATGACCAAGATAATGGAATTACAAGTGGAGACTATAAAACAGAATTTAATCTATGCTAAAATTTACTACAGAAGATGGACATAAATGGTAAGAGAACTGGAATTTTTGGGAGAAAAATGTACCTTCTAAGGAAGAAACTAATAGGAATTTTACTGCTTAAAAACATATGCTTGAAATAAGAAATTCACTTAATGGAATTAGAAACATATTAGGCATGATAAAAATAAGGAATAGAAAACCCAAATAAAGGTCAACAGAAATGATCTAATATACAGCACAAAAAGAAAATATTTCATACAGCAGATTATCAGTCACCTGCAGGACACAATCACGTGGTCCACATAAATGAAGCCCAGGACAAAGGGAGAGAGGGAAAACAGAGAAGAAAAACTGAAGATAAAATGGATGACAGCTCTCTACATTAGATTAACAACAGCAATCTACAGCTCTAAGAAGTTCAATTTTGAAAAGCAACAAAAAATCTCAGAGAAAAGCCTATAAACACAGTAGTCAAACTTCTGAAAACCCATAGATTAAAAAAAAAAAAGAATTTTACAAAATTAAAGGAAGTACACCTTACATCAAAGGAACACTAATAAAAATTACAATTTACTTCTCACCAAAAACAATGAAGCCAGAGAAAAATTTAAAAACTATATATAAAATAAATAAAAACTGTATATATATATATGTATAGATAGGTATAGATAAATATAAAAAACAGCACTCATTTTATTAGTTTTTGAAAGAGAATGTGAAAAATTTTTAAAAACAAAAAAATGTGGACTATTTAAAGTGGAAAGAATTAGAATTATTTTATTTTAAATGTTGACATATCAACATTTATGAGCTGTGCCTAACGTAGTCCTTATAAATGAGCAAATTCATCTGCATGTATTATAAAAGAATATAATTAATTTAAATAATACAAGTTTCCACAAATAAAAATAGAAATAGAATAGAAATAATTTAAAAATTGAAATAAAGGAATAGAAGCCAAATAATTGTTTTTCAATTGAAATGATGAATATAATTGATAAATTTTAGCAAATAATTTAAAGAAAAGATAAAGAATATATAATTTATAAATATCAGGAATGATAGAGGAGGTAACAAGGAGGAAGCTACTTAAAATATTACCATAATAAGGGGATATAATGAAAACTTTATGTTGATTAATTCAATAAACTTTGAAGAAATAGACTAATTCAAGATCACTACTTTTAAAAACTGGCCAGAAAAATTACCAAATGTTCATGATCTTGTATCTGTTAAAAATTAAATTCTCAATTGGAAGTATTTTTGCAGATAAAACTTGACATTTCAGTTATGAAATCTCCAAAACATGAAAGGAAAAATACTAACAATCTTACAGAAATTCTTTTAGGTTAAAGAGGAGGAGGACGCATGCTCAGAGAGAACAAAGAATGATACATGTATTTCACATTCAGTGAAGGCATTGATATGGTAAGAGATTTTACTTCATGCTAATGTGAAAGATATCATTTAATGATGGCTCTAGGTAAAAATTCCGCCAAGTCAAGGGCTTGCTCAAAACTGACCCCATCTTACTGGCATGCAGTGTGGTGGCTACAAATATATATTGAATCATTAATTTGAATTAATACATATTCTACTCTAGGCCTTTATCTGTCTAGTAGCAGAAATTATGGATGATACAAACTAAAGTTTAGAACAGTAAATAGTCCCTCAATATTGTCCATCTAAATTTGTTTCATTTGATTAAGCTAATCATTTTATTGCAATGAATGCATAGAAACAAGCAAGGCACTACAATGACACATGTATAATACATCTGTTTTCAATCTCAGAGTTATCTTTTCATTAAAAAGTAGAATGGACAATTAAAAATACCTGGTACTGAAATCAAGTGGTAAAAAGTGTTTAACAGGCTAGCTGAGTCAAATAAACAAATATGTTTTTAGTAGAAATATGATAGGTTGTAATGTGTGGTTGGGTTCAGCTGGATAGATATTTAGGATTGGGATATGGGAATGAGTGATTGAGATTATTTATTCATTTTCCATCTCACAAAGGTTTTATTTGTTTTATCTAATCTGGATGTCCAAGATTAAAGGGTTGTATATATGTGTTTAAATAAAGGAGACACTAATGAACTGGATAGGTATCCATTAACTAAATATAACATTATTTATACCTGGGCAGCCCCGGTGGCGCAGCTCTTCAGCGACGCCTGCAGCCCAGGGTGTGATCTGGAGTCCCTGGATTGAGTCCCACGTCAGGCTCTCTGCATGGAGCCTGCTTCTCCCTCTGCCTGTGTCTCTGCCTCTCTCTCTCTCTCTCTCTCTCTCTCTCTCTTCATCTCTATTAATAAATAAATAAAATCTTAAAAAAAAAAAAACACCCTCAAACTTAAAAAAAAAAACATTATTTTTACCTAAGGGGATTTTAATGTTGGTCTAAATCTCACCCCACATATTCAGATTAGTATTAAATGTGAATATACCTCCATTATAGAGCAGAAGGTCTATATCTTTACTTATTAAATCATTCAAGATCTTTCAGGGATGGGCAAAAAGGTGAGGTCCAGGAAATACTGATTCTATTCCTTGCTTTATGAGTATACTCCATACGCAAACCAAAACACTCCACTAAAGGGAGGAAATATGAGTTAAGATGAGAACTCAGTAGAAATCAAAAGAAATTATAGCAAATGGTCATATTTAAAAAAAATTATTTATTGAGAGAGAGAGGACACATGCAAGCAAGTGGGGGGAGGGGCAGAAGGAGAGATTCTTTCAAGCAGACTGGGGGCTCAACATGGGGCTCAATCTCATGACCCATGAGATCATGACCTGAGCCAAAATCACAAGTCAGACATTTAGCCGACTGAACCACCCGGGAACCCTTGGTCTTGAAGCTTTTATGTGTAATCAATTCATAGAAAAGATGAAGTAATTAGAACATTTTTTTTTTTAATTTTTTTTTTAGAACATTTTAAAAGCAAGACACCAATGCACTATATTTGCTAGTACACAGTACATTTGCACAGATCTGGTGCTAACTCTTAGCTGATGCAGATAGAATCTACCTGACTTATTTTCTCTAAAAAATGGGAAATTGAACTATACCAATCTATGGGCACCAACTAAAACTCTGTTCAAATAAGGTAAAGATAAGATGACGTGCTACCCACTGATGACTCAGTTAACCAGCAGTCAGTTGGTCAGTTGTAGTGATCATTTGATGCCTGTTTTTTTGGTCTGTGTTAGTATTTTTTCTCCAAAGTAACATGAGAGAAATATAATGTTTGAACTACAAATTTGATTATGGTTATAATGCTTTCATATAAAGTGGAAATGATAGATAGTCTTACAGAGTGATATGATAACTACTATTCACCAATGATGTTCTTTTGGTGGGCACTTATGTGTAATCTTTTGATATCCAGACCATGGAATATGCCCAATGGAGTTTCCAGGAATTAACATGATTTTTGGTGAATACTGTGTACTTAAATTTACCAATGTGAAAATTGCTATACCACATATGTAATGTCATGAGGAGAAGAATGATTCAACCAAATGTGGATGATAAAAGGAGTAATTTTCCAGGAGACTGTTTGCAAATAGAACTTAGTTGAGGAAGATGATGAAAGATTTGTGAATGGACAAGAGAAGCCTCATACCTGAAGAACATTGTGTGCATTAATAATGATGAAGGAAGATTTGTGCCATTTCTCAGGGAAGGAAATTGGGAAATCTAATTACTATGAAATCTCATCTCCTTAAAGGTCATTGGCCAGATGTATTAGAGTCTTATGCCAGGGAAACGCATTCATGTGACAATGTGGCCTTTATTGCCTTTATTATTGTTCTCAAAGTACCCAAGTACTACAAATAAAGAGAATGACTCCCCTCATGGTTCAAATTGTCAGGAGAATAATATTCAGAATCAACACCATGTCAATCACAATTGGGAAGAAAATGAGTAGAATTATATAATATCATCGAAAACCTGTGTTAGTAAGAACTTGTGCTGTATGAGGAATAATGTTTATGGTTATCTTCAAATACCAGACAGAATCTAGAGGTTTTTATTTGTTCGGGGTTCTTATTTGGTTGTTTTTTTGGAAGGGATTTGTTTTTTTGTTTTGTTTCTAGAAGGGATTTGTTTGTTTGGTTTTTGTTTTTAAATGGCCTTAAGTAACCAGTTTTTGTTGATTTTTTTTTTTTTTTAATTTATTCAGAGGTAGAGAGAGAGAGGCAGGCAGGGAGTCAGAGACACAGGCAGAGGGAGAAGCAAGCTCCACGCAGGGAGCCCGAAGCGGGACTCGATCCCGGGTCCCCAGGATCACACCCCAGGCTGCAGGTGGCGCTAAACCGCTGCACCACCGGGGCTGCCCAAATAACCAGTTTTTAGAATTATGTGTACATAGGATAAGTACATTAAAGAGAAATCTATACTATAATTTTAACATATGTCAAATGTTATTTTAAAGTCTCCATTTTACTCTATTAATTTAGTAGTCAATAAAAATCAACTTCTTGCCCCAATCATTATGAGAAAATATTATGAAATTTATTTGAAACCTTGACTAAACCCTTGATGTCATATATATATTAGTACAGATGGGTCAGGAGTAGGGTTAGAAAAATCACACATGCTTCCATTAACATATGCAATAATGTGTCCAAATAATTTTTGGTGACAGCAAGAGTGAACAATCAAGTTGAAAAAAAAATTCAGGAGACCTATGAAGGGATATATCCATGACTAAAATTATTTATAACATGAATACTTCTCATTTTTCCATTGGATGGTTCAAATCCTATTGGTCATTGGAATGTTTAAGACTTGTTTGTATAAAACATTGCAAGAAACATTTTTAGAAAACTGGTTTAAAGAGAAACTATGAAATGTTACATAGAAATGACTGGCAAGGAGATAATGACCAAGATCAGTGGGTGGACTGGGAAGTAAAGCTTAATAGTTGGGCTGTGATTTTTTCTGTTCTACTTTGAGAGTGCAGAGGTAATAAATGAAGTAGATTAGACCTCCCTGTAAATAAGCTAATAGCATTCACAAATGAAAATATGTATACTGAGAGGTTTTTTTTTTTTTTTTAATAAATGCATTTTGGCAACAAATGGCTTGTCTATCTGGCTCTCTTTATGGTAAATAAACCCAGATTTTAAAGATTGATAGAACTTGGCCAGCTGGAGAGTAAAGTTAGTCAAACAGATGGATTAAAAATACTAAAAGTCACCTTTATCTAACAGTAATTTTGTGGATACATGGTTAAGTGTTCATATTTTCACATCACAATGTGGGAGAGAGGAACATTTAAAAACTGCTTCTGATGGGTTTTGGCCTCTCCAGAAAGAAGGTGGTATTTCTATATTGTTCGAAAAGTTTAAATAATTCCTAAAGTTTGGTGTTAGAGATGACT
Source organism: Canis lupus familiaris (assembly GCF_011100685.1). Lineage (NCBI taxonomy): Eukaryota > Metazoa > Chordata > Mammalia > Carnivora > Canidae > Canis > Canis lupus. Next base: position 4,627,109 of record NC_049259.1, on the reverse strand, counting down.
TATGGGGGCAGCCCGGGTGGCTCAGCAGTTTTTAGCACCACCTTCTGCCCAGGGCCTGATCCTGGAGACCCTGGATTGAGTCCCACCTCAGGCACCCTACATGGAGCCTGCTTCTCCCTCTGCCTGTGTCTCTGCCTCTCTCTCTCTCTCTCTCTCTCTCTCAAGAATAAGTAAATAAAAACTTTTTTTTTTTTAAAAGAGAGATGAACTATGATTTATGTGGGTGTGTTTTGACAATTCAATAATTTTATGGTAATGCACCAATGTTGGCTTAATGTTTAAAAAAGATCAATATAAATTAACACATTTAATAAAATAATGAAGAAAGAATATATGATCATCTCAGTAACTGCAGGAGAAACATTGACAAAATTCAATATATCTTCATAATAGAAATACGTATATCAAAAACAGAGAAATAGAGATTTTTTCAATTCGATGAATATACTTTAAAAATCTATACATAACATCATATTTAATGGTTAAATAACACATATTTTCCCCAAAGATTAGGATGTCTGATCTCACTACGTCTTTTCAATATTATAGTTATCACAGCTAGTAATTATATTATGAGAGAAAAAAAAATAACCATTATTTTTTAAGTAATGCTCTCTTAAAGAAATACGTGGCAAGAGTGTTACTACTACTACTACTACTACTATTGTATTCAGGGCAATTAAGAAGGAATATTTCTTTAATTATGGTTTCTTTAATTATGGTTTAGCCCTTTTACAAAGTTAACAGTAACATTATTCTATGTATAATTTATAAACAAAATACAACAGTTTTAAGAACAAATACAGTGATATATTTCAATTTTTTACAAAAGTTTAATGCAAGTTGTGGGTTACACACTAATTTAGGAATTAACCTTGAAAATTCAATTGTTAAGAACACTAATATATTCTTGCTTCTCTGGAGGCTAGGACTATAAAGATAGTAAAAGATATGTAAGGTTAAAATGTTCTCTATTCTGTTAATCTCATCTTCACTTAATATTTATTTAGATTTATTTAGAAGTAAAAATAAAAATATAGATGATATATTGGTAAATAAGATTTAATTTTAAGAAAATATGTATTAAAAAAGACAGAAAATGTAGAAATATTGTAAGGCATTCTGCAACAACTTTGCTGTAGCTTACTCTGGCACAGCTGAGTTCATGATGTTAAAGACATTTGCTTCATGGAATTCTCCAAGGTTTATATTCATTCTATTAGAAAATCTTTGAAACCCAGTGCACATTTTCACTGGCTTAGGTAAATTTTATTGTATCCGATATTAAAAATATACTCCAAAAGACACCAATACCAACAACAAAGTCAAAAGAAGCTAATACAAAATATTCAGTGTGCATTTTAGAGATCTTTTCCAAAAGTTTCTATTTTATATTCAATTTCATGGACGATGGTTTCCTTAGCAACTAACACTCTTGCCACATATTTCTTTAATAGAGCATTACTTAAAACATAATGGTTAAGTTTTTTATGTGGCTGAAAATGTGAGATTTTTACCACTCGTTAAAGTTATTATCCATTATTTTTAAATATCATGAGGTAATTATAATTGAACACCTGTGGGTACTTAAACGTAGTGTGGTGTATGCTGAAGAAACCTACATCCTAAACTTGTCACCTTTAGGAAAAATGTAAAGAACTTGTTGAAATTATGAATGGAATTTTTCTTATTTTCAGTATTCTCAGCAAATGTAAAGGAAATGAACCTGCTGCTAGAGCAGGCTTAAATTATAATGATAAATAAGGCTTCTTAAAAAAAGATGAAAATTCTCATAAATACACCTTGACTGTGTACGAAAATATGTATTATCCTGCATCTCATTTTAACAGAACTGGAGATAAAATGTATAGATATGTGTTTATATACATGTACACATATCCATAAAATTGTCATTTTATTTATTTTGGAAATTGGATAAGAAATTTGTTTGTAGAAGAAATTGCTTTGTGTTTGTTTACTTAGGTGTATAAATGTCTTCAGTATAAACTTTCTACATATTTCCTGGAATCATATACATATATGGAGAAAGAGAGAGAGAGAGAGAGAGAGAGAGAACCAATGTTACTTTGGACCTCCAGAAAATACTTTAGACTGAATTCACCTCACTCATTTTAAGTCTTTAACTTAAGGAGGAAAACACACTAATCATTTACTTGAAGTAATATAAAAAATTATATATATATATGTAATATAAGATATATAAGATATCTTATATATAATATAATATATAAGTAATATATATTACTTTTTATATTATTTATATTATATATAAAATACTTTATATATGTATACTTTATTCCATATATACATATGTATATATGTAGTAAATGATGACATTTTCATGTCATTTCTCTCAGTTTATTCTTTCATCTGTATATATGAGGTTCTTCCCCTTATTTTGGAATTCAAAGTCACCATGACAGAGATCATTAATGCTAGAAATTAAGCATTGATTTCATGTTAGGTTTCTACTTATTTTTTTAGCTATACATTCATTAATCTATAAAGATTTATTGAGTGTTTTAGTTTTAGTTAGCATTTTTCTGTTAATATTGACATTACAAAAATTATAAACTTATTAATTACCAGGTTACTTAATAAAATGTTAGAAATGAAAAAAAATAAAAAAAATAAAAAATAAAAAAATAAAATGTTAGAAATGGTATTATTATGTAGCAATTTTGAAAAGTTTTTATTGTACTTAAACACACACAAAGGCAGAGAATAATAATATAATGAAGCCCTCCTCACACATTTACTTTAGTAACATTCAATATTTTACCAGTCTCATTTTATCTATCTTCCCGAATTTGTTATTTTTGTATTTTGTGGAACATTTTGAAGCAAAACCAAAACATCATGCCATTCCACCCCAAAATTTGTTAGTATGGATTTCTGACTGATAAGAACATTACCTATCTATTTATCCATGCTGATGTACCACTATGCCATTATTAAATCTAAAAAAAAAAAAAAATTAACAAGGTATTATTATTACCATCAAATACTATAAACATTCACATTTCTTCGATTGTCTCAAAGTTGTCAGTTTTCAATTGGTTGTTCTTTTCAGAATCTAAACAAGGTCCACACATTGCAATTGGTTGTTAGGTTTTATTTCATAACACTCCTCACCTCCTTTCTTCACTCTCATCCTTTTTCCCAGAACGGCTAGTAAAACTGGGTCATTTGTTCTCTAAAATGTCCTATATCCCAAACCTGGCTGATTATTTCCCCATGGTATTATTGAACTTGTTCTTCTCTCTTCCATATTTACTATAAACTTGAAGTTAAAGCTGGAAGTTTTATTAAAGTTAAACCTTCTTTTTCTTTTTCTTTCTTTCTTTCTTTCTTTCTTTCTTTCTTTCTTTCTTTCTTTCTTCTTTCTTTCTTCTTTCTTTCTTTCTTTCTTTCTTTCTTTCTTTCTTCTTCTTTCTTTCTTTCTTTCTTTCTTTCTTTTTTTCTTTCCTTTTTTCTTTCTTTCTTTTCTTTCTTTCTTTCTTTCTTTCTTTCTTTCTTTCTTTCTTTCTTTTTTTCTTTCTTTCTTTCTTCTTTCTTTCTTTCTTTCTTCTTTTTTTTCAGCAGCAAGCAGTCATAGATGGTGCTGTATATTTATTGCATCACATCTTAAGATGCCTGATATTTGAGGTCCCATTTTCAGTGATGCTAAAATTGAATAATGGGGTCAGTGGATCCCTCCATTATAATACTCTTCATTACTCTTTCTCCTAAAAATTGTGTATTACTTGATCAAATGATCACCCAGTGTGTCATCAGAGGTGGCAAATAGGAATTTTCAATTCCATTAACTGAAATTCTGTAAAGAAGGACATATTTTTATCAGCCATTGATTTTCCTGGATTAGTTCCTACAGGAAAGGCAAGATTATAAATGGTTTTTAAAAAGAAGATAGAAAAAGAATGTAAAAATTCACAAGGATAGAGAAACAAAGATATTAAGGTGTAGAAATGAAAAAAATTTACCAAGAATCCTTAAGGGAGTTGTAATCAGACACTAATATGAAAATCTGGAGTAGGTAATTATTAATATTCTGTGATAAAATGATAAACAAAATGTAATGAATGAAACAACCACATAATATCCTCATTGTAAAATAAGAAAAAATCTCCATTAACCAAAAGACCTGATTATATACATTTTGTAAATCTGTCAGATTATGATACTGAAGTAGACAACACAGACATAGACTGAGGTTCATATGAAAATTTCAATCTTTTCAAATCACTGAAGGAAAGAATAAGCTGAGAAAAGTAACATGAAAATGGCATCTTTCCTTTACTACATATGTAAAAATATATTTTATATTGAGAGTATTTGCACCATGACTAAAATAAAAAGTAAAACAAAAATAAATCACTAGAGTACAATGGGTAGAAGAAAACATTATACCTTTGTGTCCAGACATTTTTCTAAATATATCATATAAGTCAGAACCCTTGAGACTATGAATGATTTGGGGCCTCTGGGTGGTTCAGTCAGTAAAGTGTCTTTGGTTCAGGTCATGATCCCAGCATCCTGGGATCAGCCCACATCAGGCTCCCTGCGCACCAGGGAGTCTGCTTCTCTTTCTCCCTTGTTCTTGCATTCTCACTCTCTCTCTCTCTCTCTCTCTCCCTCCCTCTCAAATAAATAAATAAAATCTTAAAAAAAAGAATATGAATGATTTATTGAATAGATGTAATTATAAAATTGTGTAACATAAGATATATCATTACTAATGGTATGAAATACTTGCAATTGAATAGAAAAATAATGACAAATGGCTTAGTTTCCCTTTTCATTACTTTTTTTTTTTTTTTTTAATAATCCACGCCCAGCATGGAGCCCAACCTGGGGCTTGAACTCATGACCCTGAGCTGAGATCAAGTCAGATGCTTAACCAATTGAGCCACTCAAGTGTCCCCTCTATTCAAACAATAATCTCACTGAAAATTGTTCAAAACGAGATTAGAAACTAAATCAAATCAAAAGAAGAAATGCAGCAGCACCTGGGTGGCTGAGTTAGCTAAGCAACTGATTCTTGATTTTTGCTCAAGTTATGATCTCAGGGTTGTGAGATCCAGTCCCGCACAGGGCTCTATGCTCTATGCTCATAGGGAGAATCTGCTTCAGATTTTCTCTCTCTCTCTTCCTCTGCCTCTCCTCAACAAGTGCTCCCTCTCTCTTTCATTCTAAAATAAATATATAAATCTTAAAAAAATACAAAAGAAGTACAAATCATAACAATTAGAAAATATCCTTGTTTACATTACTACATTACTAATTACCACATAATACAAATGAATTATTTTCTCCTATAAGGTAAACCATAGCTTAAAATATTGAAAATCACTATTTTGTGAGATTTATTAGAATATATACACTTATGTATGCTTAGGTATTTACATCTATCTTTTCTGTGCATCTAAGCACTATCCTATACCATAGAGGGGAAAGGCAATGATAATAATACTAGTAACAAGAGTAATAACAAAGTCTTAAAATAAACAACTATAATTTATTGAAGGCTTATGCACCACATTTTCGCAAGTACTTCATTTTTCTTAATTCACTTAATATTCAGAAATACTTGATGAGGTAGATGCTCTTATCTCCATTTCACAGACTAAGAACGGGTCCTGCACTGGGCTACCTGTGAGGAGCTTGCTTCTCCCACTGCCTGTGTCTCTGCCTCTCTGTCTGTGTCTCTCATAAATGAATGGATAAATCATTTTTTAAAAAATGCATAACAGCTACGATGTTATGAAAGTGGAAATCAACCCGCCCTTAAAAAATCTGGAAAGAATACACATATATAGAGGTTAAATAGCATACTACTAAACAATGAATGGGTCAAGCAAGAAATGAAAGATGAAATAATAAAATACATGGAGACAAATGAAAGTGAAAACATAACAGTTCAAAATCTTTGAGATGCAGCAAAAGCTGTTCTCAGAAGGAAGTAAAACATAACAGTTCAAAATATTTGGGAGCAGCAAAAGCTGTTCTAAGAAGGAAGTTTACAGTAGTACAGATCTACCCCAAGAAATGAGTAAAACCTCAAATAGACCTAACCTTATGCCTAAAAGCACACACACACACACACACACACACACACACAACCCAAAAAAGAATAAACAAAACCCAAAACTGGCAGAGGAAGAAAATAATAAATATTAGAGCAGAAATAAACAATGTACAAACTAAAAAGAATAAAACATATCAATAAAACTAGGAGATGGTTCTTTGAAAAGATCAACAAAATTGATAAACCTTTAGCCAGATTCATCAAAAAAAGAAAGAGTACTCAAATAAACAAAATCAGAAATGAGGGACGCCTGGGAGGCTCAGCAGTTTAGTGCCTGCCTTTGGCCCAGGGCGTGGTCCTGGAGTCCCAGGATCGAGTCCCACATCGGGCTCCCCACAGGGACCCTACTTCTCCCTCTGCCTGTGTCTCTGCCTCTCTCCCTCCCTCCCTCCCAATCTCTCTCTCTCTCTCTCTTTCTCTCTCTCTCATGAATAAATAAATACAATCTTTAAAAAATCAGAAATGAAAGAAAAGAAATAACAACTAACAACACAGAAATAGAAAGAACTGAAAGAAAATATTATGGAAAACTATGTACCAACAAATAGGACAACCTAGAAGAAAGGGATAAATTCCAAGAAGGACATAACAACCCAACTGAATCAGGAAGAAATGGAAAACTTGTATAGAGTAATTACCAGCAATGAAATTGAATCAATTTCATTTTTTTCCAAGTCTCCAAAAGAACTTTTATTAGGCCATTTTATTAACTCAAGTCTAAAATACTATTTTTTTTCAAAACATTACATCTATATATGCCATATAGTCAAAATTATACATTATGCGTTAACCTCTGTATCATTATTGCTTTTATATATAAACTCAAAAAATAAAAACTCCTGTATAGACCAGGGACAATGCTAATATAGGACAATTGTCACAGTGCTATGCTCAAGTGTGTATGAAAGTTTTACATTGGTGAATAGAGTAATTACCAGCAATGAAATTGAATCAATAATCAAAAATTCCCAAAAAACAAATGTCTAGGACCAGATAGCTTTACAGGTGAATTCTACCAAACATTTAAAAAACAGTATCTATTTTTCTCCAACTATTTACAAAAATACAAGTAGAGGAAAGCTTCCTAGCTTACACTATGAGAACAGCATTATTAGCAAACTGAATCCAACAATATATTTAAAAAAATCATCCACCACAATCAAGAGGGATTTATTCCTGGGATGTAAGGGTGGTTCAATGTTAGCAAACCCATCAACGAGATACATCACATCAACAAAAGACAGAATAAAAATCATATGATCATTTCAATAGATGCAGAAAAAGCATTTGACAAAGTACAGCATCCATTAGTGATAAAAGCTCCCAACCAAGCAGGTTAGAGGGAACATACCTCAACATAATAAACGCCATGTATGAAGAACCCAGTCAACAACATACTAATTGGTGAAAACTGAGAACTTTCCCCCTATGATCAGGAATAAGACAGGGATATCCACTCTCATCACTTTTATTCAACATAATACTAGAAGTCCTAGTCACAGCAATCAGACAACAAAAGGAAATAAAAGGCATCCAAATTGATAAAGAAGAAGTAAACTTTCACTTTTTGGCAGATGACATGATACTATATATAGAAACCCTAAAAATCCTCTCAAAAGACTACTAGAACTGATAAATGAATTTGGTAATGTTGCAGGATACAAAATCAATATAATGATACAGTGTTATATTTTTGAATTTTTGAGGAACCTCCAAACTGTTTTCCAGAGTGGCTGTACAATCATAGGGAAAAAAAAAAAAAAAAGAGAAAGAGAGGTAAACAAAGAAACAGACTCTTAACTATAGAGAATAAACTGATGATTACCAGAAGGGAGGTAGGTGGGGGGATAGGCTAAATAGGTGATGGAGATTATGGAGTGCACTTGTGATGAGCACTGGGTGTTGTATATAAGTGTTTAAATCCTAAATTGTACACTTGAAGCTAATAATACACTGTATATTAACTAACTGGAATTTATTTTTTTTTAAAGATTTTATTTATTTATTCATAGAGACACAGAGAGAGAGAGAGAGAGGCAGAGACACAGGCAGAGGGAGAAGCAGGCTCCATACAGGGAACCCAATGTGGGACTCAATCCCGGGACTCCAGGACCGCACCCTGGGCCAAAGGCAGGCGCTAAACCGCTGCGCCCCCCAGGGATCCCCTAACTGGAATTTAAATAAAAACTTAATAAAAGTCTACAGTACCCAAAGCAATCTAAAGATTTAATGCAATCCCTATCAAAATACCAAAAGTATTTTTCACAGAACTAGAACAAATTTGTATGGAACCACAAAAGATCCCGAATGGCCAAAGCAATCTTGAAAAAGAAAAAAAAACAAAACTGGAAAGATCACAATCCCAGATATCAAGATATATTACAAAACTGTAGTAATTGAAACGGTATGGTACTGACACAAAAATAGACACATCAATGGAAAAGAATAGAGCCCATAAATACACTCATGGCTTTTTGGTAAATTAATCTCTGGCAAAAAAAAAGGCAAGAATATGCAATGGGAAACAAAAATACGGTCTCTTCAATGAATGGTGTTGGGAAAACTAGACAGCAAATGTCAAAAGATGGAAACTGGACCACATTCTCACACCATCACAAAAATAAGCTCCAGAAGGATTGAAGATCTAAATTTGAGACCAGAAACCATAAAAATCCTAGAAGATAGTATAGGCAGTAATTTCTCTGACATTGGCCATAACAACATTTTCCTACATATGTCTCCTGAGGCAGGGAAACAAAACAAAATCAAAAAACAAAAAACTATTGGGATAGTTTTTGAGATATAAAAATAAAAAGTTTCTGCACAGCAAGGGAAACAATCAACAAAACTAAAACAAACAAAAACAAACAAAACAAACAAACAAAAACCTATAGAATGAGAGAAGACATTTGCAAATTACATATCTGACAAATGGTTAATATCAAAATATACAAAGAATTTGTAAAATTCAACACTCAAAAAACAAATAACCCAATTAAAAAAAATGGGCAGAAGATATGAAGAGCCATTTTCCTAAAGAAGATATATAGATGCCCAACAGACATGAGAAAAGATACTCAACCTCACTGATCATCAAGGGAATGTAAATCAAATCATAATGGGATATCACTTTACACCAACCAGAATGGCCAAAATTAACAACAAAGGAAACAACAGACATAGGTGAGGATGTGGAGAAAGGGAAAACCTCTCCACTGTAGGTGGGGATGCAAATTGGTACAGCCACTCTGAAAAACACTATAGTGTTTCCTCAAAAAGTTAAAAATAAAACCATCCTACAGTCTAGCAATTAAATCACTAGCTATTTACCCAAAAGATACAAAAATACTAATTCAAAGGGATGATCCACCTGGATATATATAGCAGCATTATCAGCAATAGCCAAACTATGGGAATAACTCAAATGTCCATCAATTAATGAATGGATAAAGAAGAGGTAATAGATGATGATAGATGATAGATAGATAGATATAATGGAATATTAGCCACAAAAAGAATGAAATCTTGCCATCTGCAACGATGTGAATATAGCTAGAGAGTATTATGCTAAGCAAAATAAGTCAGTCAGAGAAAGAAATACTATACGATTTCACCCATATGTAGAATTTAAGAAACAAAGCAAAGGAACAGAGCAAAAATTAGACAAAACTCCAAACGAACCTAACTATAGAGAACGGATGGTTACCAGAGGGGTGCTGGATGAGGGAAGGGGATTAAGAGTACACTTATCATAATGATTACTGAATAATGTATGGAATTGTTGAATCACTATATTATACATCTGAAACTAAACTAATACAACACTGTATATTATACTGGATTTCGGGGCACCTGGATGGCTCAGTGATTGAGCATCTGCCTTCACCTCAGGGATGATCCCAGGGTCCTGGGATTGAGTCCCACATTGGGATCTCTGCAGGGAGCCTGCTTCTCCCTCTGCCTATGTCTCTGCCTCTCTCTCTGTGCCTCTCATGAGTAAATAAATAAAATCTTAAAAAAAATAGTTATACTGGAATTAGGGGATCCCTGGGTGGCTCAGCAGTTTAGCACCTACATCCAGCCCAGGGTGTGATCCTGGAGACCTGGGATCGAGTCCCACGTCAGGCCTCCTGCATGGAGCCTGCTTCTCCCTCTGCCTGTGTCTCTGCCTCTCTCTCGCTCTCTGTCTCTCTCTGTGTCTCTCATGAATAAATAAATGAAATCTTAAAAAAAATAATTATACTGGAATTAAAATTTTAAAAAAGAAAAAAATGCAGAATAGATTATTCTTCTCTCTATAGTTGTAGAGGTAGAGCTATAGTCTATGTGTGCACAGAGAATATTCAACAAAGTTTCAAAAGTTGTTATTTCTAGATATTTTAGGCTGCATTTTTAACAGAAATTAGAATTCACCCCAAACATTTCAAATGAAGAGTCTTCATGGAGGCACTTCCTACAAAAGTCTGGGAATACACTGCAGGAGTAAAAAGGGATGAGAGTATGCCTAGAAAACTATGACAGTGGGAAACTATCACAGCCCTTTTGCTGAAGAGACAAGAATATTAAGTATTTTTCCCAGAGCCTAGTGACAGAAGGGAGTGCAGAATTACTCCAGCTTCTGGAAGTTTTGCCTTCCTTCTCCTTCTCCATCCCCTCCCCCCCTTCTTCTTCTTCCTCTTCTTCTTCACCTTCCATTGTCCTAACCTGGCCAGAAGTCCTCAGCAGTGTTGGGGTGGGTAGAGGAGGGAGATTCAGCCAGCAGGAAATAGGAATTAGTCTTTCTGAACACAGAACAGGGTGAATGTGGGCAGAAAATTGTGTCTGGGAGCTAGTTGGGATGGGATATCTCAAACTGAATATCCATCACACTAGTAATTTAAAAATTCCATTTAAAAAAATTTCTTTTCTTAAATTGTCTAGGAGGTATTTATTATAAAATTAAAATAAGTAAAGTAACATTTAGCAACATTCTAAATCCATTAGAACATAACCCCCAAATATGGAAATCTATATAAACATACTGCAAAATCATTAAGTGACAACTTTGGATTACTAGTTTCACTAATATAGGATTTTTCTTGGACCCACATATGATGATAAGCATTAAGACCTCATCAATGTCCAGCATTACTAATAACAGCAAGAATAACCTCATTAATATTCCTAACTTCATTAGGAATGTATGAATTAAAAGAATTTTTAAATAATTTTCAACTAATAGCAAGCATTTGGAGCCATCTCTTTATAAGTTATGATGTTATTTTATTACCTAATGGATATAATCTCTAAATTAAAATGACTTAATTATTCTTTTCTCCATTACTAATAATACTCCTGTTTCATTTTATCTTTATAGTATTAGTATCACCTTGTATCCATCTGAAATTACAACATTTTCTGTTTAAAAAATTTTATCAAAGGTCTTAGAAAAATGAATTATGTCTTTTTCTTAGGGATTCTCTTTTAGGATCCATTTTATTGATGGTACCATTTTCCCAAATGAGATGGTTTATCATCCAAAATGTAGTAATCTCTTTGGTTCAATATACACTTTTAATTATGGTTCATCTTTAGATGTCTTCCATTATAATCTAGAAAAGTGGAGGGTATCTATTACTTGACTGCCAGAAAAATATATTTGCATATATTATAATTATAAATCGAAGCATTAATCAAAGCCATAATAGACTTTTTGTACTCAAAATTGGCTATAGAAGTAGCACAATAGCATTTTTTGCCTTAAAAGGAATATCCCCTTATAACACGCATATTTTTTCAACACAAGCAGTGATTTTAAAGACTTTATTTATTTATTCATGAGAGACACACACACAAAGAGAGAGAGAGAGAGAGAGGCAGAGACACAGGCAGAGGGAGAAGCAGGATCCATGCAGGGAGCCCAACGTGGGACTCGATCCCAGGTCTCCAGGATCAAACCCTGGGCTGAAGGCGGTGCTAAACTGCTGAGCCACCCTGGCTGCCACAAGCAGTGATTTTAATGAATGGTATAAAACTTGATTATTTCTGCGCATCTTCAAAAGAAACCAAATTATTACTTTAGAATTCCTTATTGCTCTTTTAATTGAACAAAAAATAGCTTAGATTGAAAAAAGATTAATCAGAATGTTTGCATTAAAACATGGCAACAACAATACTTACAAATATTAACAATCATAAGAATTACCAGACAACACTGGAAATACTGAAATTGTCATCAAAGATATTCAAATATAAAACGAAAAGGAAATTACATGGAAGGAAGAAAAAATTACTCAGGTGGTTTAAGAATAAAAACCCTGAAAGGAATGTTTGGTTTTGATAGATGTGTGACTTTGGGAGAGGTAGTTAATAATCCTGCTACTAGATTTCTCATCATATGGTAGGAAAATGCTGGCACCTATCTCATGTTTGTTCACTTATTTGACTATTTTTATTGGTTAATTTTTGGAGGACTAATGTATATAAAACATTTAGCATAACCTATAGCTCTTATAAAGTGGTCAATAGAGACTAGCTGTAATTAAGATTATTTTACTCATATATTTTAACATATTATTATTTTATTAATAGTTCTAATATACATCTTTTTAGAATAATGAAGCTAAATTCAGCAGGGAAGGTCAAGCAAGTATATTGCATTTTTTCATCATAGGTTATGGATTTAGTTTTAATAAAGTATATTTTTCACCTTGTCTTCCTAAAATCAAATCTATTTCTAGAGCATAATAAATTATGTAGTTCCTTCAACAATAGGGTGAGCTAAAATCTACATTTCTTACATTCTTAACATATTTCACTTTGTCTTCTGACATTGAAGTTTATGGGAGAATCTAAAAATATATTTTATATTTTATATCATATTTATTAAATATCATGTATGTATAAATTTAGGAAGCTAGAACATACACTTGGTTCTATTACAAGCTAGAATATATGTTGCTCTGTGAATACACCACTGAGCTTCTTTTGTTTTGCCTTTGAAAACAGGTGCACATCTTCTTGGCCTGACTTTATCAGTGCTTTTGTATACATACATGATATCAAATTTGTCATCTATTTCTAGCAAAATAGGTGAATTATACAAAGAGAGTTTCATAGCATAGATTTGTTTAAATAACACCCAGAAGGCAATGCTATGGAAATATAATCAATGGTTTCCAGATGTTTAATGCTGGGGAGAAAACCTGAATACTTAAAGCAGAAGGGATCTTTTTAGAGCAAAAAAAAAAAAAAAAAGATTATCTATGATACTGTGCTTGTGGATACATGACACTGTGAATTTTTCAGTACACATAGAACTTTACAGCATGAACCTTAAACAGACACATTGAAAGTATCTATTTTAGGATGGAATGCAGAAAATGATAAAACAATAACCATATTACAAATATATTGAACAGCCTCACTGAAGGGAGTATAGGAAAAAGCGCTGACCAAAATAACTTTGGAAACTAGTGAAGTCTGTAAAACTAAAGAAAAAAGAAACTTACATATGCACTGTACTCTGTTTAATAAAATTGTTTCCCATGAGGGTACAGATTTAGTATTCTTATGGTGCTGTGCATATATTCTTTAAACAATTAGATAAATGAGTGGTGGAGGATGGGAACCAGAGTTTTCACTGTTGAAGTGAGAAATTACAGATAAGCACAGAGGGAAACTAGAATAACCTAAGTCATAATGGGTAAAACCTGGTAGTATTAGGGGCACCTGAGTGCCTCAGTCAGTTAAGTGTCTGTCTTCGGCTCAGGTCATGATCTCAGGGTCCCAGGATCAATCCCCTGTGTTGGGCTCTCTGCTCACCAATGGTCTGCTTATTTCTCTCTCTCTATGCTTATACTGTCTCTCTCTCAAATAAATAAATAAAATAAACATTAAAAAATAAGGCTGGAGGTATCAGTATAAAATCATATTTAGCTTACTAATAGATACAGATGGATATACATGGGAATATATGTGTATATTATATACACATTATATATATATATATATACCTCCACAGGCTGGTTTTTATCTACACATACCCTATTCTCAGCAGATAGAACCTAGAAACAGTGCTGCACAGTAACAAACATATTTTGTGACAAAATCTTGGAGTCTAATAATAGTCTCTAATAAAAGTCACCAGTGCAATTGGAGAAACAGTTGATTCTAGGACTAGAGCAGGAAATATACAAGATAAACTTGCTGTATCTCTCAAAATGAAACAAAAAAAAATGAGAAAAAGACAACCAACAATGATGAGGGTGTGCCTAAATAAATAAGCAAATAAATAAATAAATAAGTATTGGATATAACCCAAAGTATAGAACAAAACCCATGAGTCTATACTTACATAAATAAATAAGTGGATTAATAAGCAAATGGGAAGAGAGGACAAACCTACTGTGTAGGACAATCCCAAAAAATTTGTATAGATATTTTGACCTCAAGAAGCCGAAGCATACTCACCACTCCAGGATAAAAATGATCAAAGAGGGAAAAGGATATAGTCTAGAAACCTGATAAACACTACCTCATCCATGTGTGATGAAAATAGCACTCTCTCTTTGTATTTTTCCACCCCAAACATAACATAGTCTGATCATAAAATAAAAAGAACGTCAGATAAATATCAGTTGACAGATATTCCTAGAATATCTAACCCCTACTCTTTAAAACTGTCAATGTCATTAAAATCAAATCAAGTCAGAGAAACTACCACAGGTAAGAGAAGCCTAAAGAAGTGTGGTAGTTAAATGTAATGTAGTATTGTGGATAGGACATGAAAAGAGAAAAATTATATTGGTTAATAATACTTTCTTATTGTTGGTTCATTAATTGTAATAAATGTATCATAATACTATGAACTACAATGGAGGAACTGGGTGAGGAATACATGAGAACTTTCTGTATCACCTTTGCAAACTTCTGTAAGTCTAAGCCATTGTAAACAATAAAATGTATTATAAAAACAACTCTTATGTTATACATAGCAAACATTATTCTTAAAAGAATATATTCAGACTGGTCAATAAAAACCCATTCACACATTTAAATATCACCAAATTCTTAAGACGGAGCTGCTATTTTCTGTAGGTGAGAAAACTGAAACTCAGAGAGACTACTTAACTTGCTAAAGATCAATTAGTATTTAAACCATCTATTATTACCTCAAATTAAATATTCTATTATCTATAATACCATACAATGTCACCAGTACAATGACAAATGATATTCTCAAAATATCATCCAAAAGCATTATACATTCCTTTGTAAATTATATATAATATACACATATATTATATATATAATATATATTCAGTATTCCCCAAATAGGCAGCAAAACTATAACATATATCATAAAATGTTTTAAAATATCTAAACCCTCTATGATAATAGTTTAAAACAAGAATAATTTAACTAAGGGAAATTACTTAAAATGTGGGATATAATCAAGAAAAAACTAAAATTATTTGACCCATGATAGACCTCAGATAGATTTGCCTAGTTCTAGAGCAAAAATTTCCTATATCAATGAGAAAGCTGGAGTCCAGAGAGATAACAGAGAGAACTGTTTAATATTACACAGCTAAGTATTACAGACTTTTTAATACAGCACAAGTATCCCAATCTCCAGTATCCCAATTTCTAGCCTAGTCCCAATATATCATATAAAGCACTGAAAATATCAATGCTACTTTTACTACAAAATCAGAATCTTCAATTCTATTGCACCATTATTCCTGGAAGTAAGATGGCAAAGTTTGCTAAAAAGTATACACACACACACACACACACACACACACACAAATAAATAAAAAACATATATACACATAAATATATAAATGTTTATACATATAATACATATATGTATATGGATATAAGTCAATAAATAAGAACCTTGAATTATTTTTAAAAGAAAT
The DNA here is from genome assembly GCF_011100685.1 of Canis lupus familiaris. NCBI lineage: Eukaryota > Metazoa > Chordata > Mammalia > Carnivora > Canidae > Canis > Canis lupus. The sequence goes on along the minus strand of NC_049259.1, from coordinate 4,611,095 downwards.
GACAGCAAAATATTTATCTGTATGTGTGTGTCCAAACCATAGCATTTTTTTCCCAAAGCAATTATATGATCCTGGTTTGACCCAGGTAAGATAACAATTTTTCACTTTTTTCATGATAAATATTTTATTTGACAATGTATTTAGTTATCAATGTATTATTGGTAGCTATCTGGTGATCAGTTTTCCCCCATGAAAAAATTTAACTAACATTTATTTTATTAAAATTCTGGCATAATTGGGACTATCTCCAGGTAATATGTTGAATTAGAGAATCAAAGAGGCATATGGCACTAAAAGTACATTGATGATTTCTGTTTATTTTTTAAAATAATATTCTTTTTTTAAGATTTTATTTATTTGAGAGAGAATGTAGGAGTAGGGTGAGGAGCAGAAGGAGGAGCAGACTCCTGCTGAGCAGGGAGCCAGGGCTCCATCCCAGGACTCTGAGATCATGACCTGAGCCGTAGACATTAACCCACTGAGCCACTCAGGTGGCCTGATGATTTTCGTTTAACTTCCACAAAGAATTCTTAGGCCTTTTCCCAGGGTCTGGTATATTTCATGACTTCTATAAATTAATTTATTCAGGAAAGTCTTCATAGGATATTTTTAAAAGCTAAATCTGAAGCATCTGTCAAAAAATGTTTAGTAGCTCTGCCTTTGGAAGTCAGGAGAGTCATCAAAGCCCAATTTCAAAACTTGCTAAATATATAAGGATAATCCCATTTCTTAGGCTTAAAAAACCTCTGTTGACTCAGTTGCCTAAAGAATTCTGCCTGCAAGGTAGAGATTGTCAGATACTAATCAACCCTATTTCTTCCTCCTGTAAAACACAACTACACTATTTTTCAAGCCTTCTTGCAGTTACATATAGTGCTGGATTGAGTTCCAGTCCATGGACATGAACTAAAGTGATGTGCGATACTTATAAAACTGAGTCATACACACACACAAACAAAACAAAAACCTATAGATAATCCTTCACGCTCCTTTCATCTATGGGCTGGATGTTGTTGTCCAGGGTAGGTTTGAAATCCACTTACAAAATGTATATGGTAAACTCATCATTCACATTTATCCCTGAATAACTGTGTGAACAGCCACCTACATGTTCAACGTATAGTCTCTGGATAGAAATTTTGAATCACTTTGATCTGCTTACAAAAGCAAGAAACACATCTTTATTCTGTTTGAATCACTATTTATTTTTGACTGTTTTTGTTATTGCTGTTGTCCTATTGTGAGAAATGCAACATATATGTTAAGGTTGAAGAAGAAAATACAAAGATTTCAGCACAGTAACTGACACTAGATATCAATAAATGATAACAGGGTCTGGTCAAGTGCACTCAAGACCTGTAGGTAAATAATAAAAATATCCACATCTGGACAGAAAAATTGTCCACATCCATATCTGGATGAACAAATTAGAAAAGGTACCCTTCCTCCATGCTGAGCTAGCCTTGAGTTAATGTAATCAGTTCAGCAAAGGGAGCTAACTTTCCCCATTATGCTTCTATTTGGTGTCTGTTTGAGGCACAAAAACTTTACAACCATTTGGAGTTATCTTTTAAAGTTTTTATTTAAATTTGAAGTAGTTAACATATATTGTTATATTAGTTTCAGGTGTACAATATTAGAATTATTTTTGAGTGTCTGTAAGAACATTTGAGGTAGGCTTGAGCATGAGAATGGTTATTTGTAAAAGTAAGCTTTCTGAAAAAAATGATACAGCGTCTCAGGGATGGTGCGAATGATGAGGGAAGACACTTAAGAAATAGATCAAATTGTCCAAGGAGTTGACACAAAAAAGATATGACACTATACTAACATCCCAGCTACTAATAGTCTAGTGCTCAATGTAGCTTATAAGAGAACATGTTTGATGATTTAGGCAGAAATCAAACTACAAATGGAATGCACAAGAATCATTGGGAAGCTTGATAAAAATAGATTTTCTCCACACAAAAGATCTTGTTATAGAAAGCATGTCATGTGCCACATGAATCTGTACATTTTACAAATATATCAGCTATTTCTGAAGCTGGTGATTCTGAAACCACACTTTGAAAAAAAAATCTTTATAAAATTCTTTACTCTGATTCTACTTTTCACTATGAAGCCATATGTTCAATGAAGTAAATGATTTGTCTAATATTTACTGTGTTTGCTACAATTTAAAGAAGATACCAGAGATCACAACAAATCATGATTTTATATCTCAAGGAAATGTACATAACAGGACAGTCAGACAATTATAAAAATTATAAGTATGTGATATACACAGAAATAAAACATAGGCACAAATCAGTGAAGTAATTTGTACGAGGAGTGATTTAACTTTGCTTGAAATGGAAGGATAGTCAGCAAAAATTTCCCAAAGAAAAATAAACTAGAGAAGTGTTAAATGATAGAAATAAGAATCTGCTATTTAAGCAGCAGGAGAAAAAGATTGGGGCAACAGAAAGGATTTAGGGAGGAAATGGTTATATGAAATGCGTAGTATGTTCAGAGAACCAAATGCAATCCAGTCCTGCTTGTATTGCAACCAGCAGGAGAATAATGTGGACTACAGAAAAAAAAATTAAAGGAACAAATTTTCTTTGTTTTCAAAGGTTATTTTTAAGTAGTCTCTATACCCAATGTGAGGCTAGAACTCACAATCCAAGATCAGTAATTGCATGCTTTACCAAATGAGCCAGCCAGACACCCCAGGAACAGATTTTCTAAATGTAGTTTGATTCCTTGAGAATACAGTGTCACACTGAAGAGATACTAGTAGCACCTTTGCCATAAATGGATTTCTCATAACCAAGAGAAAAGTGTGTTTTCCTATATTCTTCGCTATTATATTGGTTGCATGGTATCAAACACAGTAATCTGACTTACATCATATATGTCTCTTGTCACATATATCATCTTCAGCATATACTTTTGTAAGCCATGTCTTAATTTCCTTATTTGTAAAATAGAGGAAGGTAATAGTTTAAACTTTATAGAACTACGATAAGGATTAATTGGGGAAAAAAATCATGAAATATGGTTGGCATCATGGCTACCATCTAGTAAATACACCCTGATCATTGGTGTTTGTGATTGTGTATAGGTGATTGAAACCTGATACCAAATGTATAGACTCAGAATTTTGGAGCTCTGAAAGTTCAACATCATCTATTTTGGAAACAAATTATATCAATTTTCCACAGTCTCTCACAGAAAGTAAAAGCAGAAGGGATACTTCCTAACTCATTCTATATAACCTACAGTATCCTAATTTAAAAAGACAAACCAAAATAAATAAATAAATAAATAAATAAATAAATAAATAAATAAATAAATAAATAATGTTAAAAAAAATAAAAAGACAAACCATTATAAAAAAGGAAAGTTATAGACCAATATCTATTATGACATAGATGTACAACAAAATATTAGCAAATCAAATTCAAAAATGTATGAAAAACATATGTCATGACCAAGTGGAATTTATTCCATTATGCAAGTCTGGTTCAACATCCAAAAGGTAATTAATATAATCATCACATCAACAGGTTGAAGAAAAAAAATTATGATTGTAACAATAGGTGCAGAAAATGCATTTGACCTATTGGTTATAAAAACTCTCAGCAAAATAGGAATAGAAAGAAACTTCCTGAACTGGATAAAGGACAGACATCAATACAAATCTACAAATATTTGTATATTTGTATACTTAATGGTAAGAAACTACATATTTCCTTAGCAACACCAGAAACAAGGACATTCTCTTTTTCTATTCTTATTCAACACAGAAGCAAAGGCAATTCAAGAGAGAAAGGACAGTCTTCTTAACAAATGGTGCTGAAACAACCGGCATCCAGAGACGTTATACCCTTTACAAAAATTAACTAAAAGTGAATAACAGACCATAAAATAAAATGTAAATTTATAAAACTTCTAGAAGATAACATAGGAGAAAATTGGCGCCCTTGGTTTTTGTGATGACTCTTAGGTACAACACTTGGAAACGGTATTAATGGGAAAAAATGTACAAGTTAGACTCATTAAAATTAAAAACTCCTGCTCCCTAGAAGACACTATAAAAAGAATAAAAAACAAGCCAAACACTTGGATAAAATCTTTGTAAAACAGATAATTGATAAAATACTAGTATCCTAAATAAACAAAGAAATATTAACGCGAAACAATAAGAAAACAACCCAATTATAAAATGGGCAAATGATTGAACAGACACCTCATCAAAGACTACACACACACAAAATTTTTAAGTCTTTTGGAAAATTATCCCATTTACTATTATTATGAAATGACCTTCTTTAATCTGGATATTTTCTTTGCTTTAAGGTCTCTTTTTCTGAAATTAATATAGCTAATCCAGTTTCCTTTGATTAGGTTTGAATAGTATCTTTTTCTCCATCCATTTACTTTTAATGTACTTGTGCCTTTATTTATTTTTTTAATAAATTTATTTTTATTGGTGTTCAACTTACCAACATACAGAATAACACCCAGTACTCATCCTGTCAAGTGCCCCTTCAGTGCCTGTCACCCATTCACCCCCACCCCCGCCCTCCTCCCCTTCCACCACCCCTAGTTCATTTCCCAGAGTTAGGAGTCTTCATGTTCTGTCTCCCTTTCTGATCTTTCCCACACATTTCCTCTCCCTTCCCTTCTAATCCCTTTCACAATTATTTATATTCCCCAAATGAATGAGAACATACACTGTCCTTCTCTATTGACTTGCTTCACTCAGCATAATACCCTCCAGTTCCATCCACGTTGAAGCAAATGGTGGGTATTTGTCGTTTCTAATGACTAATATTCCATTGTATACATAAACCACATCGTCTTTATCCATTCATCTTTCGATGGACACCGAGGCTCCTTCCACAGTTTGGCTATTGTGGACATTGCTGCTAGAAACATCGGGGTGCAGGTGTCCCGGCATTTCATTGCATCTGAAACTCTGGGGTCAATCCCCAACAGTGCAATTGCTGGGTCTAGGGCAGGTCTATCTTTAACTCTTCGAGGAATCTCCACACAGTTTTCCAGAGTGGCTGCACCAGTTCACATTCCCACCAACAGTGTAACAGGGTTCCCTTTTCTCCGCATCCTCTCCAACATTTGTGGTTTCCTGTCTTGTTAATTTTCCCCATTCTCACTGATGTGAGGTGGGATCTCATTGTGGTTTTGATTTGTATTTCCGTGATGGCCAGTGATGCAGAGCATTTTCTCATGTGCGTGTTGGCCATGTCTATGTCTTCCTCTGTGAGATTTCTCTTCATGTCTTTTGCCCATTTCATGATTGGATTGTTTGTTTCTTTGCTGTTGAGTTTAATAAGTTCTTTATAGATCTTGGAAACTAGCCCTTTATCTGATATATCATTTGCAAATATCTTCTCCCATTCTGTAGGTTGTCTTTTAGTTTTGTTGACTGTATCTTTTGCTGTGCAAAAGCTTCTTATCTCGATGAAGTCCCAATAGTTCATTTTCGCTTTTGTTTCTTTTGCTTCGTGGATGTATCTTGCACGAAGTCACTGTGGCCGAGTTCAAAAAGGGTGTTGCCTGTGTTTTCCTCTAGGATTTGATGGAATCTTGTCTCACATTTAGATCTTTCATCCATTTTGAGTTTATCCTTGTGTATGGTAAAAGAGAGTGGTCTAGTTTCATTCTTCTGCATGTGGATGTCCAATTTTCCCAGCATCATTTATTGAAGAGATTGTCTTTCTTCCAATGGATAGTCTTTCCTCCTTTATCGAATATTAGTTGACCATAAAGTTCAGGGTCCACTTCTGGGTTCTCTATTCTGTTCCACTGATCTATGTGTCTGCTTTTGTGCCAGTACCACACTGTCTTGATGACCACAGCTTGGTAGGACAACCTGAAATCTGGCATTGTGATGCCCCCAGATATGGTTTTCTTTTTTAAAATTCCTCTGGCTATTCAGGGTCTTTTCTGATTCCACACAAATCTTAAAATAATTTGTTCTAACTCTCTGAAGAAAGTCCATGGTATTTTGATAGGGATTGCATTAAACGTGTACATTGCCCTGGGTAACATTGACATTTTCACAATATTAATTCTGCCAATCCATGAGCATGGAATATTTTTCCATCTCTTTGTGTCTTCCTCAATTTCTTTCAGAAGTGTTCTGTAGTTTTTAGGGTATAGATCTTTTACCTCTTTGGTTAGGTTTATTCCTAGGTGTCTTATGCTTTTGGGTGCAATTGTAAATGGGATTGACTCCTTAATTTCTCTTTCTTCAGTCTCATTGTTAGTGTATAGAAATGCCATTGATTTCTGGGCATTGATTTTGTATCCTGCCATGCTACCAAATTGCTGTATGAGTTCTAGCAATCTTGGGGTGGAGGCTTTTGGGTTTTCTAGGTAGAGTATCACGTCATTGGTGAAGAGGGAGAGTTTGACTTCTTCTTTGCCAATTTGAATGCCTTTAATGTCTTTTTGTTGTCTGATTGCTGAGGCTAGGACTTCCAGTACTATGTTGAATAGCAGTGGTGAGAGTGGACATCCCTGTCTTGTTCCTGATCTTAGGGGAAAGGCTCCCAGTGCTTCCCCACTGAGAATGATATTTGCTGTGGGCTTTTCGTAGATGGCTTTTAAGATGTTGAGGAATGTTCCCTCTATCCCTACACTCTGAAGAGTTTTGATCAGGAATGGATGCTGTATTTTGTCAAATGCTTTCTCTGCATCTAATGAGAGGTTCATATGGTTCTTGGTTTTTCTCTTGCTGATATGATGAATCACATTGATTGTTTTACGAGTGTTGAACCAGCCTTGTGTCCAGGGATAAATCCTACCTGGTCATGGTGAATAATTTTCTTAATGTACTGTTGGATCCTATTGGCTAGTATCTTGTTGAGAATTTTTGCATCCATGTTCATCAGGGATATTGGTCTGTAATTCTCCTTTTTGGTGGGGTCTTTGTCTGGTTTTGGAATTAAGGTGATGCTGGCCTCATAGAACGAATTTGGAAATACTCCGTCTCTTTCTATCTTTCCAAACAGCTTTAGTAGAATAGGTATGATTTCTTCTTTAAACGTTTGATAGAATTCCCCTGGGAAACCATCTGGCCCTGGACTCTTGTGTCTTGGGAGGTTTTTGATGACTGCTTCAATATCCTCCCTGGTTATTGGCCTGTTCAGGTTTTCTATTTCTTCCTGTTCCAGTTTTGGTAGTTTGTGGCTTTCCAGGAATGCGTCCATTTCTTCTAGATTGCCTAATTTATTGGCGTATAGCTGTTCATAATATGTTTTTAAAATCGTTTGTATTTCCTTGGTGTTGGTAGTGATCTCTCCTTTCTCATTCATGATTTTATTAATTTGAGTCTTCTCTCTCTTCTTTTTAATAAGGCTGGCTAATGGTTTATCTATCTTATTAATTCTTTCAAAGAACCAACTCCTGGTTCTGTTGATCTGTTCCACAGTTCTTCTGGTCTCGATTTCGTTGAGTTCTGCTCGAATCTTAATTAACTCCCTTCTTCTCCTGGGTGTAGGATCTATTTGCTGTTTTTTCTCTAGCTCCTTTATGTGTAAGGTTAGCTTTTGTATTTGAGTTCTTTCCAGTTTTTGAATGGATGCTTGTATTGCGATGTATTTCCCCCTTAGGACTGCTTTTGCTGCATCCCAAAGATTTTGAACGGTTGTATCTTCATTCTCATTAGTTTCCATGAATCTTTTTAATTCTTCCTTAATTTCCTGGTTGACCCTTTCATCTTTTAGCAGGATGGTCCTTAACTTCCACGTGTTTGAGGTCCTTCCAAACTTCTTGTTGTGATTTAGTTCTAATTTCTAGGCATTATGGTCTGAGAATATGCAGGGGACGATCCCAATCTTTTGATATCAGTTCAGACCCAATTTGTGATCCAGTATGTGGTCTATTCTAGAGAAAGTTCCATGTGCACTTGAGAAGAATGTGTATTCAGTTGAGTTTGGATGTAAAGGTCTGTAGATATCTGTGAAATCCATCTGGTCTAGTGTATCATTTAAAGCTCTTGTTTCTTTGGAGATGTTGTGCTTACAGACCTATCGAGTATAGAAAGAGCTAGACTGAAGTCACCAAATATAAGTGTATTATTATCTAAGTATTTCTTCACTTTGGTTAATAACTGATTTATATATTTGGCAGCTCCCACATTCGGGGCATATATATTGAGGATTGTTAAGTCCTCTTGTTGGATAGATCCTTTAAGTATGATATAGTGTCCCTCTTCATCTCTCACTACAGTCTTCGGGGTAAATTTTAGTTTATCTGATATAAGGATGGCTACCCCTGCTTTCTTTTGAGGACCATTCGAATGGTAAATGGTTCTCCAACCTTTTATTTTCAGGCTGTAGGTGTCCTTCTGTCTAAAATGAGTCTCTTGTAGACAGCAAATAGATGGGTCCTGCTTTTTTATCCAGTCTGAAACCCTGCACCTTTTGATGGGGTCATTAAGCCCGTTCACATTCAGAGTTACTATTGAGAGATATGAGTTTAGTGTCATCATGATATCTATTCAGTCCTTGTTTTTGTGGATTGTTCCACTGAACTTCTTCTTAAAGGGGAATTTTAAGAGTCCCCCTTAAAATTTCTTGCAGAGCTGGTTTGGAGGTCACATATTCTTTCAGTTGCTGCCTGTCTTGGAAGCTCTTTATCTCTCCTTCCATTTTGAATGAGAGCCTTGCTGGATAAAGTATTCTTGGTTGCATGTTCTTCTCATTTAGGACCATGAATATATCCTTCCAGCCCTTTCTGGCCTGCCAGGTCTCTGTGGAGAGGTCTGCTGTTACCCTAATACTCCTCCCCATAAAAGTCAGGGATTTCTTGTCTCTTGCTGCTTTAAGGATCTTCTTGCTTTAAGGATCTTCCCTTTATGTTTGGAATTTGCAAGCTTCACTATTAAATGTCGAGGTGTTGAACGGTTCTTATTGATTTTAGGGGGGATCTCTCTATTTCCTGGATCTGAATGCCTGTTTCCCTTCCCAGATTAGGAAAGTTTTCAGCTAGGATTTGTTCAAATACATATTCTGTCTGGCCCTCTGTCCCTTTCGGCGCCCTCGGGAACCCCAATTAAACGTCATTTTTTCTTCCTCAGGCTGTGGTTTATTTCCCTTAATCTATCTTCATGGTCTTTTAACTGTTTGTCTCTTTTTCCCTCAGTTTCCCTCTTTGCCATCAACTTGTCTTCTATGTCACTCACTCGTTCTTCCACCTCGCTAACCCTCGTCGTTAGGACTTCTAGTTTGGATTGCATCTCATTCAATTGATTTTTAATTTCTGCCTGATTAGCTCTAAATTCTGCAGTCATGAAGTCTCTTGAGTCCTTTATGCTTTTTTCTAGAGCCACCAGTAGCTGTATAATAGTGCTTCTGAATTGGCTTTCTGACATTGAATTGTAATCCAGATTTTGTAACTCTGTGGGAGAGAGGACTGTTTCTGATTCTTTCTTTTGAGGTGAGTTTTCCTTCTAGTCATTTTGCTCAGTGCAGAGTGGCCAAAAACAAGTTGTATTGGGAAAAGGAGAAAATGAGAGGAGAGAAAGAAGGAAAGAAAAGAGAAAAAGAAAAAAGAAAAAAAGGAAGAAAAAAGGAAAAAAGAGAAGAAAAAGAGAAAAAGAAAGAAAGGAAAAAAAGGGTGGGGGAAAGCAAACAGAAAAAAAAAAAAAAAAACCCCACAGGGGAGTATCTTCTGATTCTGTGTACTTTAAGTCCCTTGGCTTCCCCTGGAACTTGTCCGTCTAGCTGGTCTTCCTGGGGGAGGGGCCTGTTGTGCTGATTTTCAGGTGTTAGCACTTGGGGGAGCTGCTGTGCCCCTGCCTGGTGCAAGGCTCAGTGGGGGTTGTTTACCCCGCGAGGCCCCAGGAGGAACAACTGCAGTGGCGGGGCCAGCTCTGCAGCCCTGGAGTCAGCTCCTGCAGTAGCTCCAGAGCTCTCCGTCTGCAGGGCCTGGAGGCTCCGGGGGGGGGCCGCTGATCTGCTCAGCTCAGGGCAGGAGCGTTTGCTGTCCTGGGCCCTCCCGGCCTCTGCCTGTCCCGGGGGTGGCCGGATCCTGGGCTGTGTCCCGGCGCCCTGTGCTCCAGAGCCTGAGCTATTGGATTCGCTCTCCCGCCCCGCAGCCCCTTCCGTGGAGCCGCCCCCGAGCCCCCAGAGCTGCTCCCGCCCCGCAGCCCCCTCCGCGGAGCCGCCCCCGAGCCCCCCCCCCCCCCCCCCCAGCTGCTCCGGGTCCCGCCGTGCGCTCTGCAGCCCTTAGGGAGCTCGGCGCACTCTCCCGGGGCACAGGTGTCTGTTAGTGTCCCCGGGAGCCCGAGGCATCCCCGCCCTCCTGGGTCCTGCTCCAACTCCCCGCGAGCCCCTTTCCCCCGGGAAGGTCGGTGCAGCTCCTGCTCCTCCTGGACGGGGCTCTCCTGTCCTGGGGACCCTCGCCCCGGCCTTAGCCCTCCCCCTTGGAGGCCTTTTGTTCCTTTATTTCTTTTTCCCCGTCTTCCTACCTTGATAGAAGCGCGAACTCTTCTCACTGTAGCATTCCAGCTGGTCTCTCTTTAAATCTCATGCCGAATTCGTAGATTTTCAGGATGATTTGAAGGTTATCTAGGTAATTTGGTGGGGACAGGTGACTTGGGGACCCTACTTTTCTGCCGTCTTGCCCCTCCTACTTGTGTCTTTATATTAAACATGAAGTTTTTGTAAATAGCACAGTTGGATCATGTGTTTTTTGTTTGTTTTTATCTACTATGGTAGTCCTTTTTTTTTTTTAATTGGTGTATTTAGACCACTGATATTTAAAGTGTTGTTTTTATATAGTTGGAATAATATCTACCATATTTTTTTAATGTTTTCTATCATTCTTCTTTATTGTTCTGTCTTCCACTATTTTTATGCGTTCTTTGGTTTTAATCAAGCATTTATGTAAGTAAAAATTATACTACTATACTCAAAGTCTGGTGATTTAAATTTTAATTGTATCTAAAAAATACTTTCACAGAAATATCTGTCATAGTGTTTAACTGTACAACTGGGTACCGTAGGCTAGTCAAATTGCCACAACATTAACCATCATACCTAAATTAGATATTTTAAAATATTTTTCCTGCTTGGTATTCTCTCAGCTTTCTGGATCTATGGTTTGCTGCTTTTTTAGAAAGATTTTATTTATTTATTCATGAGAGACACAGAGAAAGAGGGGCAGAGACATAGGCAGAGGGAGAAGTGGGATCCCTGCAGGGAACTTGATGTGGGACTCAGTCCAAGACCCTAGGATCATGATGTGAGCCAAAGGCAGATGCTCAACCACTGAGCCCAGGTGTCCCTGGTTTGCTGCTTATACTAATTTTGTAAGTTTTCATTCAATTTTCTTCTATCTCTTCCTTTTTCTTCTCCACCTAGGAGGCTCATTACATATATCTTATGTCCTTTTTAAGTGTCCCACATCTTTTGAATATTTTATTTCATCTTATTGTTTATTTATTTTCATTTAGATTTTCAAAATTTTTATTGAAATTTCTTCAAGTTCACTTATTCTTTCCCTGGCTATGTCCTATCTAATGATGAGTCCATTAAAGACATATTTCATTTATGTTATGTATTTCAAAATAGCTACTTTCCCTTCACCCTGCTGGAAAGTGGAAACTTAGGGTATTTTTCTCAGATCTACATTGTCAGAGTCTGGTAGGGCTCCTGGAGGTACAACTAACAAAAGTGTATAAATGTGTGTAAATGTGGTGGTGGGCAAAGACTGGCCTCTTTCAGGAATTTTTAACTTTTAAATTTGTCCATCCTTGCCATCAACAATTTCATCAAATAAAGTTTAAGTTTTCCTATCTTGGTGCTAATTCCTGCAAAGGTTTTTTTTCTTGGGCTTATCCTTCAATAAGCTGTGATTTTCTGCATCCAACTGTCTGTCTCACCAATTTTAGGGCAATAGTTTGCCCTGTAACCTAAATTTTCTACTGAATCTAAAAAAAATATTTGATTTTTCGTTTGTTCAGCCTTTTTTTTTTTCCTGTGATGATGAGGAGTGATGGCTTCCAAGCTCCTTATATTCCACACTGGAAGTAGAAGTCTTTCAACTTTATTTTAAAAGAAATCAAAACAAGACCTAACAAACAAATCAACAAACAAGAAATTTCTTTGGCTGTTTATTTACTCCAAACACCCGTATTTTCTACATGTATTCCCTCCTATCACCAAGCATCCTCAGCCTGTCATCTGCTTCCATATGGCCTCAAACTTCATCCAAGTGTTAAACTGCTCTCACTAATGTCATACTTTCCCAATTGTGAAACCTAACGGAAACTATTTCTTAGGTCTTACATTACGTAATGTTTCTATACAGTTTACAAATATGAACTATCTTCTTAAAGTGCACTTCTCTTGATTTCAGAATATAATTTATTTTTCTTTTTCTCTGGTTATTTCTCTTGATCACTTTTATTGAGTCTTGATTTTAGTTTGCTTTTTCTCTCTAATTTGTCACCAGTCCTGAGGACTTTAAGACTTTTTCTCTTTTTATTTTGTACATTTTCTGTAGGTAACCTTAACACTTCCTAAAAACTTATACTAAAACAGCCTTTCCCAAGTCACATATCAATTCCTCCACATTTTCCTTTTTTTTTTTTTTTTTTTTTTTTTACCTAAGAGAATGACATCCTTAGTCATCAATTGCCCTGGTTGAGAATCTTAAATTCATTCAATCTCTTTTAGGGTATATATATTTTATATTCACATATCATAAAAATTGTTATAATGAATAATATATGCAGGAATTCTTTAACATATCTAATTCAAGCTTTTGATCATTAAATTCACATGAGTACTTAAGATGCTCTAAATAATGTACATCCATAGAAACAAATTTAATTTCTTCCCTATATTTATTGTTATGTAATAATTGTTAATAATTTACTTAAATGCTAGCATACAGATGCAAAGGATAGAACAAAAATAGATTCGAAGAAAAATAATAGCAGAACTACATAAACAAAGCTTTTAATGTTAATCCAAATCTCTATTATAATAAAAAAAAATCATGCAAATGTTCCTCTTGATATAGACTTAGAGAAGAAAAGCCCAATTTTGGCTTGGCAGGTATAATTCAAATATTAAAATCCAGTCTTTATTCTTCTGTAGAGAAAAACTCTTTGTGAGAGATGTTTTGGCATGCCATACAAAATGGAACCCAACTGTAGCACAAAATGTAAGTTTTAAAGGACTTTTATCATCAAAATCTGTATTCTGTTTCCAAAAAAAGTAACAACCCTTTGCTATAGGTTATCTTTGAATTCCTAATAGTTTGAAATAATCCAAGACAGAGAGACTAATAATAAAAAAGTCATCAATAAAATCATGTGTTTCATTGTGAATGTATTTAATATAAGTACAAATTTTAAAAGTAATCATGTAAGTTACCTTATTGTATCCTTCTTGTATGCCTGACGATTTAGTCTCCCTGGTACCAGCATCTCTACCTGAATGTGTTTCTTTTCTTCATTCTATCTCAAGAACAAAATTTGAAGATCTATAAGAGATAGTTTGCCTCAAAGGAGTTTCTCAACAATATAGATCTCATGAATCACATTCTCTAAACAGATGATGCCGTATTTCCCCAGGAAGCATACAAACACTTTAAAAGTATATTATGGTATTGGTATTACCTTGAAGACACTTTGGGCAAAGACACAGTTAGGCTTTGGTAGTGAGTGAGGATAGACAATATGGAAATATTTCCTGCAGTAAATGCAGAATCCATTTTTAGAAGTTCACTGACAGTAGAGTAGAGAGTAGTTTCAGGAAGAGGCAATTGAAATTGGGACCCTAGGAAGAGACTATTGAAATCACAGCAATGGAAATGGAAAAACATTATTTAGAAATATTCTTAGGAGATAGCAATGTGGAGACTTTACAAAGTAAAATCTGGAGGTGCAAGGAAGAGAGGAATCAAAAATGATTCACAGCCTCTTTTCCAGCTGGAAGCAGAGTGAGTTAGCTAAAAGAAGAATCTAGCTGTGCCAGGTCCTCTGAAGTTAGAAACAACTTAATTTTGTAGAAGTAAAGGACAAGCTCATGAGAAGTTTGCTCGGAAGGTGATTATAAAAAAAAAAAAAAAAAAAAAAAAGGAAAAAACTTACATGACAAGGAAAAGATAAGCACTACCCTCAGGAATATAGGTAAATGTTCTGAAACGAATCAGATGGCTAGAATAACAGTTTAGGAAATCTAGCAACTTTGGTGTACTTGTGGAAACCACATCAACATTTGTCATCAGGGTGAGGGTACGCTAGTGTGAACTGAAAGGTATAAAAATGGCTGCAGCACTTTAGTTTTGCCAGATACTCAATGTACTCAATGACACTTTGTTAAGCTCAGCAAAGCTTCAGTTAACATGCTGAGCATTGTGAAATCGTTAAGTTGCATGGAGTTATCCAAACTTGAAGTTGGCAAATGAACTGATCACATGTGGCTATGGGAAAATCTGTTAAAAGAAAATTACTCTGAAAATTATGTGTGCCACCCAAGACTTTCCCAGTAAACTAATAGAAAAATCTAATTTATTTTTTTTTTAGTTTATGTTTTTATTGGAGTTCAATTTGCCAACATATAGCATAACACCCAGTGCTCATCCCGCCAAGTGCCCCCCCTCAGTGCCCATCACCCAGTCACCCCAACTCCCCACCCACCTCCCCTACCACTACCCCTTGTTTATTTCTCAGAGTTAGGTGTCTCTCGTGTTTTGTCACCCTCACTGATATTTTCATTCATTATCTCTCCTTTCCTTTTATTCCCTTTCACTAATTTTTATATTCCCCAAATGAATGAGACCATATAATGTTTGTCCTTTTCTTTTTTCTTTTTTTTTTTTTTTTTTAATGTTTGTCCTTTTCTGATTGACTTATTTCACTCAGCATAATACCCTCCAGGTCCATCCACGTCGAAGCAAAAGGTGGCTATTTGTTGTTTCTTTATTTATTTTATCTATAAAATTCCCAAAATGTTTTATTGATCTGAAATTATTAATATGCTAATTAATAAAATTAATGTAATTATTTTAATGTTATATTGCATTGGTAGCCTAAGACACATAATTATTTAGTAACATTATGGCTTCAATTAAATTAAGCAGTTTATTTCACTAATTAAAATTATTTTCACTAATATTCTCAGAAGATATTACTTTGTAAAGCATTTGGTGACTAACAATTGTGTACTATGGAAATAGCTTCTATACTTTTTTATTTTCGATTAGATTTGAAATTCTATTACATAAGTCTTACAATAAAATAATTTGCATTCCTTCCTTAGGAATTAGCTTCTTGACAAAGAGATATTTCTCTTTCACAGGTTGCTTTAAAGGTTTTAAAAATATCTGTTTTACCTTTTAAAAAAATCCTTTACCTATACAGCAAAGATCTGAGAGTGTTTAACTATGCAAATGCAAAGGACAAATCACTGAACATCAGCAAGCAGTCATTCTAGAGAATAATAAAATAAACAAATAAGACTCCTAGGTTAATAAAAATGTCACATGCTATTAAGTTTGATGGCAGTGTAGATAAAAAGTACAGATGATCAATTTCTGTTTTTGTCTTAAACCTCATTATTGTTTATTAAAGTGTCAAATCAACATGATTCTTGTTTGCTTTGCATGCACCTCATGAGTTATTGATAATTTTAAAATGTGTTAAAGGACTGGGCCTGTTACCTAATTTTCTTATCATATATTAATAAAAAAGATACAATATTCAGGTAATTTTTGGTGATCTGACTCTACTAACATTTCACCCTCTTAACATGTCGATGTGGCTTTGCTAGAACTGAACCTATGTTTTAAGAATGGGAGAAGTCAGAGGGGCTCTGAGTGAGATGAAATCCTAGATACCAAAAAGGTGGCAAGAGCCATGTATGGGCCATCTTGAGCAAATTACTTCAATCAGAGCTACACCCAGATCTTCAACAAATTCCTACCTATGGTGTGATTCCATTTTTTGGCCAAGAAAGGACAGAGCTTCATTTCTCGATATGTTGAGAGGTAGCCTCAAGAGAGACTCAGAGAAAGCATTTTTTTCTGACTGTGGGAAGAGTAAAGGCCTTATTCAAGTTGTGAAATCAGTGATTGGGGTAAACTTACCTAAATATAATAGAGCACAAAATTTCTAAATGATGCGGTGGAATTATTTTCTCATATCCTTGGATAGAAGGTGCTTATCATATAAAGGCATTATCACTGAAGCAAATCAACAATGAATTTCCCCCATGATTTCCAAACCACTAGACTCAGTCGAACAACAGCATAAGAACTTGGAAGCAGATGTTCAGCAAGAAAAGTCCATTGTACACAGTATAATGCATCTCTATCAGAGAACAGTCATTTGAACTGTCCCCCAAAACTGCGTTGTAGACATAATTGCAGAACCTGGTGTTTTAAAAAATTATACCTCTTCTAGAAGGAAAGAGAGATAATAATATAATTAATCAGTCAACTCAAAATAGATTATTGAGCACTTAGCCTGTGCCATCCACCCTCCAAGGTTCTAGGGAGACACTGTTGAATGAAACTGGCAAAAACCCTTATCTGTCCACATGGAGCTTATATTCTAGTGGGTGTAAACAAAAAGTAAAATTCTTAAGTAAGTAAATTACATAATAAACTGTGATAAGTGTCTTGGAAAAAAATTAAAATAGATCAAGAACACTTATGTAAAGTAGAGCACACTGAAGTAATACTGGAATGGTGAAGAAAAACAGGTGAGAGAAATGGCTATATGAATATAGGGAGGAATACCTCTCCAATTCAAGGGTTCAGCCAGTGAAAAATCCATGTGGTAAAAGAATGTTGCAATGTTTATGGAACCCCTCAAAGAAATTGGAATAACTAGAGTAGAATAAAAAAAACTACAGAGTTAACATGGAACTAGGTTATGTCGAGCCCAGTGGGTCATTATGAAGCTTTTGGCTTCTACTCTGAGAAAAATAGGATTCACTGAAGGAATCTAAGAAGAGACTGGTATGACCTAAATTAGCTATTAATAGGATCACTCTGAATGATTTGTTGAAAACAGTCTCTATGGCAACAACAGTGGAAGAAAGGTAAACAGTAGGTTATTGAAGCAATATAGAGTAGAGGTGATGGTAACTCAGACCATAGTGCTAGCTATGCAGATAATGGGAGATAATCAGATTCTAGCACTTTTGAAGATAGAGCAAGGAGGATTTTCTGATGAATTAATTAGAATTATGGGAGAAAGAGAAATCAGTTATGATCACATTGTTTGGCTGATAAGGATAAAATTATCAGTAGCTGAGATGCTGAAAATTGTGAGCAAGGGATTTGGAAAGAGATATGGAGGAAAAAGAGACTTTCAATTTGACATGTTAAGTCTAGAGTGTCTATTAGACATTTGAGTGGAAATACCAGGACTGGATTTGCCTGGAGAAATGTGGGCTGAAGCCAATTGTAAAGCCTATCAACCTAATAATCTGGGTGAGATCACCAACACAGTGATTGCAGATTAAAGTAGAAAAGTATAGAGTTGAACACTCTACTGTTAAGAAGTCTGGGGAAAGAAAATGCTGGTTTTCTTTCTAGGTTTCCAAGAAGAGTCACTTACATACCATGCTAAATGATAGCTATCAGTGGTTTGAGTAAGATTATTGAGAGTTCACCATTCATAATTTTATAGCCATGTGGTCATAGTGACCTCAGAAAGGCCATTTTCAGAGGAGTGTTTAGAAAAACCTCAAGAGAATATTAAAAAAAAAAAAAAAACAACGGGAGAATATCTGGAGACAGACTCGATGGCTCTTCAGGAGCTTTGCTGCAAAAGGGAGCGAACAAATGAATCAATAACTTGGGAATAAATGTAAAGTGTTTTTTTTTCCCTTATAGTAGAAAAGAAAATATAGTACTTGTGTTCTGACTCATATGATCAAGTAGAGAAGGAAAAATGATGGAGAAAAAAGGAAGAATTAATTTAGTTAACTTCTTTGACTGGGTATAACAGGCTGAGACTTATTCACAAGTAAAGGGATAACTTTGCATAGAAGCAGGAACTGTTCAACTATAGTAATAAGGAAAGGTAAGTGGGTTATTTGGTAAGGTGACTAATGGAAGCACTCTTATAATTGCTTCAATTTTCTCCTTGAAGTTGGAAGCAAGGCCATCTGTTCAGAGTAATGATTGGGGAGTGATGTCAAATGTTTTAGAAGAGAAGAGTCAATTAAGAGAGAGGAAGAGTGAATGGATTAGAGACATAGGCCATGATTTCTTTGCAATGTCAGTGGTTCTGAGGTTAGAATTTGTCTTTGCTGTAGCAAGAACAATATTGATGATTTTACAAGTGATTGGTATTGAGATCAAGAAAGAATGAATTTATGGGGTCACATAGTAAGTGGGTGAGTCAGAATTCAGTCTCATGTAATAGTGTTTGCCCTCTTCAGTTTGAATTCTATAGAAGAAATATTAACCTCCAAATGTACTGTCTAAACGAGGCAAGAGCATACTGCAAAGCAAATCTGACCTCTTGAGCATAAAATTATTTTAGTACTGATTTCCCTTTCTAAGGAGTCACAAGCTCTGGAGGGAGATTCTAAGAAGTTCATCCCACCAGAAGATACCACTACCCAGCCAATAGAAATCTTAGACACTTGATAGGCCCTATCTGGGAGAATAAAAGAATTATGAAAGTTTAAACTCAGAATTTACTATGCCTGCCAACATAATGATACTGTTTTTTTTTTTTTTTTTTTTTTTTTTTTTTTTGTATTTGATCCTCCAAATTTCAAACTACTCAGATATTCCTAAATGTTTTTTTGTGAGGCAGAACAGCACTTACTGGTTGTGCTAATGTAAGACCAAATGACAGGAACTAGTGCTCCAGAAGGGGGAACTAGAGCATTTCAATTTAAGAAAGACAGATGTCAAGCCAGGAAACAATCCCCCAAAAATTAATTTAGAAACGATTTTTTCCCTAATTCTTGGAAAGAAATCTCACCCTTAGGAGAAGAAAAGATGAACAAGATGGGTGTACTTCTAAGATTGAAGTATCTAGATTACACAAATCAATATGTATTCTCTCTACATATTTTTTTCTTATTTCTTCCCCCTTACTGTATAGAACAAGATACTGAGTTAGGAGACTGAGTTTTCTTGGATTGGCTCTTGTCAAATGAAGAAATAAGAGAGTGCCAGAGAAATGGTGAATAATTCCAAGATCCTCTCACTTTGCTTTCACTCACTTTTTAATAAATAATTATAAACTATTTTATCACAAGAACCAGATATTGAAGTATTTTAAGGAAACAGTTGAAGAATTGGTGCTTCTCTCTAACTCTTACAAAGGGTAGAGTCAATTGACTTCACAGGACCAGAGAACACACAGTTAACATGTAATCTGAAGATGTATGTTGGAGAACTCAGAAAAATAGTGTAGAGATAACAATTCACCAAATTTTAAAAGTAGAGGTTCCATCTAGGTTTACTAATCTCTCAAAGAAGCAGGAAAGACTCCAATTTAGGGTTATACTCAGTTCTGTGAATTATTCAAACATCTTCTTTTTCTTTCTTTTATATTTCCATGCATTTTTGAGCATTTCTTACTCATGATCATCTAAATTAAGGAATAACATGGGAAAGAGAAAAAGATTCAAGTACAACAGTTCTGTTATTGCTAATAGTTCCATTAATAACTTTCTGATTTAGAAGTTTTCTGAATAGTAATTATTACCCCAGGGTACTGAATAATTTTTAGTAACCTAAGAATAGAAATGTAGTCATTAAAGTGACCTAACATAATATGGCATATAATATAAGGTTTTAGAATTCATATTTGTGATTATCTGACCTTGGCTGCAAAATGATTGTCAAAGCAAATGTCAACTTTTGTACAAAGAGTTTCTCAGGGCAGACTCATGCTAAGTGGTAAGACTCAAGCCCACCAAGTATCTAGAAAAAAAAGAAGCTTTGGCAAAGTAATGTTCAGAGTTGTAGCTGAGCATGTTGTAAGTTTAACTTGAACAATGAACCAGATACAATTTTATCCTGATCAAGAATATCAGGATGTAAAACTACTAGCATTAGAGATATTGCCAAATTCTGAATTTCAAAGTAATTTAATAATGAAATACCATTCTCTTTTAATGAACACTCATATATATTCCGGATAAAGGAACTCTTTATTATGAGGTCTGTGCTGATGGACAGGAAGAGTATAGAAGGGAAGAATGGGGAAACCATTATAAAAAAAAAAAACTAAGATTTATTTAGTGGATGGTATCACTCTGATGTATTATTTTCTTTTTTTGATGACGTTTTAATGCTGAACTCAATATTCTTGCTTTCAAGAGAGAATAAGCGGGGCACCTGGATGGCTCAGTGGTTGAAAGTCTTCCTTCGGTTCAGGTGGTAATCCTGGGTTCCTGAGATGAAGTCCTACATCATCCTTCTTCTCCCTCTTCCTAAATCTTTGCCTCTCTCTCTGTGTCTCTCATGAATAAATAAACAAAATCTTTAAAAAAGAGAGAGAGAGAGAGAGAATAAGCAAAGCGAATGAAAGTATGTAACAGTAATAGTTAATTATTGGACTAAACTGGCTGTTAGCATTTAATTCATTCCCCTTTCACTGTTCCATTCCAATGACTTCCATTCATAGAACAACCAAATTAATCAACCTTAATCTATCTTGGGTATGCGGAACAATTGGTACAGATTCTGTGTTTTGCATTTTGAATTCTTAACAAAGAAATGGGCCTCTTTTCTTTTATATTTTCCAAGGCCATTTTATAAGTTAAAAGTACATAATCTGGTTTGTTTACAGAAGATAAAAAATGCCATGTGTAACATAAATTTCCCAAATTGTTGAAATAATATAAGTGTTACTTTAAGTCCCAAGAAATGTATATAATGAGTGATGCATGTTTTTAGGACAAACAAAAACAAACAACAACAACAAAAAAAGAATTTTATTGATAAATTCCTGATTTCCAACTTCCATTACATTTTAAAATCATGTGAGCCATATATATTTTGGAGAAATTGTAGGTAACATAATGGAAAAACAGAGTAATTGGTTCTTCCTGATTTTACAACATGCTCAGCATAATTTTATTACTAAAGGATTAACTAAATATTATTACTAAGAAATTATTTTAGCACAATATGACTGGAGCTATTCTAATGTTTTAACAATTTGTTAATTTGAAATAGGTTAAGATCTACAAGGATTTGCAAAAGCAACAACAACAAAAAGATGTTCTTATGTGCATCTTTCACTCAGCTTCCTCCAGTGGCATACCTTAATAAGGAAATAGATGTTAGTACAATCCTATTAACTTACATACAGATCTTATTTGTTTCAACAGCATTTACATGCATTGGTTTTCATTTGTTTGGGGTTTGGTTTGGTTTTGATGTATAGTTCCATAAAATTTCTCACATGTATAAGTTTGAGTAACCACTAGCACAAACAAGACACAGAACTGTTGTATCCCCACAAAGAAACTTCCTGTGTTACCCCTAATGGTTGTATCCTGCTCCCAGACCTAAATGCCAATATGTTCTCTATCATTATAATTTTGTCACTGAGAAAACTATAGATGATGTGGAAATTTAGGATTGACTCTTCAGCACAATTCTCTTAAGATCAATCTTCTTTGCTGAATTATTCATTCCTTTTTCTTGATGGATAACACCATGTTATCTTTATCTTCTCATCCAATGAGTGGTATTTGTATTTTTTTCAAGTTTGGGGTTATTACAAGTTAAACAGCCATGAAAATTCCCTGAAAATGTTGTGTGTGAATATACCTGGGAGTGTGATTTTAGGGTCCTAGGCTTCTCATAGAACCCTAACTTGTTTCAAGAGTAGCTACACTATTTCAAGTTAGGCTTCTCATAGAACCCTAACTTGTTTCAAGAGTAGCTACACTATTTCAATCTCTACCAACAATGTATAGAAAGTCCAGTTTCTCTATATCTTCACCAGCAGTTGATATTGTCACAATTTTTATTTTAACTATTCTAAAAGGTATCTAATGATATACCATTGTGATTTTAATTTACATTTCCTGAATGGCTAATAATAATGAACACCAATCCATGTCTTTGCCATCTTTTTTTTTTTTTTTTTAAGATTTTATTTATTTAATCATGAGAGATCTACAGAGAGAGGGAGAGAGGCACAGGCAGAGGGAGAAGCAGGCTCCATGCAGGGAGCCCAACGCCGGACTCAATCCCGGGTCCCCAGGATCTGGCCCTGGGCTGAAGGTGGCGCTAAACCGCTGAGCCACCGGGCTGCCCACCACCTACCTGTATGCTCTTTAGACAATTCTCTGTTCATTTTGCCATTTTCTAAATGAATTGCTTGCTTTCCTTCCATTGAGTTTTGAGAGTGTTTTGGGCTGAATCGTGTTCCCTCAAAATTCAAACATTGTGCCTCAGAATGTGACTGTATTTGGGGATAGGGTCTTTACAGAGGTAATTAAATTAAAATGATCCAGTTAGCATAAGCCTTAACCTAATATGACTTATGTCTTTACAAGAGGAAACATGAACCCAGAATATATAAAAGGAAGACTGCGTAAAGACACAGATAGAGGACAACCATCTGTAAGTCAAGGTGAAAGGTCTCAGAAGAAGCCAGACCTACTGACAGCTCGCTCTTGGTCTTCTCAGCCTCCAGAATCTGAAGAAATAAACTCTTGTTGTTTAAGGCTTCCATTCCATGGTACTTTGTTATGGCAGCCTTAGCAAACAAATACAGAGAATTACTAATATACTCTGAAGGCAAATCATTTGTCAGATATGTGATTTTCAAATGGTTTCCTCCAGTCTCTGTCTCATCTTTTAATTCACATAGCATGCTCTTTACAAAGAACAAAAGCTTTTCTGTTCATGTCTTTTGCCCATTTACATGAACACTGTATGTTCTCATTCATTTGGGGAATATAAATAATAGTGAAAGGGAATAGAAGGGAAGGGAGAAGAGATGGGTGGGAAATACCAGAAAGGGAGACAGAACATAAAGACTCCTAACTCTGGGAAATGAACTGGGGGTGGTGGAAGGGGAGGAGGGCGGGGGGTGGGGGTGAATGGGTGACGGGTGCTGAGGGGGGCACTTGACGGGATGAGCACTGGGTGTTATTCTGTATGTTGGCAAATTGAACACCACTAAAAAATAAATTTATTATTTAAAAAAAGCTTTTAGTTTTGAGCAAGTCAATTTATATATTTAAATTATTTTTGATCATGCCTTTGGTGTCATGAGTAAGAACATTTCATTTTGCCATTAAGTAACAATGGTTTTCTCTTACGTTTTCTTCTGCATTTGTATTGTTTTGCTTTATGCATTTTAGTGACCTTTGAATAACAGGTGAAATTTAGGTTGAGTTTTATGTATCCTTTTTTATAAATATTCAATATCATTTGTTGAAAAGACCATATTTATGCCACTTAATTGCTTTTGCACATTTGCCTAAAATCAATTGACTATTTTGCATGTCTCAGTTTCTTGCTTCTTTATTTTATTCTCTTGATCCATTTGTCTATTGCCCAGCCAATACTGTTCTCTCAGTAATGTGGCTAAGATTAAGTCTTAAAGTCAGGTATCATAGCTCTTCAGAATATATTTTTCTTTTTAAAAATCATTTTGGTTCTTTTAGTTTATTTTATGAAATATGGAACTTATTTACATCTACAAAGATTTGTGTTGGGACTTTAGTAAGAATTGTTTGAATTTCTAGATCAGGGATGCCTGGGTGCCTGGGTGGCTCTGTGGTGGAGCATCTGCCTTCAGCTCAGGGCATGATCTGGGGTACTGGGATCAAGTCCCACATCGGGTTCCCTGCATGGAGCCTGCTTCTCCCTCTCCCTGTGTCTCTGCCTCTCTCTCTGTATCTCTCATGAATAAATGAGTAAAATCTTTTTAAAATTAAACTATCAATTTGAAGAGAATTGATATTGTTGCTCCTTTGAATTTTCTAATTCAGAAGTATGGCATGTTTCTTCACTCATTTAGATCTTTTTGGGTTTCTTTCATTAGTTTTTGGTAGTTTTTGACATTTAGATACTCTGTGATTTGTTATATGTATCATATTGCATATTATTTGGAGTAATGACAAATGATACTGTGTTCTTAAATTTAGTTTTCCTACATACTTTGTTAGTATATAGAAAATCATTTGCTTTTATACATTGACCATATATTCTGCAACTTTGTCTAATTTACTAATTTGTCTAGCACTCTAGAATTGGCCTTTGGTAGATTCATTAGTATATTCTATGTAGATATTCACATCGCCTGCACATAGAAGTAAAGTATCCTTTTTCTCTGCAGTCTTTTACATGTTTTCTTATTTTCTCATTGCTCTGGCAATGTGAAAGTCAGTGCCATAAATTTTTCTCTCAGCACTGCTTTGGCTTTATTTAATAAATTTCAATATGTTGTATTTTCACTGCTGTTCAGTACAATATATTCTTTTGGTTTTCTTAAACATCTTCTTTAATTATTTAGAGGTATTTTTAATTAAAATATTTTTAAATAGAGTTGTTTTATATTTCTGTTGTTGATTATTGATTGAAACTCAATTATTTTGTTCTTACAAATATATTTAAATTTAGTTATGTCTTTTTGGTGAATTAACCAGTTTATCTTTCTGTCCTTATGTAATTACCTCATCTGTGATAGTTTACTTTGTTCTGAAGTTTGCTTTCTCTGGTACTAATTTAACCATTTTAGTTTTATTTTGAGTTATCATTTATTTATAATTTATTTTTAATATTTATTATTAATTATTGTTTGTTCTTATTTTTGCTAGAAAACAAGGCTCAATAGCAAAACTAGGGTTTACTACAGCAAAAGAAAACAGGATACAAACAAGAGAAGAAAGATTTATATTGGTGGAAATACAGAGAAATCAAGAGTAAACTTCTTGATTTTCCCCAACCAGGTAACACAGGATGCACTTTTCACTCTAACAGTGAACCACAGGAACATAATGTGAAATGTCCCTCTCAAGGGAAACCCACTTGAGTATCATGTCTGAGCATTGACAGAAAGCTGATCATGTAGCCATTTTACCTGCACGGACAACCACAGGGAATGAAACTCAGGACTCCAGCAGTGACATCAGGTACATACAGTCAATCTGCCATTCTCCCACTGGAAGCATTATTCTCTTATAGGTAATGTGCCATTAGTGTCTGGAAGATTGTAAGCTTTCTTCTTTGACTTTAGTTTTCACAATTTTGACTCTGATGCATCTGGGTGTAAATTCTCAGGGTTTATCCTGTACAGAGTTCATTCACCTTTTTGAATTTTTGTAGGTTTTTGTCTTTCATCAATTTAAAAAAGTTTTAGATATTACTTCTTTAAATATATTTTCAGTTTGATATTTTTGTTTCCTCTCCTGGTACTCATCAGACATGAATGTAAAAATGTTGTGTGTCATAAGTTCCTGAGTCTTGGTTCATTTTATCAATCTTTTTTTTTAGATTAGATAATTTGTAATAATGTATATTCAAATTCCCTGTTTTTTTTTTCTCTGTCATATCCATTTTCTATTGAACTCTCCCATGAAGATATTTATTTGGTTATTGTATTTTTCACTTACAATGCTTTCACTTGGTTCTCCTTTATATCGTAGTTTTTTTTTTTTCCTAGTACTTTACATGTTTGAATATCTCTTGAGGTTTTTTTATTGCTTGTTGAAATAATTTTAGCTTAAATGCTTTAGAATTTTGGTCAAATAATTTCAACATCTGTAACATTTTAATGTTGATGACTATTTTTGCCTCCACATTTCAGTTGAGATTGTCATGGTTCTTGGTATGTTGAATCAGAGTTCTGTCAATAGTCTTCACAGGGGAAAGGTGCCTCCTTCTTACTGCAAAGGTGGTGTTAAAAGTCAGAGATTGTCCACAGGCAAGAAAGTGAAGAAAATATACTACCTTTTGCTGTTTGGATGGGAAAGGAGTTGAAAGACAAGGTTCCATTCACTGGCCCTGCCACTATGGCACCCATACATATGGGGGAGGGTGACATGGTATTTTTAGTGGTGTTTACTTTTAGCATTAGTATGTATAAATACAGGGTTGTTGTAAAGTGGCATCACCTCTTTTCTGGGTCCTTTGGATGGAGAAAGAACTTTCATTTGGGTCTGTTTTTTTGTTTGTGTCTGTTGGAATTTATGGGTGTGCATTTTTCTGATGCTCAGGTTGGAATATTTAGAGAGGCATGAAAAATACTCCCAGGGACCAAACCTCTAGCTCATTCCTTGAGTCTTAAACCAGACCTAACTTAGCCTAGTCTTCTTTCTTTTTCTTGATCTCTCAGCATCTCCTTATGAGTAATTTATGGGTTCTGTCTAGGGGGTTTGTGTGTGTGATTAGAGGGAGGAGTAAGATAAAATGTGTTTATCTTATTTGGAATTTGAAGTCTCTTATGTTGACTGAGGCAAAGAAATTTTTCTCAGACAGTATGTACCAAGTAACTTTGGAAAAGGTCATTTCATTTTATAATTGTTTTTATTAATTCTAATAATATTAAAACAAACAATTTTTAGTCACTTTAAATATATATTTTTATATAAGCATCTGCATTTACATAAGTGATTTTAGAGTGTATGTTAAAAAGAAATAAAATATTATATATTAAATAAAAATATATGTATAGATTTTCAGGTTGACTAAATACAAAAAGAAAAAAAGTAATATTCAGCTTTCTTTTCATATATAAATTAGCATTTATAGATTTTTTTTCCTTTTCCATCTGGCTAAGCCATATTTTACCCTGCTTCAGGGAATTTTCAAGGCATTACATCTTCTTATTTCTGACTACCTAAATTTGAAATAATTTTTTTTCTTGCTTAACTTTGGATAATTATTGTGAGACTACATGCTGAAAGCAACCCAAGTGTAAATTACTTTATATTCTCTTGGGTAATGAACAAAAAAATATTGACCCCCCAAGTTTACTTTTCTTGTCTCTCTAGGGGATAGCACATTAATCAGCATTTATATCATCTCAGCCACCATTCTGTCAAAAGATGAGAAAATTGAAGCAAATTTACTCATTTACTCAGGGCATAAGTAACCATTTTCTATATTGATATTGCCACCTAACTCTTCATACTAGAACTTCAAATGGTAGATGTGGAAAGGGTGCTTAAAAAATGGTAACCAAAGTAAAGAGACAATGTGTAGTGAAATTTTCAGTATTACATAATACATGACCATAATAGCTGTATTTAAAATTTGAGTTTTTAAGGAAATTCTTATGAAGCAGTCTGGAATACTAAACTATCATTTTAACATAATCTATTTCTATTTTTTCTCCATTGTTTTCTGTGTGCACCCAGAACACTTAAGCTGCTCCATCATCACTAGTGCCATTATCCAGCTGATAACAACAGACTGATACAACACCATTTCCTAATAAAGATCAGGTAAGGAAAAATAGAGATCTGCAATTTTTAAATAGTTATTAAGATAATATGATCACTAGGCATTATACAAGTATATATTCAAGTAAGAGTATTGTTGTCTTTGTTTTGTTTTTGATATTCCTACTTGTCAAGTTTCCTTTGTTTTTAACCAAGAAATAGTCTTAATTCTATCATTTTTCCAGAAAAGCAACGTCTCTTCCAGTTTGGTTTGTATATTGTTATAGACAAAGAGCAGACATTATGTTTTCTCTAATCTCTTGCAATATATAGCCTGCTGCAATATAAGTTAAAGACATTCTATATTTCTAACATAATTATCACATTTTTAAAAATTGCATAATTTTCTAATTTCCACAAAAGGTTTTTGTTTTTGATGTCATGCTGAATTCACAAGACTAAGTAGTTCTATCTTAATAATATATTTTATATCACAAAGATTAGAAATTTCAAATTTTAAGACATCTTAACCTATCACCCTGACCAGCTCCAGTCTCTGAGGCAATTAAAGTGAACATTGTAGTTGATTTCTTAAATTTAATGCATTCTAATTTATTGTAAAAAAGAATTTAGAGTACCTCTTTTTTGGTTGGACCTTGGTGATTATAGATGAATTGTGGTTACCCGATGTCTCTGGACAGGGTTGTTTTTTGTTTGTTTGTTGTTTTCCTCTGTTTTATGGGGAATATAGGTCTAAGGTTATTCTTTAATGGCATTCTTCTGTCAGTAGAGACTTGTCCAGGAATAGACACATAGTCTAACCTGGTGCACGAGACATGGAAAACTTCTTTCAGTACCATAAGAGTAATATTATCTGATGATAGTACTAATAATAGTACTATTATCTGAGGTTTGTGTCTCCTCCAAATTTATATTTTAAAA
Source organism: Canis lupus familiaris (assembly GCF_011100685.1). Lineage (NCBI taxonomy): Eukaryota > Metazoa > Chordata > Mammalia > Carnivora > Canidae > Canis > Canis lupus. The sequence goes on along the minus strand of NC_049259.1, from coordinate 4,582,788 downwards.
TGCTAACCCCAAGGTGGTAGTATTAAGAGTTGGGCCACTGGAAGGTGATTGCATTTATAAAAGGTTCAGGAGCTTGCCTCCTCCTTTTCCTATGTAAAGACAAAGCAAAAAGGAGCCATTTATTAACTAAGAAGTGAGCTTTCACTACACTATGAATATGCCAGAGCCTTGATCTCGAACTTCCCAGCCTTCAGAACTGTGAGAAATAAATTTCTGTTGTTTGTAATCCACTCAGTTTATGATATTTTGTTATAGCAGCCTGAATGGACTAAAACAAATATATTGCCTTAAAAACTGTGAATGAGAACATTTTTCGCATCTGAGACTCACAAATATCCTATAATTAGGAAAGGAATGAGTCTTAGCATGAAGCCAATGCTGTGGGTGGCAGAATGAAATGATCGCAAGAACTGGAATCCCTAACCATGTTGCTTAGCTGTAACATTGACCAGCTGTAGAGCCAGTCATCACTCCATATTTTCTCTTTGGTGAGACAAAATAAACTCAATTATTAAGATAATTTTTGTTATTTTCCTTTTTCATTTAGTTAAAATAATCCGACTGATTCAGAAGTTAACAACTTCAGAACAGATATAGCAGGAAACAACTTGAGAACACATGCTAGTACATAAAAGTGTGACAGATTGAAAATATCAAATTTTCAAATTCATAGTATTGATATTTGTGAAATGCTATCTATGGGATATAAAAAGTAGAGGATACAGATGCCCAAGGAGAACTGTGAAAAGCTAAAGAAGATAAATTGAGGTGAAAAGCAGAAAAAAAGTCAGGATTAGATGAGAACTAAAGAACTGCTAGGAGTTGAGGATTGGTTGAGAATATGCTGAATATAGAAAACAGTAGATTAAAATATAAAGATGGAAAAATCATCATAAGAAATTGATCCTAGCACTATGAATGGCTACCGATGGCATGAACAGTTTAGAATGGATTTTATATTTTCCCCAAATTAAGTTTTACAGAAATAATGTGGACATAACCCAAATATTACAATTAGATTTTGATTTTAATTCATCTTTTATATGTAATGTAAGAATTACCCTCAATCCTGATACAGAGATATAGAAGTTATTTATTCATCATATGCTTTCTAATTTGAACACATAAAAGATTTTGGAGTCAAAATTCAATTACTTTTGATGAAAGGGAGATCCATGTACTTTCTTATATCCAAATGTATAGCTCAGGACATAAAAATATCTAAAGGATATAAATTAAGAATCACCAGAAATAATTCTAAGATAAAGACTTTTTAAAAAGAATTGCAAGGGGATCCCTGGGTGGCGCAGCGGTTTGGCGCCTGCCTTTGGCCCAGGGCGCGATCCTGGAGACCCGGGATCGAATCCCACGTCGGGCTCCTGGTGCATGGAGCCTGCTTCTCCCTCTGCCTGTGTCTCTGCCTCTCTCTCTGTGAGACTATCATAATAAAAAAATAAATAAATAAATAAAAAATAAAAAAATAAAAAGAATTGCAAGTTTTTGTAAGAAATGTTGATAAAATGTTTCTTTTCGTGGTATATCTAATCTTGCTCTTCAATCATTTAATATTATACTTTAGTCGGAATTATCTTCAAAAATTTAAATTAAAAAATAGGTGGAGTTATATCAAGGATCTCAAAAATCCTACAGTAAAAAAAGGAAAACATTTTTTTTCTTAAATAAATGGAAAAGAAGACAGAATCACACATATGGTTAACACATACCAATGAGCTTTTACTTTATTTGTGTCATTGTCCAGAGTTATGGCTCAGTTATGGCTCCTCAGATATGTAATTGCAGTAATTTTCAGGCAAAATCCTGACTGAGAAAGTTATCTTTATGCATAGCTCTAGTGAGTGAGCATATTGTGTTAGAATTAAAGCAGACAATGACCTTTATATCTCAGTTCTCACTTCTCTAATAATTACCATTCTGAGTTTTCACTTCAAGTAACAGATAAACAACGTTAATTTAGGAAGGCATAAAGAATCATTATGAAGTCTTTTTTCCCCCTAAAAGAAGTAATATTGCTATCCATACAACTTTGGTTTACTGCCATCCCTGTTATTTCTCCTCATTAGCAATGGTCCACTTTTGATTTTCTCTAGTGATAGTTTCTTTTCTTACAAATGTAATCCTAGTTTGTGTCTCTGTGTCTTTCTCATGCTGCCCTCTGCTTGTACTGACCTTCCAGTAATTCAAGATTCACCTTTCAAGTAAAGTATTAAGCAGCATTGCTCCAAACACCAGGTTATGTCAAATGCTAATCTGTGCTCCCATAGAATCGTGTACATACATCTATCTACATTGCTCACTGTATTATATTGGAAATAAATATTTTGATGTATCTTATTTCCCCCTACTGCATTTGAATTTTCTTAATGACTATAGGCCCTATATTATTCAATTTTATATCCTTCAAATTTTGGCCTTAAGGTTCTGGGGACAAACTTGGAAGCAATTTGTTGGGGGGCCCTGAAGATGATAAGCCCACAGAGATGGATTAGAAAACAAAACTGAGACTTCATGTTCCAAATTATTGAATTCCATAGATGTTAAGTAAATATCTTTCATTAAAAAAAAAGATTTTATTTATTTATTCATGAGAAACTCAGAGAGATAGAGAGAGGCAGAGACACAGGCAGAGGGAGAAGCAGGCTCTCTGCAGGGAGTCCGATGTGGGACTCTGTCCTGGGACTCTCGGATCACTCCCTGAGCCAAAGGCAGATGCTCAACCGCTGAGCCACCCAGGCATCCCAGTAAGTATCTTTCTTATACTAGTCTCTTTATTTTAATCATCTAATATTTTGGCAAAGAGTGTGAAACTAAAGTAGCATTTATGAAAATTTTGTTTAATGTTGGACAGATCCAAGCTTAAGTGAAAGTCGGATATTATAAACATCTTATATCTTTCCAGAAGCAATTTAAATGATATAATTTGACCTCTTATTTATTTTTATTTTGATGATATAGTTACTTTAATGAAATATGTCTAGCTAAAACATTTTATAGGAATATATTAGAAAGTGATGAAGACTGGAAAATATAATCACACACACACACACACACACACACACACACACAATCCACAGAGGTATTAAATAATTTATTGGTATTTCTTTCAAATGGTAAGGAATTTTAGTATGTTAGTAGCTTGTATAAAATTTTCCATGAAAATGTTGGGGCATTTAGCTCAAGGAGCTATCCCTCCACAAATATGGTAAAAAAAAATGAGCAAAAATGATTAAAATTAAACTTTGGAATTCTGTAAATAAAGCCAGAGGTTTATAGTGACCAACTAAACAATTAATAAAGAAGTCATCTTAAAAACAGTTGGAGAGCCCTCAGTTGCCTTTGTTTTACCCTGCTCCTAGATCAACAGTGATCTTGAAGATGGCAACCCATGTTCCTGGCACCCTGATACAGAGGGAGCAAAAGATATTGTGTTCACAAAGAATTGCTCATATATCTTAATTTGTCTAGTGGCCGCCTGAAGGACTGACAAAAGTACTTGCTTTGGTTTCATCTGATTCAGAAATCTCTCAGGGCAGAAAAGTGACTACAGAGAGGCCATTTCTTGAAAATTCTGAAAGGCAACTGAATAACCTACTCCAGCATGGAGCAAATGATTGAAATTTGAGAAACAATAATAGACATGCCAAAAGCCTGGGAAGAAAATCTGTGAAGAGTCTTTGAAAAGTCATAGCACTAAAAATCTCACATATATATTGGGGAATATAGAAAGTTATGTGCATGCCCAGAGTAGAATGTGCATTCAGAAAAGACCTGATAAGATCTTAAGCTTTCAACCTCAGACTGATCTTTAGGCTCCATACAAGCAGGAAATAAAGATTAAGGCAGAGTTGTAAACAGGCTATGTAAGCGTTAAAGGAATGTTATAGCATATATCCAATGTGCAAAGACTAAAAGAGCTTTTGTTCTTGGCTTTAAGAATTCAAATAAATCTGTCAACATTAGCTAACAAAAAGATAAAGGAACAGAGATTTCAGAGACTACAAACAACAAATAATACAGTCCTTCCAAATATAGCTTATAAAAGTTCTTAAGCAAACAACTGATTAGAAGGCAAAGAAAGCGACAGCAACCACAAATCCTGAGATGGAAGAAGAATCTGACTTCTAAAATTAATATAACATTCAAGATGTTCAAGTTTCAACGAAAAATTATAAAGCATGCAAAGAAATGTATTCCCCACTCATAGGAAAATTAAACCAAAACCGAAATAGTTTGAAAGTGAAAGGATGAAAGAGGATGATATTCCATGCAAATAGGAACTGGGAAAGAACTGGACTTGCTATAGTAATATCATAAGAAACAGACTTTAGGTCAAAAAACTATTACAAGAGACAAAGAAGGACATTATATATTGATAAAAGTCTCAATTCATCCGTGAAGGAGATATAACAGTTATAGACACATATGCACCTAATAGCAAATAGATACCTAAGAATAGTAACTTTTGATTTTTGAAATTCTTTTTCAGTTGACACTTCTTTATAATGTACCTCTGTTTAATTTACCTTCCTTTATAATTTAACCAACAATCTTAAAATACTTTATTTTTTTTTGCTTAGTGATAAACCTTAACATTTTTTCCCTGTTACCTTTTTAAAAAAATTTTAATGGAGTTCAATTTGCCAACATTTAGCTTAACACCAAGTGCTCATCCCGCCAAGTGCCTCCCTCAGTGCCCATTACCCAGTCACCCCCAACCCCCCACCCACCTCCCTTTCCACTACCCCTAGTTCGTTTCCCAGAGTTAGGAGTCTCTCATGTTTTGCCACCCTCACTGAGATTTTCACTCATGTTCTCTCCTTTCCCTTTATTCCCTCTCACTAATTTTTATATTGCCCAAATGAATGAGACCATATAATGTTTGTCCTTTTCCGATTGACTTACTTCACTCAGCACAATACCCTACAGGTCCCTCCACATCGAAGCAAATGGTGGATATTTGTCCTTTCTGATGGCTGAGGAATATTCCAGTGTATACATAGACCACAGCTTCTTTATCCATTCATCTTTCGATGGACACCGAGGCTCCTCCCACAGATTGGCTATTGTGGACATTGCTGCTATAAACACTGGGGTGCAGGTGTCCCGGCGTTTCACTGCATCTGTATCTTTGGGGTAAATCCCCAGCAGTGCAATTGCTGGGTCGTAGGGCAGGTCTATTTTTAACTCTTTGAGGAACCTCCACACAGTTTTCCAGAGTGGCTGCACCAGTTCACATTCCCACCAACAGTGCAGGAGGGTTCCCCCTTCTCCGCATCCTCTCCAACATTTGTGGTTTCCTGCCTTGTTAATTTTCCCCATTCTCACTGGTGTGAGGTGGGATCTCATTGGGGTTTTGATTTGTATTTCCCTGATGGCAAGTGATGCGGAGCATTTTCTCATGTGCTTGTTGGCCGTGTCTATGTCTTCCTCTGTGAGATTTCTGTTCATGTCTTTTGCCCATTTCATGATTGGATTCTTTGTTTCTTTGCTGTTGAGTTTAGTAAGTTCTTTATAGATTTTGGATACTAGCCCTTTATCTGATATGTCATTCCAAATATCTTGTCCCATTCTGTAGGTTGACTTTTAGTTTTGTTGACTGTTTCTTTTGCTGTGCAGTAGCTTTTTATCTTGATGAAGTCTCAATAACTCATTTTTGCTTTTGTTTCTCTTGCCTTCATGGATGTATCTTGCAAGTAGTTGCTGTGGCCAGGTCAAAAGGGTGTTGCTTGTGTTCTCTTCCAGGATTTTGATGGAATCTTGTCTCACATTTAGATCTCTCATACATTTTGAGTTTATCTTTGTGTCTGGTGTAAGACAATGGTCTAGTTTCATTCTTCTTCATGTGGATGTCCAATTTTCCCTGCACCATTTATTGAAGAGATTTTTTTCCAGTGGATAGTCTTTCCTGCCTGGTTGAATATTAGTTGACCCTATAGTTGAGAGTCCACTTCTGGATTCTCTATTCTGTTCCATTGATCTATGTGTCTGTTTTTGTGCCAGTACCACACTGTCTTGATGACCACAGCTTTGTAGTACAACCTGAAATCTGGCATTGTGATGCCCCCAGATATGGTTTTCTTTTTTAATATTCCCCTGGCTATTAAGGGTCTTTTTTGATTCCACACAAATCTTAAGATGATTTGTTCCCATTCTCTAAAGAAAGTCCATGGTATTTTCATAGGGATTGCATTGAATGTGTAAATTTCCCTGGGTAGCATAGACATTTCCACAATATTAATTCTTCCAATCCATGAGCATGGAATACTTTTCCATCTCTTTGTGTCTTCCTCAATTTCTTTCAGAAGTGTTTTTTCAGAAATGTAGTTTTTAGGGTACAGATCCTTTAACTCTTTGGTTAGGTTTATTCCTAGGTATCTTATGCTTTTGGGTGCAATTGTAAATGCACCCAGATTAATGACCCTTAATTTCTCCTTCTTCAGTCTCATTGTTATAGAAATACCACTGATTTCTGGGCATTGATTCTATATCCTGCCACATTGCCGAATTGCTGTAGGAGTTCTAGCAATCTTGGGGTGCAGTCTTTTGGGTTTTCTATGTAGAGTATCACGTCATCTGTGAAGAGGGAGAGTTTGACTTCTTCTCTGCCAAATTGAATGCCTCTTATTTCTTTTTGGTGACTGACTGCTGAGGCTAGGACTTCTAGTACTATGTTGAATAGCAGTGGTGAGAGTGGACATCCCTGTCATGTTCCTGATCTTAGGGGAAAGGCTCCCAGTGTTTCCCCATTGAGAATGATATTTGCTGTGGGCTTTTCATAGATGGCTTTTAAGATGTTGAGGAATGTTCCCTCTATCCCTACACTCTGAAGGGTTTTGATCAGGAATGGATGCTGTATTTTGTCAAATGCTTTCTCTGCATCCAATGAGAGGATCATATGGTTCTTGTTTTTTCTCTTGTTGATATGATCTATCATGTTGATTGTTTTATGAGTGTTGAACCAGCCTTGTGTCCAGGGGATAAATCCCACTTGGTCATGGTGAATAATCTTCTTAATGTACTGTTGGATCCTATTGGCTAGTACCTTGTTGAGAATTTTTGCATCCATGTTCATCAGGAATATTAGTCTAATATTCTCCTTTTTGGTGAGGTCTCTGTCTGTTTTTGGAATTAAGGTGATGCTGGCCTCACAGAACGAGTTTGGAAGTACTCCGTCTCTTTCTATCTTTCCGAACAGCTTTAGTAGAATAGGTATGGTTTCTTCTTTAAATGTTTGATAGAATTCCCCTGGGAAGCCATCTGGCCCTGGACTTTTGTGTCTTGGGAGGTTTTTTGATGACTGCTTCAATTTCCTCCCTGGTTATTGGCCTGTTCAGGTTTTCTATTTCTTCCTGTTCCAGTTTTGGTAGTTTGTGGTTTTCCAGAAATGCATCCATTTCTTCTAGATTGCCTAATTTATTGGAGTATAGTTGCTCATAATAAGTTTTTTAAATAGTTTGTATTTCCTTGGTATTGGTCGTGATCTTTCCTTTCTTATTCATGATTTTATTAATTTGAGTCTTTTCTCTCTTCTCTTTAATAAGGCTGGCTAATGGTTTATCTATCTTATTAATTCTGTTGAGGACCAACTCCTGGTTTTGTTGATCTGTTCCACAGTTCTTCTGGTCTCTATTTCATTGGTTCTGCTCGAATCTCTATTAACTGTCTTCTTCTCTGGGTGAAGGTTTCATTTGTTCTTCCTTCTCCACCTCCTTTAGGTGCAAGGTTAGCTTTTGTATTTGAGTTCTTTCCAGGTTTGGGATGGATGCTTGCACTGCAATGTATTTTCCCCTCAGGACTGCTTTTGCTGTATCCCAAAGATTTTGAACGGTTGTATCTTCATTCTCATTAGTTTCCATGAATCTTTTTAATTCTTCTCTAATTTCCTGGTTGACCCTTTCATCTTTAGCAGGATGGTCCTTAACCTCCACATGTTTGAAATCCTTCCAAATTTCTTTCCTGTGGTTTAGTCCTAGTTTCAAAGCATTATGGTCTGAAAATATGCAGAGGACGATCCCAATCTTTTGGTATTGGTTTAGACCTCATTAGAGTGCCAGTATGTGGTCTATTCTGGAGAAAGTTCCATGTGCATTTGAGAAGAATGTGTATTCAGTTGAGTTTGGATGTAAATTTCTGTAAATATCTGTGAAATCCATCTAGTCCAGTGTATCATTTAATGTTCTTGTTTCTTTGGAGATGTTGTGTTTAGAATATCTATCAATTGTAGAAAGTGCCGTATTCAAGTCTCCAGGTATAAGGGTATTATTATCTAAGTATGTCTTAACTTTAGTTATTAATCGATTGATATCCTTGGCAGCTCCCACATTTGGGGCATTAAATATTCATGATTGTTAAGTCCTCTTTTGGATAGACCCTTTAAGTATGATAGAGTGTCCCTATTCATCTCTTACTACAGTCTTTGGGATAAACTTTAATTTATCTGATATGAGGATGGCTGCCCTTGCTTTCTTTTCAGGACCACTTGAATGGTAAATGGTTCTCCAACCTTTTATTTTCAGGCTGTAGGTGTCCTTACATCTAAAATGTGTCTTTTAGCAAATAGATTGGTTGCTTTTTTATCCAGTCTGAAACCCTCTGCCTTTTGATGGGATCATTAAGCCCATTCACGTTCAGAGTTACTATTGAAAGATATGAATTTAGTGGCATCATGATACCTATTCAGTCCCTGTTTTTGTGGATTATTTCCTTGGACTTCCTCTTTCTTTTATGGAGTCCCCCTTAATATTTCTTGCAGAGCTGGTTTGGTGGTCACATGTTCTTTCAGTTTCTGCGTATCTTGGAAGCTCTTTATTTTTCCTTTTATTCTGAATGAGAGCCTTGGTGGATAAAGTATCCTTGCCTGCATGTTCTTCTCAGTTAGGACTCTGAATATATACTGCCAGCCCTTTCTGGCCTGCCAGGTCTCTGTGGAGAGGTCTGCTGTAAACCTAATACTTCTCCTCATAAAGGTTAGAGATCTCTTGTGTCTTGCTGCTTTAAGGATCTTCTCTTTATCTTTGGAATTTGCAAGTTTCACTATTAAATATCGAGGTGTTGGATGGTTTTTATCGATTTTAGGCGGGGGGGGGGATCTCTCTATCTCCTGGATCTGAATGCCTGTTTCCCTTCCCAAGTTAGGGAAGTTCTCAGCTATGATTTATTCAAATACACTTTCTGGTCCTCTGTCCCTTTCGGCGACCTCTGGAACCCCAATTAAACGTAGATTTTTCCTTCTGAGGTTGTCATTTATTTCCCTTAACCTATCCTCATGATCATTTAATTGTTTTTTCTCTTTTTTCCTTAGTTTCCTTCCTTGCCATCAACTTGTCTTCTACGTCACTCACTTGTGCTTCTACCCTGTTAATCCTCGTCATTAGGACCTCCAGCTTGGATTGCATCTCATTTAATTGATTTTTAATTTGGTCTGATTAGATCTAAATTCTGCAGTCATGAAGTCTCTTGAATCATTTATGCTTTTTTCTAGAGCCACAGTAGCTTTATAATTGTGCTTCTGAATTGGCTTTCTGACATCGAATTTGTAATCCAAATTTTGTAACTTGGTGAGAGAGAGGACTGTTTCTGATTCTTTTGTGGTGAGTTTTTTCTTCTAGTCATTTTGCTCAGTGCAGAGTGGCTAAAAACAAGTACTGGAAAAAGGAGAAAAAGAGAGAAAAAAGGGGGGGGCAAACAGAAAACAAAAAACCAGGAGTGGTATCTTCTGATTCTATATACTGTAAGTCCCTAGACTTCCCCTGGAACTTCCCAGGGCTGCTTGGTCAAGAACTTGTTTTTCCCTGTCCTTCCAGCTGGTCTTCTGGAGGAGCGCCTGTTGTGCTGATTCTCAGGTGTGTGTACCTGGGGGAGCTGCCCAGCCCCCTGCCCGGTGTACGGCTCAGTGTGAGTGTTTATTCTGTGAGGCCCCTGCTCCCTGGTGGCCCTGCTCAGTCTCAGGTACAAGGTGACACCAGGAGGAGCAACAACAGTTCTGGAGTCAGCTCCCGCAGTAACTACCACAGCTCCCAGTCTGCAGGGGCTTGGATACTCTGGGGGCGGGGGGCACCAATCTGCATAGCTTAGGGCCACCTGGCAGCAGGAACCTCCTTGCCGCCCTGTGTCCTCCTGGCCTCTGCCTGTCCCTGAGGGAGCGTGGGATCTTGGGCTCTGTCCCCTGGAGCCCTGGGCTCTGGGGCCACACAGCCCCCTCTGCAAGGAGCCACCACCTGAGCCGCCGCCTGAGCTGCTCCCGGGCCCGTCAGGCAAGCGCCCCAGCCTTTTAAGGAGCTTGGCCTGCAGTGTGTGGCAGGCTCTCCCCTGGGGCGCAGTTACCCTGTTAGTGCCCCTGGGAGCCTGGGGGCATCCCCGCCCTCCTGGGATCCTGCCCGAGTTCCCTGTGAGCACCTTTCCATCTGGGAAGATTGGTGCAGCTCCTGCTTCTCCAGGACGGGGCTCTCCTGTCCTGGGGACACTCGCCCCGGCCTTAGCCCGGCTCCTCGCGGGGCCCCTCCCCCTTGGATGCTTTTTTATTTCTTTATTTTTTTTCCGTCTTCCTGCCTTGATAGAAGCCTGAACTCTTTTCACTGTAGTGTTCCAGCTGTTCTCTCTTTAAATCTCAGGCTGAATTCGTAGGTTCTCAGGATGATTTGAAAGTTATCTAGGTAAGTTGGTGGGGACAGGTAACTTGGGGACCCCACTCTTCCGCCATCATGCCCCACCTCCACAATCCTTTTTCATTTCTTTTATTCATCTTTATCAACTTAGCAAAATTTGAACAATAGGAAAACCATATAAGATCAAGATGAAGCAATGTCATGTGGACTTAAATTAACAATTTCGATAACATAAAATAATGCTCTAATAATAATAGTGCTGTAATAAAAATAATGGAAAACCCTATTTATCTCAAAATAATAAATTTGCAGTGAATCTCTTTTAATTACAGTACTAATACAAGGAATATATTATTCTCAACCAATTTAATCATAATGGTTATGGAAAAAAGCTAATAATTCGAATACTCAACTTAGATTATACAAATATGGGTCAGAAATGAGTCTCAAATGTGATGAGAATTCATTAAAGCAAAATGTATAACAATAAAATAAAACTGGGAAGTTACTATATTTAGCACTGAAACTGTGTGTGTGGGTATGTGTGTGTGTGTGTGGTGGGATAGTTCTGGGTGAGGAGAAGGGGGAGAAAGAGATTATACATATATAGTCTTTCCTTAACACATCTTTTCAGGCTTTTTTTTTTTTTACTAGTAATAAGAAGTTTTACAAAAGATATTTCCCAAACTCATCCTAGACAATATTAAAAAAAAATTAAAAAACCGTTAAATTGGGCAGCCCAGGTAGCTCAGCAGTTTAGCGCCGCCTTCAGCCCAGGGCCTGATCCTGGAGACTCGGGATCGAGTACCACCTCTGGCTCCCTGCCTGGAGTCTGCTTCTCCTTCTGCCTGTGTCTCTGCCCCCCTCTCTCTCTCTCCCTGTGTCTCTCATGGATAATAAATAAAATCTTTTAAAAAATTAAATTTATTTTATCAGCCTATTTCAATCCTATGAACTGACTGGGAATTTAGTCATTTTCAAGGCTATATATCTTATTAATATTTTTGGCTTTATAAACAAAAACTAATAATTTCTAGGACAAAAATAAAATAATTACATTAAAATATTCTTCCAGAATACTGGCCATGGTATAATGTCCATACAGTTGCAATGTACACACATACACATACAACAAATAAAAGCTGCCAAGACTCTGAAAGTCATTTTCCTACAAATATTAATTTAACACCTTTATGTGTCAATTTTTGGAAGGTGTTTTAAATTCTTGGTATTTTTATCATAATGAAGTAAAACATTTGTTTAATATTTATGTATAAATAGAAGTATGAATAAATACTGAAACAATTCAATTAAAGATGTACATTTAAATTTTATAGGGCAAAAGTACAAAAGTATCAAAAAATAATAAAATTGCCAAATAATCAACTTATGAATTTAGTCTCAAGGTATATTGGAAATTACTAAATCTTTCATTAGTTAGTCTGAAAAAAAGAATATATAAAGAACAATAAAGAAAGACACTAGCCCAGTAGAACTCTAAAACTAACATAGTAGACATTTTCTGCTGCTGAACACCAGCAAATTGTGCCTGAAAATTTAGATTTTGTATATAAAAATACTAACTGAAATGCTATTTCCCAGTAGGTAATTTATACATTAACTACAAATCTCCAACCTATTTTTCAAAAATATAACTAAAATAGCAAAACACACACACATATGCATACACAACAAAAAATTTACTTAGATTTTTTTTATGTGAAATGCTTAAACCATAGTTCTCTGATCACCACAGTATCAACATGCTGTTAAATAATTGCTGTCTCTTTATAATAACATTTCTTTTTCCCTTTGCTCTCTCTCTACACAAGTTTATTCAGCATATTTTTGAATCTTTAGACAGTCACTGTACACATTAACAAAAATGTGGATTAAATATGCAAGGCAGTTCTGAACAAGTACAAGGTTGCAGAACATCATCACACTGAATACAGCATGAGTCTCTTAAATCCAACAATATCCAGGACAGACAAATCTTTCTAAATTATAGTGAATTCCTCAAATAGCTACATACAATTACAGTTAATTGAATTTGGAATACAATTATAGATTTTTCCTATGTAGTTTAATGTTTTATTTATCTTTGAAAATAAAAGTGTTTCCATGCAAATATTAGCCAATAACACTGAACTGAGAGACATAGAGAGTCTATGACGTATAGTTATAAATTCAAGCGATGGTCTACTAGATTGATATTGACACAGAAGAGAAAAAGTTCTATTCTTATTTTTGCTCAAGGATATAGAACTGAAATTATGAACAATCAACATATTAAAGGAAATAGAAACAGAAAGTTAAATCCTTACCTGAGGACAAAAAAAAAAACTGGACATATTTTAAGAAATCCGTGGACATCAACAAAGATATATTTAATTTTACACACGATGATATCAGTACCAATAACCACCTGCCTCCGTTCAAGTTGCACATCCTCTGAAGCAATATTTAAAGCTACTTATATTGAAAAATAATTATTAGGAACACTTCTAATAAAGATGTTTATTTATTATAAATCACTCTTCTACAAGTCAGACCATCTGGGTTGACATCCTATTTCACATAGCACTTTATAAACTGTGAATTTACCATGTCTTTATTTTAGAAGCCTATAATTCAAATAGCAACATTTAGCTATTAAGCTGATTTTAGTTTTAAATTATCTAATGCGTAAAGATGGCCTGATTTATAATCCAGCAGGGTAATACATCCCAAGAAATATCATCCACAACCTCACTTCTCCTCTTCCATTTTGCCTATGTTTGGCTTGAAAGTTCACAAACAAAATTCACAATTTGTGCTACTGAAAGTAAATTTTCATTCATGATTATTCTTGCAAACTTATTTGGAGCATTACATCTATGTTAATGCAAATACATATGTCGAGTTTCCCATTTAGGGAATGAAGACTGTTTTTTTCTGAGGTACTTTTCTATAATAAATTAAGCAACATGCATTTTCCCAAAGCCTATTTGAATTATAGGACTAATGGAATAATATTTTTAGATTGTTGTATAGAATTTTTCTCTTTAAAGAACAACGAATGGACTTCTCATTTCTACTTTTGCACATAAGAAGTTTGGAGATGGCCACTCCATCCCAACAAGTAAAAAAAAAAAAAAAAAAAAAAACCCAACCGACTGAAAAATGAACTCTTCTATCCTTGGAAGAAGGTGGGATGCAGGAAAAACTGCTGCCATCAAATGGAAGAAACAGGCAAATACAGGCAGACTCTGTTTACTGGAGCAGATACTTGGAAGCAGAACCACTGCAGAAGGCTGTCTGGGTGGCTCAGTGATTGAAAGTCTGCCTTTGGCTCAGGTTGTGATCCCAGGGTCCTGGGATAGAATTTAGCACTGGGCTCCCTGCAGTGAGCCTGCTTCTCCCTCTGCCTATGACTCTGCCTCTCTCTCTGTGTCTCTCATGAATAAATAAATACAATCTTGAAAAAAAAAAAAAAAAAAAAAAGAACCATTGCAGGATCCAGTGCCAGAGTAGGAAATCTATGCTGTAATTGATGAATTGCTGGAGGCTCAGTGAGGACAACTCTGAGAGTTGAAAATCCCAGGGGAACGCATCCAAGGGGCCTTCCATGATATTATGAAATTTAACTCCAGGAGCCCAACCAGGTTCCCACCATAAATGTCAGATAAAATCCCCTCAGGCTTCTGATAGAACCTTAGCAAAGGGAACCATTTTAAATAATACCAGAGCATTGCATTCTTAGGATGATCTGCCCTCAGAGGAAACTAGTTAAATAGAGCCTAACCTGCTGGGAATATTGGAAGTATTGTCAGAGCCTAATTGATCTGGGAAAGGGAAACAACCAACTCCAGCTGGCTGTAGCTTTCCACAGGGGGAAGAGAAATATCCAACTTTAGCCCACTCTATCGATCCTGACCTACCTAAAAATGGAAGAAAACAAACAAACAAACAAACAAACCCTGAGAAACACTTGTGAAGTTCATAGTCCATAGACATAGGCTTATAAAAACAAAGCAAAACAAACCCCGAGATATAATTATTGGATCATAGAATGATTTTTCTCCTCTCACACCTTATTGTCATATTACTAAATGTCTATTTATAGCAATTCCTTTTAGTCTTTACATCATGTCCAGTTAATCAAGAAAAAATTACAAGGCATACCAAAAGGTAAAAACCACAATTTGAAGAAAAAGAGCATGCATCAGAACCAGACATGGCAGGATGTTGGCATCATCATCAGATTGGGAAATTAAAACAACTATGATTGATATGCTAAGGGATCTAATGAATAAAATGGGCAGCATCCAAGAACAGATGGACAAAGTAAGCAGAGAGATGGAAATACTAAGAAATAATCAAAAAGAAATTCTAGAGATTAAAAACCACACAAAAATAAAGAATGCCTCCAGTAGGCTTTCTAATAGACTGGACACAGGTAAAGAAAGACTCTGAGCTAGAGGATAGAATCCTCAATAGAATGAGCAAAAATTGAAAAGTAAAGAGAACAATGACTGAAAAAAAAAAAAAAAACCTGGAAAGTCCAAAACCTGTACTGCAACATGGTATTTGTGTATAGCATACACAAAAATACCAAAAGAAAAAAAAAAGAGTAAAAGGAACAGAAAAAAAATATTTGAAACAATAATGATTGGAAATGCAAAATGGTGCAGCTACTTTGGAAGATATCTGATGCAGCAATTGTTCACTGGTATTTATCCAAAGCAATTGAAAACTTACATCACACAAAAACCTGCACATAGATGTTTACAGTGGCTTTATTTATACTTGCCCAAATTTGAAGCCCATGAAACCCTTCATTAGGTGAATGGATGAATAAACTGTGGTCCATCCAAACAAAGCCATCTTAATCAGAGCTAAAAAGAAATAACCTGTCAAGTCATGAAAAGACATAGGTGAACCTTAAATGCATCTTACTCGGTGAAAGAAGTCCATCGCAGATGGCTATCTACCCCACGATTTTAATTATAGGACATTCTGGAAAAGGCAAAATTAGGGAGACAATAAAAGATCAGTGGTTGCTTAGGGTAGCAGCAAAAGGGAGATAGAGATGAATAGGTGGAGCACAGAGGATTTTTAGGGCAGTGAAAATACTCTGTATGATATTATAATGATGGATATATGTCATCATACATTTATCCCAAGCCATGGAATGTACAAAACTAAGAGTCATTCAAAGGTAATTATGGCCTTTGGGTAATGATGATGTGTCAATATACGTTTGTGTTTGGTAAAAAATGTACCATTCTGGTGAGTGTTGTTGGTAATAGGAGAGGCTTTCCATGTGTGTGGCTTGAGGTAATATGGAAAAAATCTCCATAACTTCCTCTCAATTTTAAATCTAAAACTTCTCTAAAAATAAAGTCATAAAGGGCACTTGTGTAGCTCAGTGGGTTAAGCATCTGACTCTTGATTTTGGTTCAGGTCATGATCTCAGGGTCAGGAGATTGACCCTGTGTCAGGCCCCACACTCAGCATGGAATCTGCTTGAGATTCTATCTCTCCTCTCCCCTGGTCCATTCCCCATTTGGGCATTCTTCCTCACTATAAACAAACAAATAAAATCCTTTAAAAATTAAAAAAATAATTTCTTAAAACTCAACAAATTACATCTGATTTTCCAGTATAAAGTAAAATAAACCACATATTTGACTTTTATATGTTATTTTGGCATTAATTAAATTTAGTTATTTTATCTCAGTGATTATAATAAAGGGTACTATTGCTTATGTTGGGTTCATAATATACACTTTATTAGAGTAAACAATGCTGGGGATTAACTGAAAATACAATTAAATTTGTAATGTAATTCATGCATGTAATAATTTTTGGTATATCTGAGTACCAGTTTAAAAAATATTTTATAAAATAATACTTGGTGGTGGCATTTTAATAGTAATTTTAAACATTTTTTTAAAATGCAGAATTTCACATGTAATAACTAAATGAAATTACAACAAATGGAAGTAAGTTATGGTACCCTTTAATAATTTAAAGATTTTCCTCATTTAAATTTTTGGCATGTTGACAGATGCAGTTCAATTCTTTTAATATAAAACTAATTTTGTTCAATATAAAACTGAATTTTTATGTTGAATGATAACCTCATCTCAGAAGGTACAGAAGAAAGGAAACACTAATTTGCAAACTACTAACACATTGACAAAACAATACAGGGTAATGTGAGCTACAAAATGTTGAGACTTTAAATCAATCAAAAATATAACACATTACTTAAAACCAAAACTTTCCAAGAATAATACCTAATACTCTAACTTCATGGAATGCATAAAATAAGTTGTCAATCATAGAAACTTTATGTTTTTTGTACTTAAGAGAAGTTAGGCATACCAGCAATATTTCAGATTTATGTAGGGCATATATGAAATGTGAGCAATTTAGGGCAAAAATTGAACTTCCTAAGTTTTATTTTCATGTAATATCCATGATTATCTAGAGATTTGCATCAAAAGATCAAAATGATGAGGTGATTATGCACAGATTCAAAATTTCAATCATACCATCTGTAGGTGGTCTCAATAATGAGATCCTCATTGCCTAAAGGAAAAGAAAAAGATCGGCAAGCTGGTTTCCTGCAAAATTAGAGGAAATACTACATCTAGGATAGTTTCACCAATCATGAAATTAACTTTTTTGTTATCATTTCTCTCAAATAATTAGTTCCTTTTAGACATAAAAATAAATACTTTGAAGATAAAACTGAGGTTATTTGCAATGTCACTTACATGTTACATGATTAAATGCATAATTATGTATCTATAATTTTACAAATTATATACAGTTCTCATCTCTCAAATTCAATCTTGATTTATAAAAGCTGAACTAGTCGACATATTTTAAAATAGGTATAGAGGAAATGGCAGTCAGAGTATGCACTCTCCATTTTCCCCTATGGTGCTCAGCCAGCAAAATGACCATGATTGACTGATTATTGGGATCTACAGGGGAAATAGATAATCCTCAGGCCAAAAGTCCTTAGGAAGATGCTTTATTATGAATTATAATTTGTTATGCTACAGTGAAGACTAAGAACTCAGCATATTGTTAATAAATTGCCATGCGTGGGTCTCTTATGGCAATGATCATCAATCAATTCCTTAATGGTTAAAGTGAATGTATTTCCTGGAGAAATGATGGGAGAGACTGCCAATATAAACTACTCAAATGGTTCAGAGTTTGGGATAAAGAAAAATCATTAAAAATCATGGTATTGATCATAAGTCAATAACACTCCAAAGTACCTATCAAAATAAAATTCAAAAGCATTTTGAAGGACCATTTCCAAAACTTAGGTAACACAATTATCCTCTTGAATATAATTATGTATTCAGCTGAATACATTATTTGTTCAAATCATAAATACCAAATAGCACATGAAAAGTGGAATAAATGACAACAAATGACACAAAGGATAGGAGGAGGAATTGGAAACATTTATCATAACATATTTATATATTATTCACTGTATTAATGTATATAGATGCATACTAATAACATGTAGATATAAAGTATACAATAATATACATACAATTAATAATATATACATTATTAGTATACATCTAATTCATATACTCATGAAATAATATACTATTTGAAGGAGGTCTTAAATTAGTAAAAACTGAACATTATAAATGTTAAAAGAACTGTTATAATGAAAAGGGAATAAAATGGGATCATATAAAATGTTCCGTTAAAACCAGATAAGACAGTAAAAGCAGCATCTGTCTATAAATAGAAAATAATTCTGAATATGGTTTGTATTAATCCAAGTATACCAATAATTATTTTATTTATTTATTTATTTATTTATTTATTTATTTATTTATTTCAGGAGAGACAGAGAGAGAGAGAGAGGCAGAGACATAGGCAGACGGAGAAGCAGACTCCTTGCAGGAGCCTGATGAGGGACTCGATCCAGACCCCAGGATCAAGACCTGAGCCAAAGGCAGCAACCCAACTGCTGAGTCAACCGGGGTCCCAATAATTCCTTTAAATATGAATGATCTATAGACTGCAATTAAAAGAGATATTATGAGAGTGGATTAAAAAAAGCCAACAACACAAAACCTGAAAATCAAGACCCAACTCTATGAGTTCTATAAAAAACCCACTTTAAATATAAAGACTCGGGGTGACTGAGTGGCTCAGTGGGTTAAGTGTGTGACTCTTGATTTCTGCTCAGGTCATGATCTCAGGGTCCTGAGACCCAGCCCTGTGTAGGGTCTTGTGCTGGACATGGAGTCTGCTTGGCATTCTCTCTCTTGCTCTCCCTCAGCCCCTCCCCCAACTGCTCACCTCCCCCCTTCTCTCAAAATAAATAAATAATAAAAACTTAGATTAAAAGTAAAGGGATATACTTTGTTTCCGGGAAGATGAAGTGTCATACCTTTCCTTATTCCTCATCCTAAGTCTAGTGAAAAATCCTGGACATTACATATAAAACAAACATAAGTAGTCTATGAAAGGTGCAAGGACCTCAAAGCCTAAAGAATGACATGGTGATGAATTCTTTGGCTTTTCTTTTTACTTCATATATCATAAAATATTCTTCATATATTTTGGAATTTGGGGACTCCAAAGGGCACTGGCCAAAAAACTCCAACAAAAGCCTGTCTTTCTAGCTAAAGGAATAGGAAGGGAGCAGTCCAAGAAGACAAAAATATTAGACAGTAACTGTTCTACTTCAGTAAAATAACATAGAAAATACTATAACCCTCACTTTCACCCATGCCAGCAGATGGTGAATGGGGAGCCTGAACTTCCACCTTTATGAAGCTATAATGAGCTTCCTCAACACTGTTACCAGAAAACACTGCTGTGTTGTCAGAAAACTCCCAGTACAGAGACTGGACTTTCATAGCCAATTGCCAGTAACAAAGTTTTTCTTCCATAGTAATGTCAATGGAAACCATGTATAGACCTATGACTTCTAGGCCCACTTGGATATAATGTGCTTCCTTTTACCTTCATCACTGAGGTGGTATCAGAGGAGTCCAAAAAAAATCAAGACTTTCAACATTACTCAGTGGAAACCAGTGCTGTTTGTGAAGACTACATTAGGACCCCAAATTCCCATGCATGGTCAACCGTAACGAGGAGCTCAATACATATTGGGGTATCAATTGAAATCCAGTAATGAATATGAGATTCTACCACATGCAGAGGAGTCCTTCCCTTCACTTGCCAAAATGCTGTCAAAAAGTCACTTTAAGCAGAAAATTCATGTAAGATCCAGAGTCTCACAACATAATAAAAATGCCCATGTTTCAATCTTTTCATGTAAAGAACCAGGAAGATCTCAAACTATATGGAAGGAATCAATCATAGATACCAATACTAAAAAGTCAAAGATACTGAATTATTTCATTAAGATTTTAAAGCAGTTATCACTGGGATGCCTGAGTGGCTCAGTGGTTGAGCACCTGCCTTCACCTTAGGGCATGATCCCAGAGTTCCAGGATCAAGTCCCATGTCAGGCTTCCGATGAGAAGCCTGCTTCTCCCTCTGCCTATGTCTTTGGCTTTATCTACATGTCTCTCATAAATAAATAAATAAATAAATAAATAAATAAATAAATAAATAAATAAAATCTTTAAAAAAACACAGCAGGTTATTATTAAAATAGTTCAAGGAACAATTAGATGCATGCTTAAAACAAAGTTAAAAAGCTCTCAAAAAAAATGGAGGGGTACCTGGGTGGCTCAGTGGTTGAGCATCTGCCTTTGGCTCAGGTTGTGATCCTGGGATCCTAGGATCAAGTCCTGTATCAGGCTCACCATAGGGGGTCTGCTTCTCCTTCTGCCTGTGTCTCTGCCTCTCTCTTTCTGTGTCTCATTAGTAAATAAATAAAATATATTTTTTTTAAATAGAAAGCTTCAGGAAGAAAAAAATATAAAAGAACAAAATACAAGTTTTGGAACTGAAAAATATGTCTGAAGTAAAAATCTTAGTAAATAGGCTCAAGAGCAGAATGAGGGACAGAAGGAAGAGTCAGTGACATTGAAGGTAGAAAGTGGCAAATACTCAATTTAAACAGAGAATGACAAAGAACAATGGCGTAAAAAGAATGGAACAGAACATCAGTGACCAGTGGGACTATTAATTAATTAATTAATTCATTCATTCATTCATTCATGATAGACATAGAGAGAGAGGCAGAGACACAGGCAGAGGGAGAAGCAGGCTCCATGCTGGGATCCCAATGCGGGACTCCATCCGGGACTCCAGGATCGAGCCCTGGGCCAAAGGCAGGCGCTAAAATGCTGAGCCACCCAGGGATCCTCCAGATTTTCCAAAAAAGAAAATCTGGGCAGCCAAGGTCGCTCAGCGGTTTAGTGCCGCCTTCAGCCCAGGGTGTGATCCTGGAGACCCGGGATCGAGTCCCACGTCAGGCTCCCCGCATGGAGCCTGCTTCTCCCTCTGCCTGTGTCTCTGCCTCTCTCTCTCTCTCTCAGTCTCTCATGAATAAATAAACAAAATCTTAAAAAAATAAAAAAGAAAAAAAGAAAATCTAATATTCATCATGGAGTCTTATAAGAAAAGGAGAAAACGGGAGACTGAGAAAATATTCCAAGAAATAGTGACAGAAATCCTCCCAATTTGAAAAAAAATATTCCATAAGCCTGTAAGTTTAAGAGGGTAAATGAGTCCCAAATAGAATAAACCCACAGAAATACTTAATAAGACACTTCATATTTAAGCTTTTGAAAACTGAAGACAAGTTTTGAAAGCAAAGAAAAATGACACTCCACATACATGAACAGAAATTTATATGAAAGACAATAAAAATATACAAAAGTTGGAGACAAGGATACAGAGTGTTGAGAGGGATATTATACTACTAAATACATGCATTAAAAAGAATAGTCGGGATCCCTGGGTGGCGCAGCAGTTTGGCTCCTGCCTTTGGCCCAGGGCATGATCCTGGAGACCCAGGATCGAATCCCATATCGGGCTCCCGGTGCATGGAGCCTGCTTCTGCCTCTGCCTGTGTCTCTGCCTCTCTCTCTCTCTCTCTCTCTCTCTGTGACTATCATAAATAAAAAAAGAGAAAAGAATAGTCCAACCATGTGTACACAAACTTTTTAATATTGAAGATTCAAAAGCTTCTAAGCCCCTGTCTCCAGCTCCTTGCACTAAACATGTATCTTATGTCCTCTATCAGCAGGGAGATGATTCCTGCCAGCAAATACAGAAATACATGTGCATTGGACTTCTTGACCTTGCTGAGTGAAGCAGCAAGATTGCTCTATGGGCAAGAAACAAAAAAATGAGGTGTATGCACCAGATCTGGCTACTGAGAGCAGCTTAAACAACTGGCCCAGTGGTGTACTGACCTCTTTTGTGTAGAGAAAAATGGCTATTAGTAAGAAAATCAGTGAGGAGGAAATCCAAAAGCTAGAGGAAAAGTGACCCTACACAACCACTTGAATAGCATGGATAGCAGACCCAGTGAGCTGCCCAGGCCATTATCACCCTTCAGGAACAGATTGAGGTCACCTAGAGGCCAAAATGCTAAAAGATATAAAAAATAATTGGCCCCCAAAAGTTCAATGAATTCCTCCACCTCTGGTTTAAGCCACAATATACCCAGTTCATCTCAAGCCATCACCTTGGCGGCTCCCAACCACCAGCAATGCTGCACCATGTCTACACCAGAGTTGAGTATGCAGTATGGTCATGTGGTATCCATGGTCCAACTGCCCCTGGGCTCAGTGACCACCCTCACACTGCCCATCATCCATATATTCAGGATCAATGTGTCCATGCATCCCTTGGCTCCTCCTATCATGGCACCCCACCCAGCCCCCATGACTGTGCCAACAGCCTTTGTATCTGCTCCACCTGTGGCACTTGTCCCAGCTCCAGGCTCATTGACTGCTGTCTACATTCTACTCCATTGAAGATGAGCCTAACCTTTCTCTGAGAAACTGAAGACAGAGGACATCCTCGTTCTAGAGGAGTTCTTATGCAGAAACAAGAGTCCTCTGTCCATCAAATTCCAAGTGCCCAACAGATAAGACAGAATTGAAACTAAAGGAGCAGTTACTGCTCTTCATCATCCTACTCAAAGACCAGGTCTCTGCCATCCAGATGAAAATCCACAAAGCCACAGGCATGCGGCAGGGAAACAAACTACAGCATGAGGTCATCTTCATTGAGGATTCCAAATTGCTGGTTTGCTATGACATGATCCTCAAGAAGAGAAGGAGAAAGAAGTGGAAAGGAGAAGCTTGCTCCCAGCCACTGCCATTTTGCCTCTCTTTTTCCCAAACCCATGCCTCAGACCTAAAGACCTATGTGGGGCCTTGCCTCCACATTTGCTTTTCTCTTACTAAATTTGAAATTCAAATTGTCCTACAGAGTTTCATTCCCTGTATACACTCCCCACATTGCAAAGAGTGGCAGGCTTTTGAAGCCTTTCTCCTTCACGGTGGTTTCTGGGATCCCTTTGTGTCAGGATCTTGAGTTGAGAGGATTCATCTTGGGGAGAGCCCACTAGAAATTGTGAGCCCAGGGACACCCTGCAGGATCATGTCATAGTGCCAAATGGCACTTGGCTGATAGTATACGATCATTATAATTATTAACCATTTTGTACATTGCCATGGGCTGTCAAAAAACCTTGGATGCTTAAGTCCTTCAAATCAATCCTCTAGATTCCACTTCAAGAACCTAGAAATAGAAGAGAAAAACAAATCCAAAACTAGCAAATGGAAGGGAATAATAAGTATAGAGCAGAAATCAATGAAGTTGAAAACAAAATAATGTAAGTCAGTGAAACAGAGGGCTGAAAAGATCATTGAAATTGGCAAACCTCTAATAGTACTGACAAATGAAAAAAGAGAAGATACAAGTAAGCAGAAATGGAACAAGAGATATCTCTATGAACCTGGCAGATGTTGGAAGGATAACAAAGGAATACTACTAACAACTTTATATGCACACACATTTAACAATGTTTTGGACCAAATCTTCCTAAAACACAAGCTATCATAACTAATCCAATAAGAGATCATTTGAATGGTTCTGTAACTATTAAGGAAATTGAATTTGCAATTTTTAAACTTGCCAAAAGTAGTTTCGGATTCTCTTATTGGAAAATTACATCAAATGTTTAAATATGAATTAACATTATTTATAAACAATATTTTCCAAAAGAAAAAGGGGGAGGTTGGGATCCCTGGATGGCGCAGCAGTTTAGCGCCTGCCTTTGGCCCAGGGCGTGATCCTGGAGACCCAGGATCGAATCCCATGTCGGGCTCCCAGTGCATGGAGCCTGCTTCTCCCTCTGCCTATGTCTCTGCCTCTCTCTCTCTCTCTCTCTGTGACTATCATAAATATAAAATTAAATAAAATAAAATAAAATAAAATAAAATAGTAAAATAAAATAAAATAAATTAGAAAAAGGGGGAGGGAATCATTCTCCAATTCATTTTAGAGAGTTAATATTACCTTCATACCAAAACCAGACAAAACAGTGCATTAGGAGAAAAGTAAAGCCACATTATTTCATGCATTATTCATAAATCTTCCTAACAAAATACTATCAAATAGAAATAAAAATATATATACAATGATTCCTCAAGACCAGTCGAGGTTTATTCCAGAGTACAAGACTTGGTCAGCATTTGAAAATCAATCAAGTCTACGGCCATACCACCCTGAACACACCCGATCTTGTCTGAAAATCAATCAAAATAAATCACTGTATTATCAGGATTAAAAAAAAACAGTGAAGAGGGGGACAATGCAGTCATAGACAATACATTTCAAAAAGGTTCTTTGAAAGGGATTCTTTAACATATATTTGAAAGGAATAACATTGTTTGCCCAGTTAAAAAAAAAAAATCCCCTCATTCATTCTGAAACTCACTAGTTTCATTCTTGTTGAAATTTATCAAATAGGTATTCTGCAAATATTTTTGCCAGGTCTGTCTTTTCTTTCTCTTATCAGTCTTTCAAAAACCCAACTTGTCAATTTTTTCTCTCATGAACTATATCATACTTTTGAATTTGTATCTAAAATCTCATTACCAAGCCCCAAATCAATTATTCTGTTGAAGCTTTAACTACTTTTTCCCAACTACAGATATTTAGTGCTTTCTTATTTTGAGAAGCCTGACTTTTTTCATCAAAGCAAATGAAGAAAACAGGCAGATTCATTACTGAGTGAGAAACTAAGAAACCAAGAAAATGGATTTTGTTAAAGTAACATCCCATTCCTGCAGGTGTAAAAGATTATACAGGCTTACAGGTCTGGTTATGCTCAACCTGAAATGAATCCAAACTGTCCTGATGAGAAGGTGATAGGAACATGAAGTTAACTGCTGCAAAGACTCAGAGGAAGTTTGTCCAGTTTATAATGGCTAAAGGGCCCCGCGAGTGTACCTTCACTCCAAGATTACTGTTTCTAGGTCAATTGGTGGCCATATATGTTCTTGGTTGTATTTTCAGTTAAAGATAAAAGATAATATTGTTTCTGTGAGCTTTGCCTGCAGAACAGTGGACCCCATAGAGAACTAAATCCCAGAGTCAGGACTTATTGGCATCAACTGGAAAATTAAGAAAAGGAGCTGAAAGGCCGGCAGAGGGGTAGGGTCCCCCCCAACTTATTTAGATTACTGTCAAACCATCCTGAAAACCTACGAATTCGACCTGAGATTTAAAGAGAGAACGGCCAGAACATTACAGAGAGAAGGGTTTTCGCTTCTAAACAAGGTAGGAGGGTGAAGAAAAATTAAAAAGCATCCAGTGGGGGAGGGGCCATGAGGGACACAGCCCAGGATCCTGCGCTCCCCCCAGGAGGGAGGTGTGGAGGGCCCAGGACAGTGGGGACGCTCCTGCCCCTGTCGCCCCAAGCTGTGCAGGTCAGCGCCCCTGCCCCGGAGCATCCAGGCCCCTGCGGACTGGGAGCTGTGGGAGGTACTGTAGGAGCTGACTCCAGGGCTGGGGAGCTGGCGCCGCCAGTGGGGCTCTTCCCCCTGGTGTCACCCTGTGCCTGGGAGGGGCAGGGCCGCCAGGGAACAGGGGCCTAGGGGTCAACAGCTCCCACTGAGCCCATACCCAGCAGAGGGGGGCATCTCCCCAGGTGCACGCACCTGAGAGTCAGCACAGCAGCCCCTCCCCCAGAAGACCAGCTGGAAGGATGGGGAGAGAGCAAGTACTTGACGGAGCAGCGCTGGAAAGCTCCAGGGGAAGTCGAGGGACTTACAGTATATAGAACCAGAGTGGGCCCCTCCTATTCTTTTTTTCTTCCTTTTTCCACTCCAACTAGTTTTTATAACAGACTATGAATTTCCTGATTTCTTTTTCTCTTTTCCCACCTTAACTACAATATTTTACCACCTCTTCATTTTTAAGTTTCTAACTTTTTGTATTTCATATTGCTACAATTAAGGTGCTAGATATATTTTCCACTTCTAGATTCCCTTCAACATACTCAGTTTGGGGAGATATACAAGATATGTTTTTTTGTTTTGTGTTTTTTGTTTTCTCCGCCTCAGCCATTCTACAATGGTGGAAGTTAATACCTTCTAAAACATGACCAGCATGCACTCAGAACCAAGTGGTATACTGTGCTGGTTCATTCTGTGAGATTCCTCATTCTCAATCTGCCCACCTCTTATATCTCATTTATGTATTGGTGGTCAATATTGGGGCCTTCTACAAGTATTTCTGGTTTATATAAATTTGGGAACGAGCATCTTCTAACATATATAACTTAATATACTCAGAAACAAGAGGCTCAAACTCTAGAACCCCTCAGGTAGACTAATTCTCCCTCTACTACACTTTTGTCACCACCATGATTTCCTAGTCCCACCCTTTTCTTTCTTCTCCTTTTTTTTTGTCTTTCTCTTCTTCCTTGGGATTCTTGGCCTTTTATTTTTTACTACTTTTTAAAAAAAAATTTTCACTTAAGTGGTCCTTTTTCTTTTTATTTTGTTCTGTTCTTCTTTTTTCATTTTTTGGTCTCTGACCTCTTTGGAATCATTTAGGGTGTATTTTACTTAGGTTGTTCTTGATATTTTTGTCTCAGCCCACTCATACAGCCACTATACACTGGACAAAATGACTAGAAGGAAGAATTCACCACAAAACAATGAACCGGAAACCATATTCTCTGCCACAGAGTTACAGAATTTGGATTTCAATAAAATGTCAGAAGTCAATTCATAAACACAATTATAAAGCTACTGGTAGCTCTGGAAAAAAGCATAAAGGAATCAAGAGACTTCATGACTGCAGAATTTAGATCTAATCAGGCCAAAATTAATAATTAAATGAGATGCAATCCAAACTGAAGGTCCTAATGATGAGGGTTAATGAGGTAGAGGAAGAGTGAATGACATAGAAGACAAGCTGATGGCAAAGAAGGAAGCTGAGGATAAAAGAGAAAAACAAAAGACTATAAGGAAACATTAAGGGAAATAAATGATAGCCCTAGAAGGAAAAATCAACTTATATTTGGGGTTCCAGAGAGTGCCAAGAGGGACCGAGGGCCAGAAAGCATATTTGAACAAATCATAGCTGAGAATTTACTTCCCTAATTTGGGGAGGAAAACAGGCATTCAGATCCAGGAGACAGAGAGGTCCCCCCCCAAAATCAGTAAAAACCGTTCAACACCTCAACATTTAATAATGAAACTTGCAAATTCTTAAGATAAAGAGAAAATCCTTAAAGCAGCAAGAGACAAGAGATCCCTAACTTATATGGGGAGAAATATTAGATGAACAACAGATCTCTCCACAGAGATCTCTCCACAGAGATCTCTCCACAGAGACCTGGCAGGCCAGAACGGGCTGGCAGGATATATTCTGGGTCCTAAATGAGAAGAACCTGCAGCCAAGAATACTGTATCCAGCAAGGCGCTCATTCAGAATAGAAGGAAAAATAAAGAGCTTCCAAGATAGGAAGAAACTGAAAGAATATGAGACCACCAAACCAGCTCTGCAAGAAATATGAAGGGGGATCCTGTAAAAGAAAGAGGAAGCCCAAAGAAACAATCCACAAAATCAGAGACTGAATGGGTATTATGATGACACTAAATTCATATCTTTCAATAACAACTCTGAACGTGAATGGGCTAAATGATCCCATCAAAAGACGCAGGGTTTCAGACTGGATAAAAAAGCTATTGATCTATTTGCTGTGAAAAAGAGACTCATTTAAGACCTAAGGACACCTCCAGCCTGAAAAATGAAAGGATGGAGAACCATTTACCATTCAAATGGTCCTCAAAAGAAAGCTGGAGTGGCAATCCTCATATCAGATAAATTAAATTTTATCCCAAAGACTATAGTAAGAGATGAAGAGGGACACTATATCATACTTAAAGGGTCTATCCAACAAGAGGACCTAACAATCATGAATATATATGCCCCTAATATGGGAGCTTCCAAGTATATCAATCAATAACCAGAGAGATACTTAGATAATCATACACTAATAGTAGGGGACTTCAACATGGCACTTTCTGCAAATGACAGGTCTTCTAAGCACAACATCATCAAAGAAAGAGAACTTTAAATGATACACTGGACCAGATGGATTTCACAGATATAGAGAGAACTTTGCATCCAAATGCAACTGAATACACATTTTTCTCAACTGCATATGGAAGTTTATCCTGAATAGACCACATACTGGGTCACAAATCGGTCTCAACTGATACCAAAAGATTGGGATTGTCCCCTGCATATTTTCAGGCCATGAATGCTTTGAAACTAGAACTCAGTCACAAGAAGACATTTGGAAGAAACTCAAACACGTGGAGATTAAAGAGCATCCTGCTAAAGGATGAATTGGTCAACCAGAAAATTAGAGAAGAATTAAAAAGGTTCATGGAAACTAATGAAAATGAAGATACAACAATTCAAAATCTTTGGGATACAGCAAAAGCAGTCCTAAGAGGGAAACACATCTCAATACAAGCATCCCTCAAAATATTGGAAAAAAACTCAAAATACACAAGGTCACCTCGCACCTAAAGGAACTGGAGAATGAACAGCAAATAAAACCTACACTCAGCAGAAGAAGAGCGTTAATAAAGATTTGAGCAGAAATCAATGAAATAGAGACCAGAAGAACTGTAGAACAGATCAACAAAACTAGGAGTTGGTCCTTTACAAAATTAATAAGATAGATAAACCATTAGCCAGCCTTATTAAAAAGAAAAAAGACTCAAATTAATAATGAAAGAGGAGAGATCACAACCAATACCAAGGAAATACAAACGATTTTAAAAACGTGTAATGAGCAGCTTTACAGCAATAAATTAGGCAATCTAGAAGAAATGGATGCATTTCTGGAAAACCACAAACTACCAAAACTGGAACAGGAAGAAATAGAAAACCTGAACAGGCCAATAACCAGGGATGAAATTGAAGCAGTCATCAAAAACCTCCCAAGACACAAAAGTCCAGGGCCAGATGGCTTCCCAGGGGAATTCTATCAAACATTTAAAGAAGAAACAATACCTATTCTACTAAAGCTGTTCTGAAAGATAGAAAGTAACAGAATATTTCCAAACTCGTTTTATGAGTCCAGCATCACCTTAATACCAAAACCAGACAAAACCCCACCAAAAAGGAGAATTATACACCAATATCTCTGATGAACACAGATGCAAAAATTCTCAACAAGATACTAGTCAATAGGATCCAACAGTACATTAAGAAGATTATTCACTGACCTAGTGGGATTTATCCCTGGGAAGCAAGGCTGGTTCAACACTCGTAAAACAATCAACATGATAGATCTTATCCACAAGAGAAAAAACAAGAACCATACAATCCTCTCAATAGATGCAGAGAAAGCATTTGACAAAATACAGCATCCATTCCTGATCAAAACACTTCAGAGCGTAGGGATAGAGGGAACATTCCTCGACATCTTAAAAGCCATCTACAAAAAGCCCACAGCAAATATCATTCTCAATGGGGAAGCACTGGGAGCCTTTCCCCTAAGATCAGGAACACAACAGGGATGTCCACTCTCACCTTTGCTATTCAACATAGTACTAGAAGTCCTAGCCTCAGCAGTCAGACACCAAAAATAAATAAGAGGCATTCAACTTGGCAAAGAAGAAGCCAAACTCTTCTCAGACGACATGATACTCTACATAGAAAACCCAAAAGACTCCACCCCAAGATTGCTAGAACTCCTACAGCAATTCGGCAATGTGGCAGGATATAAAATCAGTGCCCAGAAATCAGTGGTATTTCTATACACTAACAATGAGACTGAAGAAAGAGAAATTAAGGAGTCATTAACCTGGGTGCATTTGCAATTGCACCCAAAAGCATAAGTTACCTAGGAATAAACTTAACCAAAGAGGTAAAGGATCTGTACCCTAAAAACTACACTTCTGAAAAAACACTTCTGAAAGAAATTAAGGAAGACACAAAGAGATGGAAAAATATTCCATGCTCATGGATTGGAAGAATTAATATTGTGAAAATGTCTATGCTACCCAGGGAAATTTACACATTCAATGCAATCCCTATGAGAATACCATGGACTTTCTTCAGAGAGTTGGAACAATTCATCTTAAGACTTGTGTGGAATCAGAAAAGACTCCAAATAGGGAAATATTGAAAAAGAAAACCAGAGCCAGGGCATCACAATGCCGGATTTCAAGTTGTACTACAAAGCTGTGATCATCAATACAGTATGCTACTGGCGCAAAAACAGACACATAAATTAATGGAACAGAATAGAGAATCCAGAGAAGGGCCCTCAACTTAGGGTCAACTAATATTTGACAAAGCAGGAAAGACTACCCACTGGAAAAAGGACAGTCTCCTCAATAAGTGGTGCTGGGAATACTGGACAGCCATGTGCAAAATAATAGACCATTGTCTTACACCAGACACATTCAATATACACACAAGGTACATTCAAAATGGATGAAAGATCTAAATGTGACACAAGAATCCATCAAAATCCTGGAAGAGAACATAGGCAACAACCTTTTTGAACTTGGCCACAGCAACTTCTTGCAGGATACATCTATGAAGGCAAGGGAAACAAAAGCAAAAATGAATTATTGGGACTTAAGCAAGATAAAAAGCCTCTGCACAGCAAAAGAAACAGTCAACAAAACTAAAACAGAAAAAAGACAGAATAGGAGAGGATAATTGCAAATGAGATATCAGATAAAGGGCTAGTATTCAAGATCTATAAAGAACTTATTAAACTCAACACTCAAGAAACAAAAAAATCCAATCATGGAAAGGGCAAAAGACTTGGATAAAAATTTCACCAAAGAAGACATAGACATGGCCAACAAACGCATGAGTAAATGCTCCCCATCACTGGCCATCAGGGAAACACAAATCCAAACCACAATGAGATCCCACCTTACACCAGTGAGAATGGGGAAAATTAACAAGACAGGAAACGGGGATCCCTGGGTGGCGCAGCGGTTTAGCGCCTGCCTTCAGCCCAGGACGTGATCCTGGAGACCCAGGATCGAATCCCACGTCGGGCTCCTGGTGCATGGAGCCTGCTTCTCCCTCTGCCTGTGTCTCTGCCTCTCTCTCTCTCTCTCTCTGTGTGACTATCATAAATAAATAAAAATTAAAAAAAAAAAAAAAAACAAGACAGGAAACCACAAATGTTGGAGAGGATGTGGAGAAAGAGGAACCCTCCTACACGGTTGGTGGGAATGTGGACTGGTGCAGCCACTCTGGAAAACTGTGTGGAGGTTCCTCAAAGAGTTAAAAATAGATCTGCCCTATGACCCAGTAATTACACTGCTGAGGATTTACCCCAATGATACCGATGCAGTGAAACCACAGGACACCTGGACCCCGATGTTTCTAGCAGCAATGTCCACAATAGCCAAACTGTGGAAGGAGCCTCGGTTTCCACTGAAAGATGAATGGATCTTCTTTATTGAAGCTGTGGTCTGTGTATACAATGGAATATTCCTCAGCCATTAGAAACGACAAATACCCACCATTTGCTTCAACGTGGATGGACCTGGAGGGTATTATGCTGAGTGAAGTAAGTCAATCAGAGAAGGACAAACATTATCTGGTTTCTTTCATTCAGGGAATATAAAAAATAGTGAAAGGGAATAAAGCACAAAGGAGAGAAAACGGGTGGGAAATATCAGTGAGGGTGACAGAACATGAGAGACCCGTAACTCTGGGAAATGAACAAGGGGTAGTTGAAGGAGAGAACAGTGGGGGATTGGCGTACCTGGGTGACATGCACTGAGGGGGGCACTTGACAGCATGAGTACTGGGTGTTATACTATATGTTGGCAAATCAAACTCCCTAAATAAATTAATTAAGAAAAGTAAATACCAGATGAAATAGTATTCGAAGCATTGTAGTTTCAATGTATTTTTCTGCTTTTCTGTTATTCAATTTAGGGTCATCTAGACCTATGTACATATTGATCTTAATCCTACTTGTTCCTACACAGTAACAGTCGATCTTGATTATTCACCAGTTACTAATATGCACATTCATCCACTCCCCAAAATTTACTTGTAAAACTAGGTCAATACTTGGAGTGCTTTCACAGTTGTTCTGGAACATGCACAGATGGGCAAAAAAATTGAGTTGCCAGCTGAGAATGAACAAGATGGTGATTTCACTGTTTAAAATGGCACACAAGCCTAGTGGTGAATTACCGTCTAGGGTTTAGTGGCACAAGAAGGCTATGATTGTGACGATGGATATATTTTGGGATAACTCTTGATAAAATCCATATCCATGATATCCATTGATAAAATTGAAGCACATAGAGTTTAAAACACTTGCTCGGGGGAATCCCTGGGTTGCTCAGTGGTTTAGCACCTGCCTTGGGCCCAGGGCGTGGTCCTGGAGTCCGGGGATTGAGTCCCACATTGGGCTCCCTGTGTGGAGCCTGCTTCTCCATCTGCCTGTGTCTCTGCCTCTCTTTCTTTCTCTGTGTCTCTCATGAATGAATGGGTAAAATCTTTTTAAAAAATAAAATAAATAAAAAATAAAACACCTGCACAGGTTGCAGGGCTAGTAACTGGTGGAGATGAGATATAAACTTTCTTGCACTTTCAGCCACTGTGTTATTTGAAATGTTAAATAAAACTCACCCATCAGGAGAAAGTGTCCTCTCTAGTAATAAGTTATCTTGATAATTCCAAATAAAAGGAAGGAAAGTAAAAATTAGAAAGGAAAAACATCAAATTGTATGCATTGTCAAATCCTAAATTCATTTTAGACATAATGCATCACAAACATTTTTATATTTTCAGGATTATTGAGATAATTTTTTATTTATGTAGCATTGATTTTAAACCGATTTCACAGTAAAAACCTGAAATTAGATAAATAGTCTTGCTATTCTGTTTTATTATGTTTATTTTATTTACATTTATATTTTATTATGTTTATTAAATATTTAGCAAGCAATTCAATTAAAATTTAGAGTTGGGGAAATTATAAGACACATTATTTCATTTAATTTCACTAATTTTACTACAGCACTTTCAATTTAACATATTAAATAAAATTCTAATGTGCTATATCCATTACTGTTAAATACTTGCTAAAATATAAAATGGTTTTATTAACAAAAAGCTATTCTGAGAATAATTCAATTTGGATCCATATCTCCATTCACTCTTGATAAAGCCCTACTGAGGAACTCTAAAGAATGGGTGAAATAGTTCATGAGAATACAACAGCTATAAAATGATCTCATTTATTTAGAAGATAACTTTGCTTTCTTGAATAAAAATAATTTTGTGGATATATGGCTGTGAAACAATGTATTCTTCTAGAAGAATCACAACTGGAAAACAAGATACATTAAATCAATTTTAGTTTTGAGTTGTGAAGAAAAAAAATAAATCTTTCTTTCAATGAAATTGTGACCTTTTATTTCCATTATTCATGGAATCTTTATGGAATAAGTCAATTCTCTTTAAGATTATCTTTGATCTCTCAACATCTTGATCTATAGGTTAAGCAAAATATTCATAGCATATGACCTAAATTGCATTTTATGATCTTCCAACTGATGAAAATAAATTTAATTTCAAGCATGCTAAATTACTCTTAAGGACCCTTCAATTATGAATATTAATCTTTTTTTGTATAAAAATCTACTTTATGTGAAATTGTAAAAGTCTTCTGATTTTTTAGGATAAAATTGTGTCATAAAGTTTTGATAGTCTTTTGAAAAGAACTGTTACTATCCTACAAAATAGTTGAGACAATCTCATATAATTACATATTCTTCCTCCACTAAAAATAATATGTGTATAAAATTGGTAAACCCCATCTATTCCACCACCCGATAAGGCTGTTACTTTTTGAGAACAAGAGACAAAGTCACATACTCTTCTCAGAAAATTAAAGGAGCTGTGTCTTAAAGGTGCCTGAGTGGCTCAATTGGTAGGCATCTGCCTTTGGCCCTGGTCATGATCCCAGCCAGGGTCCTGGGATCCAGCCAGACATTGGGCTCCCTGCTCAACGGGGAGACTACTTCTCCTTCTCCCTCTGCCTACCGCTCCCCCTACTTGTGTGCTCTCTCTCTCTCTCTCAAATAAATAAATAAATATCTTTTAAAAAAGAAAGAAAGAAAATTAGAGGAGCCTTAAGTTATTTCAGGGATGAAAAATTTTGGCATGTCTTTGGAGGAAAGCGTTCAGGGGGAAAGTAAAGAAAGTTTATACACAGTTTAGAAAAGTAACTTTCTTTTGGAAATAACCTAAATTTGTCTCCATCTATGACTGTGAAATAACCCCAAATTTCAAACCAGAGTGAATTAAACCTATACAAAGTGAAAGATTAGATGTGAATATTCCTACACATATAGTCAGTTAAGTCCACAGCAGTCACTCATTATCTGGGGTGTTGAATATTATGCAGGGGCAACTTTTTAGTTTTGATGGTGAAAACTTGATGTGAATTAACATACTCGAACCTATTGAACCTCATGAACAAGGAATGCACACTCCCTTATAAACTGAGTTTACTGACTGTTAGATCAGAAGAAAGGGGTAGACATTTTATAGTGCAATGGATCTCAGCAGGAAAATACTATCTCATAAGGTGTACTTTAAAAATTTGTGAAGATATTTTTGTGGACATCACTTGGGCTTAGTAGCCTGAAGACAAAGATGCTAGAAAATTTTCAAGTCATGGAAACTTCCTCAAAATCAAAGATTTATTTTAAGTCCCACATGACATTTAAATACCTAACAACTATTCAAGACATCTGCCAGACATATAAATAATATGTAAGCCTTATATGTTAAAAATACATCATATATATGTTATATATATAATATATAAGACATATATATCTGTGTATATGTATCTATATCTATGTTATAGGCATTGAAGAAAGAATAAGTGGGAAAGATAGATTAAAATCTAGACTTTTCTGCTTATACTATGCCAGCATCTGACCAAACTTGTCAAGCTCTTTGTTCACATTGTGACCTAAAATATTAAAATACATTATTTGTCTTCAAATTTTTATTTAAATTCCAGTTAGTTAGCATACAGTGTAATGTTAGTTTCAGCTGTAGGATTTAGTGATTCATCTCTTACATACAACACCCAGTGCTCATCACAAGTGCCCTCCTTAAGATCCATCACCCATTTAACCCATTCCCCCCACCTCCCCTCCAATAACCCTCAGTTGGTTCTCTATAGTTAAGAGTCAATACTCATTCAAAAGGATACACTTACCCCTATGTTTATGGCAGCGTTATAAACAATAGCCAAATTATGGAAGCAGCCTTAATGTACACAACTGATGAATGGATAAAGATAACACACACACACACACACACACTCACACACAAAAGTGGGATATTACTCAACCATAATAAAGAATGAAATCTGGTCATTTGCAATGGCATCAATAGACCTAAAGAGTTTTATACTAAGCAAAATAATTAAATCAGAGAAAGACAAATAATATATTGTTTCTTAAATTCCACGTAACAAACAAACAAATGAACATGGGGGAAATATTTACATACATTTTGATTTTGTATTGCTCAGACATAGAAAACTGGTTGAAAATCTTATCCACAGAAGTATTTTTAAAAATAAATTTATTTTTTATTGGTGTTCAATCTACCAACATACAGAATAACACCCAGTGCTCATCCCGTCAAGTGCCCCCCTCAGTGCCCGTCACCCATTCACCCCCACCCCCCACCCTCCTCCCCTTCCACCACCCCTAGTTCGTTTCCCAGAGTTAGGAGTCTTTATGTTCTGTCTCCCTTTCTGATATTTCCCACACATTTCTTCTCCCTTCCCTTATATTCCCTTTCACTATTATTTATATTCCCCAAATGAATGAGAACATACACTGTTTGTCCTTCTCCGATTGACTTGCTTCACTCAGCATAATACCCTCCAGTTCCATCCACGTTGAAGCAAATGGTGGGTATTTGTCGTTTCTAATGACTAATATTCCATTGTATACATAAACCACATCGTCTTTATCCATTCATCTTTCGATGGACACCGAGGCTCCTTCCACAGTTTGGCTATTGTGGACATTGCTGCTAGAAACATCGGGGTGCAGGTGTCCCGGCATTTCATTGCATCTGAAACTCTGGGGTCAATCCCCAACAGTGCAATTGCTGGGTCTAGGGCAGGTCTATCTTTAACTCTTCGAGGAACCTCCACACAGTTTTCCAGAGTGGCTGCACCAGTTCACATTCCCACCAACAGTGTAACAGGGTTCCCTTTTCTCCGCATCCTCTCCAACATTTGTGGTTTCCTGTCTTGTTAATTTTCCCCATTCTCACTGGTGTGAGGTGGGATCTCATTGTGGTTTTGATTTGTATTTCCGTGATGGCCAGTGATGCAGAGCATTTTCTCATGTGCGTGTTGGCCATGTCTATGTCTTCCTCTGTGAGATTTCTGTTCATGTCTTTTGCCCATTTCATGATTGGATTGTTTGTTTCTTTGCTGTTGAGTTTAATAAGTTCTTTATAGATCTTGGAAACTAGCCCTTTATCTGATATATCATTTGCAAATATCTTCTCCCATTCTGTAGGTTGTCTTTTAGTTTTGTTGACTGTATCTTTTGCTGTGCAAAAGCTTCTTATCTCGATGAAGTCCCAATAGTTCATTTTCGCTTTGGTTTCTTTTGCCTTCGTGGATGTATCTTGCACGAAGTCACTGTGGCCGAGTTCAAAAAGGGTGTTGCCTGTGTTTTCCTCTAGGATTTTGATGGAATCTTGTCTCACATTTAGATCTTTCATCCATTTTGAGTTTATCTTTGTGTCTGGTGCAAGAGAGTGGTCTAGTTTCATTCTTCTGCATGTGGATGTCCAATTTTACCAGCACCATTTATTGAAGAGACTGTCTTTCTTCCAATGGATAGTCTTTCCTCCTTTATCGAATATTAGTTGACCGTCAAGTTCAGGGTCCACTTCTGGGTTCTCTATTCTGTTCCACTGATCTATATGTCTGTTTTTGTGCCAGTACCACACTGTCTTGATGACCACAGCTTTGTAGTACAACCTGAAATCTGGCATTGTGATGCCCCCAGATATGGTTTTCTTTTTTAAAATTCCCCTGGCTATTCGGGGATTTTTCTGATTCCACACGAATCTTAAAATAATTTGTTCTAACTCTCTGAAGAAAGTCCATGACACAGAAGTCCAGGGCCAGATGGCTTCCCAGGGGAATTCTGTCAAACATTTAAAGAAGAAACCATACCTATTCTACTAAAGCTGTTTGGAAAGATAGAAAGAGATGGAGTACTTCCAAATTCGTTCTATGAGGCCAGCATCACCTTAATTCCAAAACCAGACAAAGACCCCACCAAAAAGGAGAATTACAGACCAATATCCCTGATGAACATGGATGCAAAAATTCTCAACAAGATACTGGCCAATAGGATCCAACAGTACATTAAGAAAATTATTCACCATGACCAGGTAGGGTTTATCCATGGGACAGAAGGCTGGTTCAACACTCGTAAAACAATCAATGTGATTCATCATATCAGCAAGAGAAAAACCAAGAACCATATGATCCTCTCATTAGATGCAGAGAAAGCATTTGACAAAATACAGCCTCCATTCCTGATCAAAACTCTTCAGAGTGTAAGGATAGAGGGAACATTCCTCAACATCTTAAAAGCCATCTATGAAAAGCCCAGAGCAAATATCATTCTCAGTGGGGAAGCACTGGGAGCCTTTCCCCTAAGATCAGGAACAAGACAGGGATGTCCACTCTCACCACTGCTATTCAACATAGTACTGGAAGTCCTAGCCTCAGCAATCAGACAACAAAAAGACATTAAAGGCATTCAAATTGGCAAAGAAGAAGTCAAACTCTCCCTCTTCGCCGATGACATGATACTCTACATAGAAAACCCAGAAGACTCCACCCCAAGATTGCTAGAACTCCTACAGCAATTCGTCAATGTGGCAGGATATAGAATCAATGCCCAGAAATCAGTGGCATCTCTATACACTAACAATGAGACTGAAGAAAGAGAAATTAAGGAGTCAATCCCATTTACAATTGCACCCAAAAGCATAAGACACCTAGGAATAAACCTAACCAAAGAGGTAAAAGATCTCTACCCTAAAAACTATAGAACACTGCTGAAAGAAATTGAGGAAGACACAAAGAGATGGAAAAATATTCCATGCTCATGGATTGGCAGAATTAATATTGTGAAAATGTCAATATTACTAGGGCAATGTACACGTTTAATGCAATCCCTATCAAAATACAATGGACTTTCTTATTCACAGAAGTATTATTCTCAAACTATTCTCTGACTTTAAGTACAAAAAAAGGGAGAGAATTGTAGCTAAAATACTATCATTTATTTATTTATTTATTTTTAAATTTTTATTTATTTATGATAGTCACAGAGAGAGAGAGAGAGAGAGAGAGAGAGAAGCAGAGACACAGGCAGAGGGAGAAGCAGGCTCCATGCATCGGGAGCCCGACGTGGGATTCTATCCCGGGTCCCCAGGATCCCGCCCTGGGCCAAAGGCAGGTGGTAAACCGCTGCGCCACCCAGGGATCCCAAATACTATCATTTAAATTACATTATTGAGGTCTGGCAGTTTTCCCTTCCCTAGGAAGGCAATGACTTCCTCTGATATGGACATACAAGTACCGGACACACCAAAATTTTAGATTTGTATTAAGATATAATCTGACCTACCAGATCCTCTGCATTATCTGTGGTTCTAGAACATTGGTTTCTAAGGAATTTTGATGTCCATATTAAACTTATAAGGATGCTGCTCTACAGATAACAGTAATAAAACTGCATGTTATTTGTACATGTTTCTGTTGTCTCAGAAGTTTGATTGAAATTAATAAGAAAAAGTGTATATATACCACCATCACTTCTAAGAGAATAAGAGAATATGAGATTTGGTGGAGAGAGGCAATTTTCAAAAGTAATATAGAGATTTCTGTGTATATCAACTGCCTTCTACTTCAGCCAAATGAGTATTAAAACAAGAGAATCCCCTGAGAAAACATGTGCTGTATAGGATGGGCATTCCCCTTGCCTTCTCCATCTTTGCCTGGCCTGGAAAAAAAAAATCAGAAAATAGGAAGAAGGACAAAAGAAGTGAAATGGAGCAATGCAAAAGGACAGAAATATTCCCTCTTACCTAGAGTTGGTTTTTCTTACTGTTTGTCATACCTGAGAAGAGGAATTAAGTAGATACTTTAAATTGGATGTGAGTATAAATTTTTATTTATATTAGATTACTTTTCTAAATGCTTCAAGTGGCCAAACGACTCTCCTTAAGCTAACTTAGCTCAAAATATGAGGTTATAAATTTGCCTTATTTTGATGTCTATTTTTAACCTGAAAGGAAAGCAACCCTAAATTCACTAGTGTTGCATTCACATTGAAAACAAATGTAGAATGGATTTGGACATTTTGAGCCTCTGGGGCATAATCACTAACTAAAGCATACATAAAATAAAGTTCTTGGCCCAGAATCAGACATATAAATACACAGAAAAAATTGATGTTTGCCAGAGGGGAGGGTGTTGGAGGATGGGAAAAATGGTTAAAGAGGAGAGGGAGATACAGGTTCCAGCTATGGAATGAATAAGGCATAGGAATAAAAGGCACAGCATAGGGAAGAGACTCAATGGAACTGGAGTAGTGTTGTGTGGTGATAGAGGTAGCTACACTTGTAGTGAACTCAACATTATTATGCATAGAGTTGTTGAATCACTGTATTATATACTTGAAACTAATGTTTGCACATTAACTATACTCAAATAAAAATTTAAATAGAAAATTAAAAATAGAATTGTTCTTATTTTTTATAGTAAATAATTTGGTCTGACATCATGTAGATAGTGACAAATGATAATTATCCAGTAAAACTGAATTCATTGGTTCTCCACTTAAACTGCAGGATGCCATTATCATCACTTTGTCATCAGGGAAGCATCTTATACACCTGCAATATTCTACTTGGTGCCAAGCTCTACAGAAACCTTAGAGATTGTTTGACTTGAGGGGTATACACAGTGTACACAGTCATATTCTGACTCATGGTAGTTGAATTTCTAGCAGATTTTCTATGTTTTTTAAATAAAAAAAAAACAATTGATGAAATGATTAGCCAAATATTTAGTGAAAAGTTAAGATATGCCAGGAGCTATAATAAGAACCAAGGGTACTAATATCAATTCAAAGGGACTCTTGCCTTGAAGAGATCCTATTCTATTTGTTGAGAAAGACATTTGTAGGAATAATTATAAACCAGTATGTTAAATGATTTGATTAATTAAATTAAAAGTTCAATGGGAAGGCAGAAAAGGAATTACCTAATTATGGATGTGCAATATCCTTATGATAATGAGATGTCACCTAAGAAGATGAGAATTCCAAATAGGGAGCAGAAAATTTAAATGGACAGCATGATGATCCTGCAATTGCTGGGAAAACTCATTAGAGATTGAGGAAGCCTGTGTCATAATTATAACACAGTAGAAAGTAGTGACCTAAGGGTCAGGACTTCAGCTTTGTGGGTTTAGGAATGTAAGGCAGGACTGAAATCTCCTCTGGCTTGCAAGATGCCAGATCCCAGTAATGTTTGGAGATAATCTGAAACAATTCAAGGTGGTCTTTGCTTTAGATTATCCTGGAACAGATTTGGACAGTTGGCTCACGTAGGGGAGGAAGATAGATGAAAATATCTCCAAGGCAAGCTAGACTGATGCTGGACAATCATGTCAACTGAATATGACTTATACATTCTCATCCCAGGCCGTCAGGTAATGGGGATCCCTAAAAGCCTCTCACCAGAATAGCTACAGGAAGACAAAATCAGTCCTAAGACTTTCAGAATGACATGGATTGAGTTTCTTATAAATATCTGATGGAATTTTCATTCCTATCAATGTGTGTGGTTTCAAGGGAATTTAAGGCAAGGGACACTTGTGTCTCCAACAAAGAA
This sequence comes from Canis lupus familiaris, assembly GCF_011100685.1. Lineage (NCBI taxonomy): Eukaryota > Metazoa > Chordata > Mammalia > Carnivora > Canidae > Canis > Canis lupus. Next base: position 4,541,677 of record NC_049259.1, on the reverse strand, counting down.
CACATATGCCTGCTGAACTCTATAACTATTTACCCAGATTAATGGCATTCCTTATTAATAGTTTCTTCTCTGTGGAATGCAAATACTCCTACTACAATTATTACTATTACTGCCGTGTAGTTCCAGAGCTATTTTGAGGTTTAAATATATTAATCATCAGAAGTGTTTAGAATAGTGTCCGTACAGTAAGCACTACATAAATGTGAACTGCTATTATTGTTATAACTTATCAATATTATCATTATATTACAAGAGATTTTATTTGTGCTTATCTGCTGGTCTCAACATTTTTCATCCAAATTGTAATAATCATTTGAGGCATAAAAGTGGTTAGATCCAGATCATAAAGTATTGGGGACGTTACCTTATGTTAGTAGACACATCTAAGTTTTAATTTTAAAACAATGACTCCTGGGAACCTGCAGTAAACTCTCTAAAGAAATTTTTATCTTGGGACACCTGGCTGGCTTAGTCAGTAGATCATGCACCTCTTGATCTTGGGACTGTGAGATTGAGCCCTAAGCTGGGTGTAGAGCTTACTAAAAATATAAATAAACAACACCAAAAAAACTTTAAAAAGAATTGTCTATCGTTATCAAATATATTTTAAGATAAATAATATTGCCTTGGACAAGGCAATTCACTAAACTTTTTTTAACAAACTGGAAGTTTAATGAAGCCATGAATTTATATAAAATACAGGCAAAAGATAACTTGAAATAAAGAGAATTTGAAATAGATTTTTGACAATTTGTATATGAGATGATTTAGGAAAATCTAAAAATAAAATCTAAAATTTAAAAAGACTACAGATTTTTTTAATAACAGAGTTTTGACATCTTCCTAGGTATTCAAGGGATAAGAATGGATGATATAAACAAATACATCTCCAATATTAGATATAAAAATTCAGAATTTCCAATTTGTAGAAACTCATTCTGCAAATCCTATTAATGCATTCTTTATATTATCCTGGAACTGATTTGTGAATTATTTAATTTGAAGCATGTCATTTAATCTCTGTGGAACTTATTTTCCTCCTTTGAAAAATAATGTCCTGTCTAAATCACACTCATGCTGTAAGGATAAAATGAGATAAACTTTAAAGAACAGGTTTAAAAATTAAAATAATATTAATAAGTAATAATGTCATAAAGTTTAATATTAGCATTTAGCAAACCGAAATCAAATAGAATCAGTTGACTTGTAATGAGAGAATCTCACATGACACCTTTCCTTGGTTCCCTTTTCTTTCTTTTCTTATCTACTCTGTCCAACGCGTTGTCCAACTCGTTGTACTTATGTATAAGTGTATACATATACTTACTTCTCTTATCAGTAGTTCATTAATTATCTTACATGTAATTATTAAATAATACTACATATTGGTTAAGTTCCAATGATGAAAGACTTGAAATGTGTTTCCCTGTAATGACTTACATTTTAGTACTAAATGATAAGTGTGGGTTTTGATTTTAGTCCTATGTAAAAATATTAAGGTAACCTATTGCTGTTTCATGAATGATGGCAGAAGACACAAGATTTATAGATGAGAGTCTAGTGACTTTATTTCTCCTAGCAAAGAAGGTGCCATAATTTGATCCCTTTGTCTCTTTTGTGCTGTGGAGACCAGATGAATGCCTGCATACCTAGCGGGTTGCACTATGGGAATAAAGTACCACGCTTGGAAAAGCCCTGTATTTTATAGCAAGCAGTAAGCAAAAAGTGTTTTTGCTCCAGAAAGACATTACTTCATTTCTCAAGGTTTCCCACTGAAACCTCCATTTCTTGGGGTTCAGTATCATTAGTCATTTTGAAAATGCAAATTAAAAACAATGTAATGCCACTACACACTTATCAGAAGAGCTCATATAGAAAAATAGTGACAACACCAAATGCTGGTGAGGATTCTGAGAACCTGGATCCACCATACGTTGTGGGGGAAATATAATATAGAACAGCCAATCTGGCAAATGATTTGGCAATTTCTCAAAAAACAAAACATGAAAATACCATTTACCTAAAATAATGCTCCCTGTGCCTTTAGCCCAGTTATAACGAAAACTTAGGTTCACAAAGAGAACTTTCGAACAGATGTTAATTTTAACTATTACTCATAATACTCATAATAGCAAAAACCTGGAAATAACTCATAGATCCTCCAGTGAGTGAATGGTTAAACAGTGGTACAGCCATCCATATCATGGAATATTAGTCAGGAATAAAAATGAAGAAACTACTCTGTATGCAATAATTTGGGTGAAGCTCCATAGACTCATTCTGAGTGAAGAAAAGCTAGTCTCAAAATGTAACATACTGCATGATTTCACTTACATAATATTCTTGAAATAAAAAGAAAATAGAAACAGGGAGTGGATTAGTGGAATTAGTGGTTGCCAGAGGTTAAAGATGGGTGAAGAGAGAAGTGTGTGGCTAGTAAAGGTTTAGAGAGTCCCTGCAGTGATGGAGTGGTTTTGTATCTTGATTTCATTAAGTCAATACCTGATAGTAATACTATATTATAATATTGCAAGATGTTACCACTGGAGGAACTAGATAAAGGGTAAACAGAATCTCTGCATTATTTCTGGCAGTGACATGTGACTGTGTATCTATCTATCTATCTATCTATCTATCTATCTATCTATCTATCATCTATTTTTAATTTAATTAAAAATACGTGTAGTTGGAAACAGTTAATTATTGTCTCTTCACTACTTATTTAAGTTCTGTGTTAATGTGGGACATACTCTTGGTCTTTTTTTTTTCTGAAAATTTTTGTGCAACTGAATGGACTTCTTAGGAACCACATTACACTCTAGAGTTTTAAATAAGAACATGATGTCTCCACCACTAATTTTGTTTTTAAAAAATACATGTCCTTTATTTTTAGTTATAATAGTTAATGGGAAATTGAGAAATTATTTAAGTACCTATATTCATTAGGAGCCAGCTTTTAGTCATTTTATTTTTAATAAGTTGAAGATGGGAAAATGTTCCATGTCTTAACCCTGCAAATTCCACATTTGGAGGGGCTTGCTACACTCCCTCTCATTTCTGCTTGCAAACTAGCAATGATTTTTGGACATGTTTCTTTAAAAATCTTTTAGAATATAGCCAATAGCATCCAAAGCTATTTGTGACAAAATACTCTTTAATATAGAGGATAGACTGGAGATGGGAGAAGCATGCTATTCCTCTTAAACTTAAGGCTACTTCTGGCACACTGTCATTCAACCTGAGTTTGACTGGTCCGTGCATGACACTGCCAACTGACAGAGAAGTATACTTTATTCTCAGAGATTCCCATGCATAAATTTAATTACCATCGATGATCACATTGTTGTATTTCTCACCCTGGTCAAATTTATACACACTTCTCATTAGCATATATCCAGAACTCAAAAGGAATATTTTCTCTTTGCAAAGGTTCAAAACTCCAAGGATCTTGCATTTGATAAAAAGGTCTTTTCAATATATATATCTTTTTCAATTAAGGTATCATCAATCTTTATCAGTAATCACTATTCAGATATTGCATGCAGTTTCAGTCCTCAGCCATTAAGATTCTTCTTGGATTGATTCAAATGTCTGAGTAAGACTGGATACCTTGTTTTGTTTAAAGATTCTATCCATTTATTCATGAGACACAGAGAGAGAGAGAGGCAGAGACACAGGCAGAGGGAGAAGCAGGCCCCATGCAAGGAGCCCGAGGTAGGGACTTGATCCCAGGACTCCAGGATCACACCCCACTGAAGGCAGGCTAAACCGCTGAGCCACCCAGGGCAGGGATCCCCTGGATACCTTGTCAAATGTAAGATATAAATTCCACTGAATTCTTCAAGTTTTGTTATTTACTTTGTTATTCACTTTTTTATAGGTATTTAAATCCTAGAAAATTCTGGCACATGTTTATAACATGCTCATCTAATCACAATTTGCAAAATATATTTCACAGATTAAAGATTATTGTCAGATGGTGAATGAATGACAAGGATATCCTCAGATAAAGCAAAATATTAAAGGGTTCTCTCAAGGACAAACATTATATGTTCTCATTCATTTGGGGAATATAAATAATAGTGAAAGGGAAAATAAGGGAAGGGAGAAGAAATGTGTGGGAAATATCAGAAAGGGAGACAGAACGTAAAGACTGCTAACTCTGGGAAACGAACTAGGGGTGGTAGAAGGGGAGGAGGGCAGGGGGTGGGAGTGAATGGGTGACGGGCACTGGGTGTTATTCTGTATGTTAGTAAATTGAACACCAATAAAAAAAAAAAAAAAAAATAAAGGGTTCTCTCATAATTTCTGTTCATCAGTCTTTACTAATAATTAGAAGGAGATGAGCACAGTAAAATTTAAGGACGTGTAAATTCTTAGGTTTAGCCATAATCTAATTATATACTTATCTGAAACAATATGAAGTAGAATTATGTCTAGCAACATTTACAAAATAGTGGAATCTAGACCAGCAATGACAATACTTCAAAGCTAACAATTTTTTATCCAATCATCACAAATTTCTTAAAAAGTGCATATTTGCTGCAAAGTAGTATTTATTTCTAATATTATTTCAGTCTTACATAGTGCCAGATGAAATTGCTTCATTTTTTTAATAATCCATATTAAGATAATCTGCAAAGTCAGGTATGTCCAAATTTGCTTCATCTAATGAGTCCAGGTATGATTTACATAATATTATGTATCTAGCCTTTACATGCATGACCAAAGCTTTATGTTCGTTGTAAGTTATACTATTTTTCCTTCAACCACTAAGTGGTTCCTCATAATTAAGTTCTTCATAGCCTTTCAAACAGTGATGATTATGGGATACTGGCAATTACATTCATTGGCTTAATTCAATTGACAAATGTAATGACTCGATCCATATGTCCTTAATATCTTATAAAAGATGTACTATGATATCTGGATTCCAGTGCACAGAATGAGGTCATATGTTTCTCTAATTCCTGGAAAGGAGTCCAGAGCTCAAAACTGGAGTAGGAACATTAAATACAAGTTTTAACAGTGGTATACACCAGGTAGTAGTGATAATTATGGCAGTTAAATTTATACAATTAATTGAGAGAATAGAGGTGCATTGACATTTCTGATGATATATGGACGTTGCAAAGTCCTGGACAGATCTCAGTTCTTTTTAGCAATTAGTTGTGCGCAGATAGAACCCAAGTACACTGTACATGTTATAACTGGATTCTCTAAGAAATCTGCAATTTTTCTGGAATGGAAAAATGGAATGTGTATTATCATTATTTTGAAGTGCAATTTTTCCCTTTTTAATCTATAAAAGCAAATTTGGTTATTCTTCATATTTACAAAAAAATAAACATTCCTATTCTTGCATTTAAAAACGTAATAATGGTAAAAGAATTATCTCAGTCAGTAGCGTCAGCATTGCCAGAGTAATTTGTTTAAATATCTCTGAAAAATGATAATCTCATAATATCCTGTCCCTCAGTTTCTTTTAGGAACCAGAAAATACATTTTCTAAATTCTCACTGTCTGTACCTATTTGCGAAGTAAATTGCAAAAGTTTGACTATCATTATCTTTATTTTTGAAAGGAAGCAATTATTTTATTTTAACTAAAGTGATAAATTATATACAAAATAGTAAGATTTATAATTTTAAGTTTAAGGCTTTAAAAAAAAACCCAAATGTTTATTTTTATTTCTTCTTTAAACCCTTTTCTCCATTGCTAGTTCACCATTTTTCCTGCATCCCCACAGAGTTAAAATGAAATAAGTTTATATGCAATATATGCATTTATATGTGTGCTCCTCTCTATTTGGCATGGCTTAGTGACAGTTTGAAGAAAAAGGCAATGAATATCTGGTCCCCATGATGATTTCATTGTAATTCTAAAATGCTGCCAAGGTCTTTGAATTGCAATGCAGTCATGTGTGAATAAAACAATACAACTAATTTATTACATCCAGTAAAAAAAAAGTATAAAAACTAAATATGAAAATCCATGATATACTGGCAAATATTCTGCAGGCAGAGACTCTTTAAAGTGAATGATATCAACAGGCTAGTGCTAAATATAGATAAAGGTAATTGAACACATATATTGAAAACTCACAAGGTAATTCAGGATTATTGTCAGAAGCTATCAAATCAAGGGCATGGAAAATAGATTGATGATATAGATTACCCTTAATATTTTCCATATGATTTTGACTCATACTTATTTAAGATTTAGAGAAGAGGGTCTTGCATACATTATTTGCTATTTTCTTTCTCAGATTTGAGAATTGACCGTGTACCTCAGTGTGACTGCATACACTGCAGTACATATATTACAGAAAAAAATAATATTATTTTCAGTGTCATTTAACCTATTTTAATTCTTCTTGTCATTGTGGAAAATAGATATTTTTTTTCCTAGTCTTTTAAATATCTTCCATCTCTGTCTCATCATTCCTAATAATCCTAATAATCATTCCTAATACTCTAAAGTAAACTCACAATTCTTTCTGTTCAAGTGTCTTATTGTATCCTTCTGAACTCCTCCTTGTGATAAATAAAATTCCTACATCCTCAACATTATATAGAAAAAAAAATTGCCTCATTGTCTTAACTGGATTCAAGCTAGTTCTGGGAAATAGAGTCTCTCTTAGAACTCTTCTAAATAGTTCCTTCTTTTTGTTCTTTCTTTTTCTCTTACATTTGGCTTAGGTCAGTGTGAGCAGCCATGCTCCTTGACCTCTGTGGTTCTGATAAAAAACTACTATACTACTAGGAACCTTAAAAAGTCCCCAGGAAGTTATGGCAGACTCCATAAAACTAGTGTCTTGGTCTAGGCTGGCACAAAACAGTCTCTAAATAAATATCTGTTGAATGGTGTAGAGCCACAGAGTTTTCTAAAACTTCTCATAATTATCCCCAATTTCCAAAGTAGTTCTAAAATCTAGCTTTGTTAGCCTTTTCACGGCTTGAAGCCTTATCAAAACCATTCTCTATTATCTAAACTATTGCAAAAAAAACCTTTCAGATGGTCTGTTTATTCCTTTCTTTGAAAACAATCTAGAGATTTACCAGCTGGAAAAAAAGTATTTTTTTTACAGGTTTGCTGAAGCATAATTTAAAGAAAAGAAATTTCACTTAAACTGTACAATTTAAGTTTTGATATATGTCTACGCCTTTGAAACCTTCACCATAGTCAAGTTAATGTACATATCCATCATTCCAAAAAAGTTCCTTTTGCCCATTTTTTATCACTAAATCCTGCATTCCAGCATCTCATGTTAGAATCCCCAGGCGACTACTGATCTACTTTCTGTCACTGTAGATGAGTTTGCATTTTGGGGCAATATTATATAAAACACAGTGTTGTGTGATGGCTTTTGGATATGTCAATCCAGCTACTGTAAACCGCAGTCATCAGAAATCGCTTTCTCGTGTATTTCTGATTGTCGAAAACTGTAAATTCTTGCTGGTGGCTTTGTCCCCTTCCTCTTGCCATAGTTTGAATATTCTCTGTTGGGCAGTAAGCTGCAGCAATTGTAGGGCTCACCTCCTTTGTTTTTTATCTTTCGAGGATCTCTGTCCTTCATTGCCTAATGTCCAATGTATGCTTTTTCCTCAGATTGTCACATTTGCCTCTTTTTTTTCTTAAATCATTTAGGTGTCAGTTGTAGTCTTCTGTCCCTTGAGAGGATGAAGCAGTTTGCTTCAGACTGACAATCCCACAGAGAGATATATGAACTGCAAATGCTGGATACAATATTTGAAACTGAAGTTTACAGTCATCAGAGAGCACCAAGGCAGTGAGAACTTGAGGAGGCTTGATTTTAGAAAAAAAAGAAGCAACAATTCTCTTGTAGCGTTTTCAATTCTTATCACAGGGAGTAGAAAAGGTGAAAAAAAAAAAAAGCAGAAGACTGGGGCTTGGAAAAGTCATACTTAGTAAGAAAGACAGGGCTTGCATAATATGGCTCTATGACATACACAATATATACAACTAATTAGGAGGAAAACATATGAAGTCAACATAATATGTATAATAGAGCTGATGAAGGTTATAGAGGTGAGTAATTCAAGAAAGGAGATTAAGTATATGCTAGATAAGTTTAATAGGTTAGAAAACCCAGAATCACAGTAGGAAATAGCAAACCTGAAATACATAGAAAAATAGGAAGAAAAATACAGGTAACAAAATAAGAGACTGATGGACTAGACATTTACACACACACACACATATATATGTGTATATATATTTTATGATATCCCATAATAAAAAGGGAAGGATGAAAGGAAATAGTGATGATGTAATAGTCACAAAATTTTCCAAAAATCACATTAAAAAGACAGAGATTAAAGTTAAACACAGATTAAACCACAGATTAAACTCTATCAACCTATATAAATACAGAGCAATATAAATACAAAGATAAGCATACAGAATGCATATTATAGCAAAACCTCGGATAGCCAAAGAAAAAGAAAAATCTTGAAACAGCTAGACAGACACTTAAGCTTAAAAATCATAACAAAATCACTGGGACCTGGTGTCTCAAGAAACAACTGGAGCCAAAAGAAAGTGGCATCATATCTTTAGTATGGTGACAAAAATGAAATGGCGATATAGCACGCCATGTCCAATGCATGTACTCTTGGAATACAAATGAAATAAATGCACTTTCAAAAACAACAACAACAACAACAACAACAAAATTTGAGAAATTAATTTGCAGTAAAACTTGCCATAAAATAAAGAAAATCTATCAGAAGAATAATGTTCCCAAATAGGAAATTGATAATGGAAGATGTACTAAATCACCAGAAAGTGTAAATACGTGAGAAATCTAAATTACTATTGAAATTTTAGAACAATGCTAAGAAATACACTGTGGGATTTAAACTATATGTGGCATTAAAATGTTGTGCATGCCAATGATACTACAAAAATATGCAAGGGGTAAATGGAATATAATCTTTTAAGGTTCTTGAATTATTCAAAAAATGGCAAAAGTACTTGGGGTGTGTGGGTGGCTATTAAGCATCCAACTCTTGATTTGGCTCAGGTGGTGATCCCAAGGTTGTGAGATCCAGCCTTGCATCGGGGCCTGTGCTCAGCACAGCGCCTGCTTGAGATTCTCTCTTCCTCTCTCTCTCTCTCTCTCTCTCTCTCTGTCCTCCCCCCCACTCAAATAAATAAATGATAAATACATAAGTAAATAAATACATAAATAAAATCTTTTTAAAAAGGCAAAACTACCAATGCAAGGGAGACTGTAATAGGAAAAGGCTATTTTTATTGTCATTTCAGAACCAATGAATGAATAGCAAATACAAAGGTGGAAAGATGGAATTGATTAATCAAAAAGAAAACAAGAAATGCGAGAAGGGAAACAGAAACATGAGTGAGATAGAAAATGAATAATGATATGGCAGATTTAACCCAAATATATAAGCACTTACACAAAGATTGTAGGAATGGATTGCAAACTAAATATAAGCTGCTTAAAGGATTAATCTCTTAAATATAGTGTGCTGGGAAGTTTGCATATAAATTAAAAGAGAAAAAAGATATTCCACATAAATCTAAAATCAGTGATTCTAAGACATTTATCCTCCTCAGAGAGGCCGTGTTATTTTACTTATTCCTCTCATCCACCCCCAGCCAATCTACCTCCACACAGAAAAATATAATCTACCTGAGGAGATATGTATGTTTATTCCCTACACCATCCAAAGGAACTGCAAAAGTACATGGAACATAGGACATGCTCAAAAAATATTTGGAAAATTTCCTTATTTTTTTTTTAAAGATTTTACTTATTTTTTCATGAGACAGAGGAGAGAGAGAGAGACAGAGAGACAGAGAGGCAGAGGGAGAAGCAGGCTCTACGCAGGGAGCCCGACATGGGACTCGATCCTGGGTCTCCAGTATCAGACCCTGGGCTGAAGGCAGTGCTAACCCGCTTGGGCCCCCTGGGCCGCCCTCCTTATTTTTTTTATCTGCACATGGGTCTAATCCCCATTTTTACCTCAAAATGCTATGTCACTATACTAATCACCTTGAAACATTTCTTTTATTATCAACTAGCCTGATCTCACCTATACTTTCATGTGATTTTGTGTTCTTTTATTGCACCTTTATGTCTGGACTCTTAGCCTAGATAAAATCGATCTTGCTTTTCCCTTCCACCTGGGTGAATCAGTAAGCATGCCTGATGATTCTACCAACCAACTCAATATGATGTTTTATGACTTTAAAACTCCACTTTCAGAATATTAACATTGATTTCCTGTAACTGGCAAAATAATAAGGAAAATAAAATCACAAAACTATTATCTAAATATGGCCATAGACATTCCATGCAAGATATGTATGTATGTGAATAGAATTTAAAACATGGAAAATTTCATATAGTCTCTAGCCATAACAACTTGAAAATGTTTAGAAAATATACACTTCAAATTGATTAAGGGAAAAATGGAAGTAGATTCTCCTTCACAATAAAGATTAAAAGCAAGTTTCAACAAAGTGCTTCACCTTGTCTCCCACAGCACGGGTACATGAGAGAATGACATGAACCAGGCCTAGGATTTGTCAGTTAAAATGTTGAAGCTTGGGATTCCTGGGTGGCTCAGTGGTTGAGCATCTGCTTTGGGTTCAGGGCATGATCCTGGGATACTGGGATCAAGTCCCTCATCAGGGCTCCTCACAGGGAGCCTGCTTCTCCTTCTGCCTCTATCTCTGTGTCTCTCATGAATAAAGAAATTTTTAAAAATCTACAAAATAACAATAAATAAAATTTTCAAGCTCTAGATATGGTTAATGCCCAGCCAAGGAAGGTCTGTTATGCTAGTGTCAAAAGCAAACTTAGAAAACGATAGAACCCTGATAATTGAGATGAGTACACTTAGGTGGATGCTTGTACCAAGAGTTGGCACTTTATACTAACTTAAAGGTGGGAAGAGGCACATTTCCCCTTAGGATCAGCCTCATCCTTCCCTGCTACACACAAGTCATATACTAATATTAAGTTGTGGTATAACCCAGCTGGGAATTTGCTTAGCCTCATAAGAAAGGAAGGGGATGATGTCTCAAAGGACCTAATCAGGATGTACCAGCAGTAGCTGGGGGAGTACAGATAGAATTTAATTCTGAGAATTCTTCATCTGGGGGCCAAAATATAAGATTGAATACGGTGGAATTTATTTAGAAGAAATTTTTAAAATATACATTTTAATATCCTGTCAAGGACCCCAGAGGCTGGTATGAAATATGAAATGGCTACAAGGATAGCTCCTGGAATCTGGAAAAAGCAATGAGCATGCTAAGTGAAGGCAAAATGCCCAATTCCCATTGCAGACACTAGAAGAAAAAATTCAAAGGCTTGAGGAAGTGAGACTGCTTGAGTGGTTACAATATGTAAGGCAGTAAATCTCACCAGATGATTATATCGCACAGGAAAGCCTGAAGGATTTACCATTTGCCAAGGCCATAGTAAACATGCTTGTGAGAGTGTCACCAACATCATTAGAATGTTCCTTAGTTACTCTCCCCGGTAGACCAGGGATGACCATAGGAGAGACAGTTGTAGAAGCAGAAACAGTAATGGAAATAAAGAGGATAGAACTCCCAAACTGAAGAGGTCTAGGAAGCGTGCCTAACCACCTGAAGCTGGGTGGATGCAATGATCATAAATAGCAAAGGTTTGGATGAAGAAGGAACCTGTAATACCACTATTATATCACACGCTAATGGTTCTGGAAGACCGCCCCTAAAAGACACTTGGATAGATAACTGCACTGGGCAAAGTCGAATACTTTAGAGAATTGTTTTGCAGAGGGTCTGAGTTGACATGAATACCTGGAGATCTGAAGAATCACCACGACACCCTATTTGACTGGAGATACCAGGTAATAAATGTATCCCTTCACGCAATTCAGCAAACAGTGGGGTTTGACACACCTAGTATGGAGTTGTTGAAATTCCCACATCAGTCTCGTGGCCTACAGGATAAAGACTCTCAGAAAAAGTGATACTAAATGGAGGCTTCTGTAACAGACCCTCAAGATAATAAATCAAAAGCAGTATCATATCATGGGGGTAAAATGGCAGATGTCAGTGCATTCTCTGGATTCTGAAGGATACAGAAATGGTGGCCCTCAACATTTTTCTATTACATTTAGCATCTGGGCCTTGCAGAAACCAGATTGATCCTGAAGACTGACAATAGGCTATCCCAAATTAAATCAAGATGTAGTCTCAATTGCAGCTGCTATGTCATATGTTATATTCTTTCCAGATTTGGGAAAGAAATTACTTTCCATTCTGATAAGAAAAGAGATAAAAATACTCTTAAAGGAAATGGACAACTGTATATATTTACAGTTTTTTGGTTCTCTCCCTCTTAACCCCTCAGGGCTATGGTAACTCTCAGTCATGATATAGTTAGAGAAAACTGCATCTTCTGGATATCACTGAACATCCCATTGGTTCACATCACATTACCATACCAAGAAGAAAGGGAATAGGAAATGTGAATATTTGGACTTTTTCTTCTAGTGATATTGTGTCATGTAAAGATTTTAAATAAAAAAATAATGATCCAGTCAGGGTTGCAATTTAAATAAATTACCCTAGTGATTTCATGGAGGGTAGAATTTTTACTTGGACACCATTTGAGGTAAGACCATTGACAATAACAAAAAAAGACACTGAAAAAGCCCCAGTGAGATGTGCTGGATGTTTGTCAGAGTCCTAGCAAATCAGAGGACCCGACACACTAACTGGAGGTGAGAATATGGAGACACACTCAATCTGGATGAGAACTTAATGAAGAGACACTTTGAAAAGGTGTAGGTAAGGTCACGGAAAACCCACAGAGTTGCTGAGGCACTTAGAGAATTCTGGATATAAGAAGCATCACCATATTTGGCCAGGGGTAGGTGAGAGGAAGGAACAGTATTAGTGAGGCTTGGTTGAGACTCAGAACTGTGGAAGAAAAGTCACTAGAAAGAGGCTGTAGTGGTAGAGAGCCAAAATCTCTTCAGAATGAGAATGCATACATATATTCTTACTCCCGTATTTCTAATAGCGATGGGCTCTGTAGGGATGCTGTGGAGAAACAGAAGAGTTTTCTCTCCTCCATGTTACCTTCTCCTGTTAGAGATGATATATATACAGCACTCTTGTGGGTGTTTGCAAGCTAGAAATACTGAAATGTACCTTACAATGCACTTGAATAATTGTTGAATAATGTCTTGAACTAAGTTTCCTTGTTATCCTCCACAGAATAATAGCTATTTTTAATTGAGTTGCCTACTGCATTCAAGACACTCTAATGGGTGCTTTACATTCTTTAACTCATCAATCTTCATCGTAGTTAGTGGTATATAATATTAACTGTAGTGGTTTCATCTGAGAAGACTAAAGTCACGAAAGGATAAATAAATATCACATAGAGAGTAAGTATATGGGCCAGGGTTGAAACCCATTATTATCTGTCAACATATTTAAGTTTAAGCATAAACAACCATGCTCTTATAACCAGAGGATGCAATGTGATTAGAAAAATAAATTTCCATTTAAGAAAAGAACTATACAGGTAAGTATGTAAGTAAAACCAGTTTTGCATAGAAATCAAATAACTATGGGGGTAACATTGACAATAATTAGAAGCAAAAGTTGATAATAACTAACTTTGCTAGGAATAAAGTGTTAAAGAGCAAAGATATATCTACCTGGAACTTTAATAATGCATAATTTGTATTAAAATCTTCAAAGATGCAATAGACAGTATTATTTATCAATTGTCTTTGACATCCTCCTTAAAACTGATCTCAAATGGGGCAAATTTCATCTCTGTGATTCCGTGTTTTATTGTAATTATGTATCTTCTTATTTTCCTTACCAAAATTATTCATTTGTACTTGACAAACAAGATACGATTAATAGTTTTGCAAAATTGAAACTTTTAAAATCGACATAAAAAGAATATTCTCTCCATTTATAGCTGTGCCTTATTTTGTGGAGCTCAGTGAAATTTAGCAAATCATAAGAAATACGTTGGGTCAAAATAATCAGAATTTTTTTATCAATAGAGGATTGCAATAAGCATAATATATAAATATATGTATATATATGTGTAAAAGGTTTGATTCTGGTATTTTTATAAATAAGAGTGTTTTCAAAGTTGAGATTACTTTCCTCTGCCTTTGTCTTCACAACTATCTGACAGCTGATTTGTGAGTTTGTGTCACAGTTGGATGGTGTGCACCCATCTAAGAAATAACAAACATAGGGACCTGTTGGAACAGATGGAAGGCACTCATGGATGGTTTCACCTACTTAGGGGATTGGCAAATTAACTGAGGAGTTTGGGTTCTGATATTGAAATAGTTGCTTGCTAGCATCACTGCAGAAGTCATCAATGACAGCTGCTATCTCTAAGTATTTTAAACTCTTAGTGATGCCTGAGTTATCAAAACTCTTCCTTTTACATTTGAAAAATAAATCCCTGTAATAATTATCAGGGTTTTCTTGCATTTTTTTTTAATTTTCTTAATTAAATGTTCTTATACTGAAGACAAAAAATGTTGAGTTATGGGTGGGAGTAGAGGAACTCTATTATAGATAAGGAAAATAAGGGGTTATTTATAAAATAAATACTCATTTTTAAGTGTTACAATTTCACACATTTTCCATGAAAAATTATCATCATATACAATTCCCTTTCATTTACAAAAAAGTCAAATTTTACTGAAAATATGAACACCTACCTGACCTATATTTCTAGTTTTAAGAAGTCCACAATATATGATTTGGTTTCTTTCTGCCTCCCACTACGCCCTTCCACTTTTCACAAGAACATCAGGATTTTTTTTTTCTAGAATATGACAAATTATGTTACGAGACATTATCTTTGTGATTTTAAAAATTTTCCTGACCCTAAAAAAAAAAAAAGAAAAGAAAAAAAAATTCCTGACCCTATGATGACATTCTGATTTTCCTTCTTGATTATTTTTTCCTAAATTAAGAAGAATCCTTTGAAAGTTGAATATATATTTCTAGGAGTATTATTTCTGCTTTCTTGAATTACTTTTCTTATGAGCCACATTTATACTTCATGTGCACTTAGACAACACATAAAAACCAGTATAGGATATTTTCATATTTTATCATGCTCATTTCCTTTTTAAAGTTATTAATGAATTAGGGTGTTGATGAGTTTAAGCATTTTTAAAATAGTTGCTCTGCCACAGCTGCTTCCTTTTTTTACCTCCCAATTAATAATCTGTAAAGCTATATTGCATGCTAATTAAATTCATGAATAATTCTAAATTGGGAGGAGCTGTTAACTGAAGAAGGAGCAGTAACACCAAAGTGTTATTATGATATGGAAATGGGAGAAGGAAAAAAGGTTTACAGAATATTCAACTTGAGGAAATGTATTTTTTTAGGTACAGAAAGTTACTAAACTTTTACCTGTCTTTGCCTCTATTAAACATATTTTTGGTCATAGAAATCCTGATTAGAAACCTATGAAGAAATGAACAGGCAGTAACTGTTTACTTGAAGCTTGGAAAATAGAAACTTTTGGTTGTCAGTATATAATACTTTATAGAATAAGACCATGTGCAGTAATTACAGCTAAATTACAGCTATCCTTCACTCTGATGATTGTTTTCTTTAGGTTTTATTTAAGGTAAAATTTCTTTCTAAGCACAACTCTTTCTATTTGGGAAAATGTGTAAGATCTTTAAGACAGGATATGGAGCTCACACTTTTTAAATTAACTTGATTTGTCTTAATAGTAATAACATCTATTTTTGCCTAAACGTCCCTGTGAAAGTTGATTTAAGGAAATAGTGGGAGAGATTGTGTTTTATTTACTAATTTTCCCATCATAGTTATTTCAATCAAAAGTATTAATAGACATCTAGATGAATAGCATAGTTTTCTGAGATAATAAAATAAATAATAATACCAGAGCATAATAAGTACATAATAAGCAATTATGAGAAAGAAAATGAATATGTACAGCACACATATAACAAATATATAAATGTATATATATATAAATTGAGATGATTATGAGTCAGTTTGCACTTAAATATGAATAAAAGAATGAGTTCATGTAATGAAAGATGAGAAAGTCATGGCATTTTACATATGAGATAGGTGGTTTTTTAAAAGACTTATTTATTTGTGTGAGAGAGACAGTGAGCAGGGGAGGGGTAGGAGGAGAGGGAGAGAATTTCAAGCATACTCCCAGTTGAGTGTGAAGCCCAATGCAGGGCTCAATCCCACGACCCCGCGATCGTGACCTGAGCCAAAATCAAGAGTCTGACACTTAATGGACTGAGCCACTAAGGTGGCCCCTCAAAATAGGTAATTTTTAAAACAAAGAAACTTGAGAGCTGAAAGAGCTGTAGGGAGAATCTATTCATAGAATAATAAAATCTTATATTAGTAAATAACCTTTGAGGTTTTGACTAAAGGAGTTGGTGGCAAAGAAAGAGGTAAATCATAGTTTATGGGCAGATCTAAAGCTAGAACTTAAGTATCTTGATGCTATTGTCACGGTACCCTGTGGCCATTAGGCTGCATTTCTCAGGGTCAGTATTTTCCTTATACCTAGATATTAGTGATCGTTCAGTGAAACATGCATTATTTTTTAAAACACTGGAAGAGGGCTCAATCTATTAACCACAAAAATATCAACTATTGTTCAGCAACTCCCTACAGACTATAATGAACATTATCCAAGGAATGGAGACATGTAGGAGGGTATTTCTGTTTTGAGAAACTTAAAACTGCGCTTTATAGATTAAAGGAACACACTCAATAGAGGACAATAATAATAAACACTATTTTACTGTTTAAATATTAAAGATAAAATATTTTATTGCATTTCAAAGATGAAGAATTCACTGAAATAGGCCCATTGGTTAAGATTTCATTAGATGAATGGGCTCCAAAGCAGAAATTCTATGAATCAATAGAAAACGATAATAAAACATTATTTGTGGAGGGATTCTTAATTAGAAAATGTTTAGGTATTGGAAGAATAATTGTTTCACTGAGGATAATTTTATTGAAATAGACATTGTTTTAGATATAACACAAGAACCGTTCATAAGACACTTAGAATTACAGAAGCATTTATTACTTTAAATATTCATATTACTCTAAGTAAAATTTGGAAATGTATAATGCAATGCCCTAAGTATTGAAAGGAACTTGAAAATTTCCTTGTAGGAAAAAAATTTGTGAGTAAATTTTATAACTTGGTCAAACATACTAGGTGGACCTTTAACATTACAAATGATTTCAATAGCTATGGCTTTGAAACTTGACCCACAAAAGAAAATGAGTTCTTTTTTTTTTTTTTATGATATATATAGAGAGAGGCAGAGATACAGGCAGAGGGATAAGCAAGCTCCATGCCAGGAGCCCTATGCAGGACTCGATCCCGCAACTCCAGGATCGCGCCCTGGGCCAAAGGCAAGCGCTAAACCGCTGAGCCACCCAGGGATCCCCAATGAGTTCTTAATTAGGTAGTGACATTGCCAAAGAAAAATCATTCCTGCAGAGCATGAGTTAAGCAGATTTACAATCTGAACCTTTGGTATTTGATCTGATGAATTGCTATATCTTAAGACCAAACCGAGCTCTTTCAGATGAGAGTTGCAAAGGAATTCCATGTTGCTTCACTAAACTGTGGCATTTAAAAGAAAAGCTTTATCAGTAGAACATACTTTTGCAGCACATATGAACTACTGCTTCTTGTTGTAATGTAATTAATTCTTCATTTTCTATTTTTCTAGTATCAATCTTGACTTGATTACCATGATCCACTTATCTGGCTCTTTTTTTCTGGCTTTTTTGGCACTCACCATCCTGAATTAAATTTCTGGCACAAGTGCTTTATGTACAACTATTAAATTTCAAAGCCTGTTCCCATAGGCCAATGACTAAAAGTTGCATTTGACATATTTATTACTTGCTTTCTTCACCTGCCTCATGTTCAAATGCAGCTAAATCTGCAACCATTATTTATTATTCAGCCACTAAGCCTGATTTAATAATGTGGAGTCCTTTCTTATTTACAACCAACCAACTTCCAACTTCTATTAGTAAATTGTCCTAGTTTGAACCTTGACATTTAATATAGGCATTAAACTTATAGGCATGAGTATGGAACAAAGAAAGCGATATTTTATAACATTAATGTATCTAAACATGGAGAATGGATTGGAGAAGAGTGGAAAAGGCAGAAAGGAAACTATTACAATTGAGGTAACATTGCCCTGAGCGAGAGTAAGTGACTACACTAGGGAAGGGACAGATGTAGGCACATAATAATTTAGAGAGAAAAGTCAACAGGGCCTAGTGACTAACTAAAAGGAGAACAAAAAGAAAAAGAAAAAGAAAGAAAGAGAAAAATGTCTCATCATTTTAGAACCCAGTAATTAAGAGACAAGAGTATCATGAGAAAAAAATTAGAAAACCCAGAGAAGAATGTGATTATGGTAAAACATGGAGGTAATGTTTTGCTTGCTTAATTTGAAGCTAAAACATCCAGATGGAGACATGCTGCATAAAAAATCAAAGTCAGAATTCAGAATAAAAGTTCAAGACTATATATTTATATTTGGACATTATGAATGCAAGACTGATAGATTAATCCATTACAGTAGATGAGGCCTAAAAACAAAAGAGAGAATAATGAAAAGGGCTAAAATCTAAGATTTCATTGACATTAGGAGTGAGACTGGAACCAGTAAAATATTAAGAGGCCAAAAGCACAAGAAGAAAACAAAAACAGTATGATTTCCAGAAGAGAAAGAAAGACACAAAGACAGAAGAGGAGAGGGAACATGAGCCAAAGAAAACCCATGTCTATCTAGACACCAAAAATAACACTGTAACTTTGTGTAGAATAGTTACAGTTGACCCTTTAACACACAGGGGTTAGGGATGCTGACACTCTGTGCAGCTGAAAATCTGGATACAACTTTTGACTCCCCCCAAACTTAACTACTAATAGCCCACTGTTGACCGGAAAAGGTCTTATCAATAATGTTGTCAATTCACACATATTTTATGTTTTATGTATTTTACACTGTATTCCTACAAAAAAAGGTAAGCTAAAGAAAAGAAAATGTCATTAAGAAAACCATAAGGAGAAGAAAATACATTTACTGTCCTGCATTTATTAAAAACAATCAATGTATTAGTGGGCCCATGCAGTTCCAACCCATGTTGTTCAAGGATCAACTGTATATTTATAATTAAAAACAAAAACTGAAAAAAACAAACAAATAAAAACAAAACAAAACAAAACAAAAAAACACAGACCGAAAAAAAAGACTTTACTGTGAGACATAAAAGCAACCTTCAGTAGTTACTTTGGTTGGTTTTCCTCTTAACACCTCTAGCTTTGTTTTTTTAAGCTCAAGGATATCCAGTCTTTACAGTCCAAACAACATTGGATTTATGTTAAGAATTTTTTTAGTGCTTTCATTTTCTTTTTAAAAAGTGTTTCTTAACAAGATTGTTAACTTAGAAATTTTGAAATTAAATGTAGTAAATTGTGGTTTTAAAACAAGTGCATGGAAATATAAATACATTAAATAATAAAAGATATTTTCACATGGAAAGTAGCTAACCAGTTTGATATTAGGTTAAAATGAGACAGTCTCTGAAATATTTTGAGACAGAGAAGCCACTAAGTCTTTAATATTTAAATAAAATATATGTCGTCCTTAGCTTGAGAAAATGTGTATTACATTTTTAAAATTATATCAGACACTGAAAAATACTTCTCGGTTGAACAAAATGAGCACATAATAAGGACAAGGTTTTATGTATTCTAGTGAAGGTAGCTTACAAGTGGTGATTTTATATTTTGAAAAGATCCACCCCCTGAATCACTCTCAAATGTACTTTGGATGCCAAGCACACTCACAAAAACATAGATAAGATTTTTAAAAAGCAGGATGATGGAAAAGGCTAACGTATATGGAATTTGCAAGTTTGATTGCATCTTAAGAAATGATCATATAATTTTTTGATGATAAAAGAAGAATCAAATTTCTTCTACAGGCCACAGCATGTATTAATCTTGAAAACATTATGGTAGGTGAAAGAAGCTGTACCCAAAAGGCTGCATGCTAAGTAATTGCATTTCAATGACATTCTAGAGAAGAAAAATCTTTGGATATAATACACAAAATGGTCATTGTGAAATGAACAGGTTTGAGGGAGAGGGGGTAGATGCAAAGGAGCACAGGGAGGTTTCTGAGGCAAGAGGCTTATTCTATACCTAGATTTTGGAAGTGTCCACATGACTTTATAGACATTTATCAGAACCTAGTGAAATCTCCCTCTAAAAAGCAGTGAAGTTTATTGAATGTAAAATGTAGTTCCATAAAGTTTATTTTAGATTTTTTTAAGGTTTTATTTTAATTCCAGTTAGTTAACATACAGAGTTATATTAGTTTCCGATGTATAATATAGTTATTCAACAACATAAAGCTGATTTTAAATAAGAACTTATGATCACATGCTATCAAGCATGAATAAGAATGGCTTATCTGAGTGTCAATTGTGGGTGATATTTATTAGTGGTTTTCCTAATCAGTTCTCTTGTACTCATTAAATTTTTGATCATTATATAAGAAGATAGAGATGAGATAAATATATACTGTTTTGTGTGTAAATTTTAAATGTCCCTTTTAAGATTAGAAGCTAGACTGCATTTTATAATCATTTTTAATGGTTTATACAGTAAAAGGAATTAATCTCTAAATTGGATCTATATTCTAACCTATTAGCTGTATTTCCTGGGTTAACACAAATGACTAAACCTAAAGCTTAATATAAAATTCTATGTTTCCTTTACAAACTATTTTTTTCTTTTCTGAACACACTAAAGCTTCATTAATTTAATTCTCCTGTAATGTCTTCTAAGTAGAAAATGCTATTAATCTATTTTCTTTTAAAGATGAGTAATTTGGTATTGAAAATAGATTTGCCATTTGTCCAGGGATTGTTACATGGTTAAACATCATTAATATTATTACAATACTTCATAAAGCAGATCAAGACTGAGTTTATTACCATCCACCTAATTATATGAAAGACACTTCATTTAGTGTCTTTTTCCACTGTGGGGGTTATTTTATTATTGAGGCAGTGTGAGAAAGGTTTTCTCCTAATTTATTCCACATTTTATTTTCAACATGAAGTGCTAAACCTATTGAACCATAGACCTTTGGTGAATTGATCTCTTCACTTGCAGTATTTACCGCTCCGGTAAATTAGGTGTACATAATAACCAGCTGTCGACCTCCAGATGCCATAGAGTCAAGCTGCATAAATTCCCATCCTTTCAGACACACAGATTTCGATGACTTTATCTGAGAAGTGGTCTACTGCTGCTGTAAATAATTTCATACTGTGGAAACTAATTTCATGCCATCTTTGTTTTTATTTATTTTAAAATAAGGAATATTTGTGATAAAAGTTCAACCATAGTAGCAATCAAAGTTTTTTGTTGTTGTTGTTGTTGTTGTTTTAAAGGACGTTTTGTCCAATAGAAGTTCGCATTTAAAACTACTTCCACAGAAATTATATAATATCTAATAAATGAAGAAGACCATCTTTTCTTGATAAAATCATCTTTATCCTGGAGAGAATATTGTCCAGTCATTGTGTAATGGTACTATTTATAAAACTTAGGCAATGAAGACATGACTGGAAGAGTCATTTTTAGAGGCACCTGGGTGGACTCATTTGTTGAGCGTCTGCCTTTGGCTCAGGTCATGATTCTGGGGTTCTGGAATCGAGTTCCACATCAGGCTCCCTATAGGCTTCCCTGGGGAAGAAGCCAGTAGGGAGCCTGCTTCTCTCTCTACCTATGTTTTTGCCTCTCTCTGTGTTTCTCATGAATAAATAAATAAAATATTTTTTTTAAAGAACCTTTTTTTAAAAGTATGAAAAGTCAGTCTCTGAATAGTGTTGATTGGGAAAATGGATTATATAAATGACTCTGGTAAGTAAACTCAATGAGCAAGGAAATAAAATTTTCTAAAATTGAAATTTCTTTAAGTTTGTACATATGCTTAGAAGAAAATGCAATGCGTTGCACACATGTGCACGTACATACATCCAATAGCTTGGATTGCCACTAAGGTACAAGGAAGAAAATAAGAGAGTAAATGCATAGTTTGATCAAATCAAAAACTGTCAGAGGATATATTCACTTCAACAGAAGAGCACTATTGAATCTGTTGTAGCTCAGTTGAGAAAGAACCTACACAGGCAAAACATTAACAACATGAAAGACAAAGGTCAGCAGAAAGGACTTAAGTAATTATTAAAAAGTCCAAACTTGGCATTTTGGAACTGTATCTTAATTTGAAAAATTGATGATATTACAGTTATAAATAGACTAATCAATAAATAGCAAAAGCTGATGGAGACAGGCAAGGGCCAGTTAGTCTTTTCTCAGTCAGAATGATAAATGCAACACAAAACCTTATTGACAGTCGCTCCAGGAGGTTTTATGATTGACAATGAAGACATGATGTGAAATGCAATATTATGCACATATTCTTGATTCTAGAAAGATTTTTTAAAGTTATTATTGTGCTAATCATTTAGTAAATTTGACTTCTAACACAGAAGTGATTAGCTATATCATTTAAAAAAGGATTTCCAAAATGAGGGAATTTTACAAAATTCCTAATATCAATTCTAAAATAGTAAAGCTGAATCTAAAAAAAAAAACAATGAGAAAATAATATCTTTATCTATTTCAGACTGTAATGGAAGAGTACAACCAGGCCCTCGAAACATGAGAGCAGGAGATAAACCTTTTCCACCATGACATGATGCTCCTCCACGTGTGGCAAAGCATCACTGCTTCTGTCTTGGGGCACAAAGAGTAACCAGACTTTATGCAGGGAATGGACATTAGGCTGGGGGAGGAGGGGGCTTATTCCTAGTTCCAAAAGAAAGGTTTACAAATACAGAACAAACAAAAACCTAAAAAAATAATCATTTCTTGAATGTGTAGAGCTAATTTTTCTAATTAAGCCAGAATTTTCTCTCCAAGGAACTGATAATTGGAAACTTACAGTGACAGATATAGACTGATTGTGGCAATAATAAACTCTGATTAACTATGTGTGCAGGTTTAACCAGGGAGAGGCTAGTTGCCAATGACTAAGTTTTATGCAAATCAAATCAGATGTTTGATTATCACTGTGGCCATGTCACAAATGTCAAACTAATCTTGCAAGGGTGGTGACCCCAAAATAACCAGTATGGATAGAGAATAATTTAGCACCTCTTTTCTCATTTATACAACACATAATTAAAAAAAAATACACTAACAACATTCAGGATTGTATAAAGGACATTTCTTTCAGTCCACATTTCTCAATAGATAGGCTATTGAAAGTTCCATACTTAAATGCATTGGATAAAAAAAATTAAAGAACTATCACATTTTTATATGCTCAGATTCTAATTAGGTACTAGTGAGGTCTTGGTGAAATCCTGTAAAGACAGAAAGTGTTTACTATCACCAAAAAAAAAAAAAACTTCCCCCTAGCTAAAAATATAATTTGTAAAATAGTTTCAATTTTTAAAATTATAGCAATTCATGTTTTCTCACTCTGATGGTGTGTAAGCATGCATACATTTTACAAATCAAAGTAACACTTTTCCTATTCTCTTAATAACCTTTGGGGTTCTGAGATATCAGGTAAATACTGAAACTGAGATATTTTCAGCATATCTAAAATAAAGTGACTCTGATGACAGTTACAGAAGTTAGATGAATCCTTATTTATTTATTTATTTATTTATTTATTTATTTATTTATTAGATGGATCCTTTAATCATTATACCACTTATCTGAAAAACAGCATCCCTTGTTTAAAAGGCAACAAACCCTTTGGATGAATAGTATCAGAAAGTATGGTATGAAAGAGGTCAAACTCGGAAACCTCAGTTCTTATACAAAAACTAAATATAGTATTTGTATCATGCAAACACATTTCTCAGTTTTGTTAGAGATTTTGACAAATACGTTTCCAATTTATATTACATCAAAATGCTACAGCAAGCTGGGAGGGCTTGTATATATGAAACCATCTTGTTTGTTGTTGGATAAGGGCATTTGCTATTTGTTTTTTTTTTTTTTTGTATTGTTTTGTTTTGTTTTCTTTTCTTTTTGGCATTTGCTATTTGAATTTCTTTATTCCTCAGACCTTACTATATGGATTATTATTAGGAAATTGGAAATGAGGCTGTAAATGGATCTTGGAATATCTGGTTAGTCCAAAGTCCGGAGATAATTAGTTATACTCCATAGCCTCTGTTGAAGTGTATGTGAGTGGGATCACAGAGAGAGGATTCTAGCCTCCATGTTACCACATGAGCATGATGCAAAAATAAAAAATGTCTGCGTCAGTGATAGATACAAGGTCTAAGACAGCTCAGACAATATGTCTTATCCTTTTGACATTGAGGCTCAGAGACACTTGAAAAAATTTAGTTTTTCTGGGTTCTTATCTTAGAATCTGACCACAAGACTCCATTAACATGTTTCTGTGGCAGAAAACACAGAAATTGCCATAATTTACCTTCTCTAACTCTTCTTACTCTTATAGATTTACCCCTTTTGGCCCATTTTACCACACTGAGGATTTCAGGAGGTATGAGGCACAAGTCAAGGTCACAACAAGAAACTGATGGCAGAATCAGGATGGTGAGCTCAACATTTAGTAGAGGATCCTTCTGCAGAGACTTGCATAAGGTTAAATCAGTCAACAAGGGAGATACATGGGCCCAGGCTAGCAAGATTAGGAAGCCGTAACATCTGCTCCTGGCAGCATGGACCAATAACCCTCAGTTGTTGGATGGACTAGACAAGAGAGCTCAAGCTGTTTTTGTTGTTTTTTCACCATACATGTGATATCTTGCCAATTGTATTGGTTTCCTAGGGCTGTGTTAACAAAGTACTATAAGCTTGGCAGCTTAAAACACAGAAATTTCTTTTAAGGAGGCTAGCAGTCTGAAACCAAGGCATTGTCAGGGCTAGGTTGCAAACACCTCATTCCAATCTATGCCTCCATTGTCAAACGGTTGCCTTCCCTGATTCTTTGCATTATATTGTCTATAAAAAACACCAGTCATATCGGATTAAGGGCCTATCGTACTCCTACATGACCTTATCTTAACTATTTACGTTTGTAATGACCTATTTCCATACAAGTTCGTGTTTTTAGATACTTGGAATTAGGATTTCAACATATCTTTCAGAAAGAATGAATTCAGTCCCTACCAGTAGGGATGGTTGACAGGTTGGGCTCAATTTAAACTCTTTACAGCTTTTGGCACTTCTTACATTACAGCTGACTCCTTCAGGAAGTATTCCAAAAACAAGAGGTGGAAGGTGACAATTTCTTAAAGTTTCGACTTGGACTGGTTGGTACAGCTTCATTTCTTCCACATTCTATTAATCAAAGTTGTTATTAGATACAGCCAATTCAAAGGAAGGACAATTTCTATGTCACTTCTCAAAGGGAGAAGGGACAGAGATTTGAAGTCATTTTTAATCTCCTACAGACCTCAGTTAAATTAACCTAAAACTTAATTCCAGAATCCTAGATTACAGTGGTCCTATCCTTAATGGCTACCGCAGATTCCTACCAACCAGTATTGTGGGACAAGGGAGCCCTAGGGAGTGCTAATGTGAACCCCATAAATTCTAGATAAGTACTTCTTACACTATGAAGCATCAATTCAATTTATTATTTGTATTTGAAATCAGGCCAACAGCCAGTGAAGTAAACTCTTTATTCTATTGGATAAGATATATAAAGGAAAAAATAAAAAATATGCATAAAGAATTCAGAATGATTTTATGTAATGTTAGCTTCAGAATTATTTTGGAGATACTGTATTGCTTTTATTTACTTATTTTTTAGGCTAAGGGGATAATAGATGGGATGGAGTCCCAAGGACATATTATTTGGCCCTTCCTTCTATAATATCATTTCATGGGTCGGGTTCATTATAGAATTTTTCCAGTTTTTTATTTATAATTTTTCTGATTATACCTTCTGGAGCTAAAGAAGTATCCTTAATAGTAATATAAGTCATGGCCCCAATGGATAAACTGGGAAATAGGCTCAGGCCAACACTCCATAAATTATGAAACTTCACTCGAGGCTGTGGCTATAGTTTTCAGGGATTGACATAAATTTTGAGTTGTTATTTTATAATTCCGTGGGAATTCAAAATATTTTCCTTTTCATAATAAATACTCACTTTGATAAATGGCTGCACATCTTACTGTGGGAGACATGAAGAAAGATGTGCTGTGGCCACCTTGCAGAGTCCTTCTTTAAAGGATGTCCTATCTCCTCAATCAAGGAAACTCAGCTCTATAAGCTGGCTTCCATTTGAGAATGTGGTAAGAAAGCATAAAATTCCTGTACAGTCCACTGAGTCAACTTCTTCCCATAGACATAGAATTTTTTTTCATTTATATATTTTAATAGCACTTTAACATACCACCAACTACTTCCTTCCTATGGACCGTATGATAAATTATACACGGCTGCAGATTTCTAGGGGAGATCAAAAGTTCTAGTATTCACTCCACCCATGTGTATAATTATGATCATAACTAACTCTCTCCTCTTACTCGCTCAGACCCTCACTGCTCCCACCGACCAAAGCAATCAGAAGGCATGAAAGTCTCCTTGGTGGAGAACAAAGACACTTGTTTCTAGGGCCACATAATAGTGACAGATGGAATATAGAAATGCACATTACTATCCAGCCCAAATAGTAAGACTTGTCTTTATAACTACATTTCCCATTTAAATTAAACATTTTTTCAGTTATCATTTTATATTTTTTTACTGCTATCCTTTGATTATGGTGCAAAATAAACATATATCAGTTGTTTCATTTCCTATTCTGAGAGTTATTCTATTTAAATAATTGTTCTAAAGAGTTCTGTTTGACAGGAATGGACATTAGGCCAAAATACTAATATCATAGCTACATATTCCCCCCTGGATGTGGTTTTGAATCTCATATGGAATAATTGAATTGGGCTATCTGGAACATTTTTAAACTTGAATTTGAGAGGGTGGAAAAAGTTATATTTCTGTGCATGTATGTGTGTATATATGTGTTCCCATAAGGTGAACAATAGTAGACATCTTTATTTTTATTGGTGTTCAAAAATTTAAACTCATGCTAAATGGGGATCAAGGTCTAGTGATAAAATCATGGAAAATCTAAACCTGTTGGTAGTATGGCTTCTACAATGTTGGCATGCTCAACTGATAAAGTGAATAAAGCTATAATACAAATGAGGAAGAAACAACTGATGTGGAGAATATGCTCCCTCCCTCCCTCCAGGTTCCTGTTTCCAGTAATCACTGTGGCCAAAAAAACTACTCCCATACACTCACTTTGGAACAGCAAGCATTCTAATTAAATCATCTGTTTACTTAAGCTAGTTCAAAGTAGATATCATCCATTTACAGATGGACAGTAATAAACAATTTGTAGAAGGTGATTTAATCAATATTCCTAATTATAATTGTTCAATATTCCTTTTACACTTCCAGGAAACTAACAAATTTATTATATCCCGTCTAATAGATCTCCAAGGAGATAAGTAACAACTATGAGGCTTTACTTCTAATCATTGAATAAATATTTTTAATCTTTGACTTGTTGCGTTTTGTTAACTCCTATTTCTTCTTCTTCTTCTTCTTTTTTTTTTTTTTTTTTTAGATTTTATTTATTTATTCTTGAGAGACACACACACACAGAGGCAGAGACACAAGCAGAGGGGGAAGCAGGCTCCATGCAGGGAGCCTGTTGTGGGACTCCATCCTGGAACTCTGGGATCACGACTTGAGCCAAGGCAGATGCTCAACCGCTGAGCCACCCAGGCATCCCAAAAAATACAGTTGTCTTATGTAGTATCAGACCATAGGACTGGCTTAATTATAATTACCTTAAAATTGAATTTTGGGGGTAAAATTGAGATTACAATGTTGTTTTAAAGACTCTATTAATTCTACTCAAATCTAAACTTATTGTTTTGCTACTGTATTTTCTCACCAATAAAATCTAGCTCTTCACATTTATGAGGATTTTCCCTCTCTTTTTTTTTTTAATTTTTATTTATTTATGATAGTCACAGAGAGAGAGGCAGAGACATAGGCAGAGGGAGAAGCAGGCTCCATGCACCGGGAGCCCAACATGGGATTCGATCCCGGGTCTCCAGGATCGCGCCCTGGGCCAAAGGCAGGCGCCAAACCGCTGCGCCACCCAGGGATCCCTCCCTCTCTTATTAGTAAGTAATATTTATATTTCTTGAGATGGATAAATATGCATTATTTTCTCTATTTTTGAAATATGGGCAATGACTGAAAGTGTACCCTACACATGTCTTATAAATGATTTCTTATTCATCTATCTATACATATGCCATGGCCATTTCAAGTTTTATTTTGACTTTTATTTTGTGTAACTTAAGAATGAGTTCATAAAGATGATTCACCTAAACATGAAAGAATTCACTGGGTCATTTGTAGCAGTAAGAAGGAATTAGAATTATTCTTCATGTGTATGTAATTTCCCAAGGGAGTGGGAAGTAGATTGAATAGCTTTCCTTAACTTCCAAGAATTCTCTGGAGTGGTTGAAGAAAGAGTTTAACTTTAAAGAATAGAAGAAATATTTCTTGTCCTATAAAATTACAAAGGAAAGAAAAATTACTACCCACAGTGCTGATTTTCTCATACTGGTTCTGGAACAAACAACCACAGGAACAAGAAAATTGGGTAGTTTTACAATTTAATAGACCCAATTCGTCAATTAAACACCTTGACAAAGTTGCAGATTTTTTTTTTTAACTCAAAGTCATAGGTAGTGATTCTCTGCCCTTCAGAAAATTTGAGATATCAAAGAAAACAATATCTGTCCACTTTTAGAAAATACTGCTGTGATCATCTGAGTGAAACTGCAGAACAAAAATATTTCAAAAGCACTTTGTAATACTAATACATATAAAATTGTAAAAATTTTGAAAAACAGGTCAAATATACAAATGATACAGGAGATAAACTATTACCTTTGTCAAATAATTTATTCTGAGCAAGATACTTAAAATATAAATTAATGCTTTTTTTGTCTTTTGTGATTCTTTTCTGCTTGATAACTTCCTTAATTGAACAAATCTGTCAGATATTTTCATTTTCATCTGTCTTTTCTTTTCAGTTCTCTTTTAGATGCTCCTTATCCTACCACACCTCATACCTACACTACCTATGATTTCACTGTGACCTCCAAATCTATGCTTTCTCATTTCCAATCCATGTGATATATTTCACCAAAATGGTCAGTTTTAAAGAGTTTGGCTATAAAAATCCCCATTTGCAGGTTTAAAATTCTTGTGCAGGCATAATTACTCACTGGATCATGTTTCATTCTGCAAATGCCATGATTCTCACTCAGTTTTGTTGATAAATTATATAGTAGCCCTAATTCGTAGCCTAAGGATGTCACTCCCAAACCAGATTTCTGAAATTTTGCCACATTTTTTCCAAGTAAAAGATCATACAATGATATTCAAAACTAGAGTTTTGTTTTGCCTGTTCGTTTTGTACCTTCCATTGTTCTGTAAAAAAAAAAAAAAAAAGAAAAAAAATATATATAATCACTCTGACTTACATAATCTTTCATTCTCCAGTACTTGTTGTAGGGTACTTAATAAAATTTGGTCTCCATTCTCCATTTTTAAAGGACTGTTTATTCACTAAATTGTCATTGAAACTTTCTTCATTTAATAGCTCTTGATTAGTGTTTTGGCTAAGAAGTCATCTGATCTTATCACCACTTTCACCTCGATAAGGGTTTCAAATCAGCATGTGTGCTACTGTGACACTTGCATCGTTATTTCAGAGTAGGTATATTTTGCATATTTATCTCAGAGTAGGTACATTTTTATCTTAAATATTATGTAAAAGAACGTTTTTTAAAATACAAAACCAGAGAAGATAATAAACCAAAATAACCATATATATGTGTCGTCCAGAATTAATAATTTTAACAATATTTCAGTTTCCTTCAAATAAATTTAAATGGATAAAGTAAAATATTATAGATACATTGGAAGTGATATTTGACCATCAAATCTACTTATTTCCATTTCATTCTATCCTCAAAAAATCTTTTATCTTCTTTTCAAAAAGACAACAAAAAAATGAACTAAAATAAATTTTGGATATAGCCTCCCAATCATATTTTAATATCCCATATTCATATCTATGCAGAACACGTAATATGTCACTCTGCATTTTAATGATGGTTTTCAAAATGCAGTTGAGGAAATGTGCTTTTTTACTCACAATTTAATTTTTGAGCTGCAATTTTATGTACTGTTGGGCTGGAACTAGCTGGATAGTATTGACTTGAAAAAGTTCATTATTGCTTTTTCATATCAGTAGCTTAAAATCAGCCATAGCAGAAGTATTTACAACATGCAAATTGTAAAACAATACAAACTAGGACATTTTTATCAGACTTATTATAAACTGACTGTATTTCTAATCCATCTCATTTTCCATTTAACCATTATATTTTATCTTTTACAAATATGCCAAAATTAAATCAGCTATTGCCTTATTAATGGAGCATCATGACCTTTCCTCTTTTTCCTTCTCTTTTTTTTTTCTCTCTTTTTAATTTGCTATTATACACAATGTACACCACGTACATATCTCCTGAGACCAAATAAGGCAAGTGGAATTGCTGAGTTCTTGCTTCCTTGGGTTTCAATATGACAGTAGCTAAGGCAGTATTAATACACTAGTTCTCATTTCTCACATCCTTGACAAAACATGACACTTTTATGCTTAACTGTTTCTGCTAGTCTCATGGATGAAGCATTGTATTATTTTTGTTTCATTTCTATTTCCCTGATATTAATAAGGTTGATCTCCTCTTCGTTTACTTATTTTAAATTTGTTTTTCCTCTGTTGCATGTAAGAAATAACTTTCATAGTATCAAAATAATTTAATTTTCTTTAAGCATATACAAGTTAACTCTTACCCTCCAAGACTAAATTGCTTGAAATCAAGAAATGTTTTTCGTGTTGTTTTGTTAGACATGCTTTTAGTTTAGTTTGTTTTTCATTAGGAGATAGTGTTAGTTCATGAAAGGGCTATCCTTCACTACTTACAGAATACCATCATGATTATTTATCCCTTCACGGTTCACTTATTTATTCGATGAATATTTAATGAGCACTTTCCATGTCAGGCACCATTTTAGATGCTAAGGATCCGATCAAGAACAACAACAAATTTTTAAAAAAGGAAATCTCTGAATGGAGTTTCCAATCTTGTGGTGGAAGTCAATCTATAAGTAAGATGTATAAAGAAGACACATCGTGTCTTAAATAGTGGTGAGAACTTTAAGAGAAACATAAAACAGAAACAAAGGTGTTGGGGAGGGCTGTAATGTGAGTGGCCGGGGAATATGTCACAATCAAAGGGATAATTGAGCAAAGTCTGGAAGGACAAGAGAAAGCAAGTTATCTACGTGGGGTAGTATCTGCTAGTAAGAATGATTAGCAAGTGCAAAGGTACTGTGGATAAAATCTGTTTTTAAAGTTTCAGTAATACAGTGACTATCTTTTTATACAAAAAGTTAAAAATATGTCATAAAAAACAAATCCTTCTGAGAGATCAAAAACCTAACCCCAAAAGGGAGATGCATTTATTCATCAATACTATGGACATATTTGGGAAAAATAGAAATTCCTCCGTGCCACGCCCATACTTCTGCTTCATACTGTTTTTCAACAGATTATCCCTTTCGGTGGAGGTAGCTATTGTAGTAAAACTAGTCTCAAATTGAAATATCATTTTAATGCATTATGGTTAAGGTCAAGAGACATATAAACAACTATTCTTTTTTTTTTTTTAAGATTTTACTCATTTATTTATGAGAGACACAGAGAGAGAAAGAGGACGAGATAAAGGCAAAGGGAAAAGCAGGCTCCATGCAAGGAGCCCTATGCTGGACTGATCAGGGGACTCCAGGACCCTGGGCCAAAGGCAGGCGCCAAACTGTGGAGCCACCCAGGGATCCCCATAAACAACTATTCTTTATGATAGTATCACCCTGTATCTTTCAACTATGCCAGTCAAATTTCTGACAGGTCGCCATCCTTTGATGGCATCATTTATATATAGAGAAAAAAAAAATACACGAGAGACTAAGCTCTTCAATATCATGTTATAGTAAAGGAAGAGGAACATTCTTCTCCCACCTTAAATATCTAAATGTTCCTCTAATTTCTGGTTACTTATTTTTCATCTGAAAGTTTGGCCTTGTCCTTCCTGTTTCCCTGAGAAGAATTGTGTGAAGGATAAGACACCAAGGAAATAAAACTTCAAGGAGCTATTTAACTGCCTACTGGCCTTCATCTCCGCATCATCTCTAGCTGAACAAAATAACCACTAAAAGCTATTATCAATAGCTTTCAACTGCCTGGAGTCACACTTCCAAACACACTGTTTTATCCTAAATACTCTATTCCTATATACCCTGAAACACAGTCTGCTAGACACATCTAATTTTTAAAACATGGTCCTATTATTGCCTTCTTTAGGACACAGGTATTATACCTTCTTCCAATAAATTTTAAGGCATTTATACATCTAAAGAATAGTTTAAAAGAATTTTCATCACTTCCCCAAACTATTATGAATTCTTTAAAATTTTTCCCCTCCTTTTAAATCCCCCGCTTAAAATAAGAAAGTGATTAGGAAAAAAACAGACTTCTGTGTTCTATTGGTTATATGGTAAAACAAACAAACTGTATGACTGCTTTACTTCAGAGGAAACATGATGAATATTAAGGATTGAACTATTGAAAGTAGGCCACTGTTACATATAGGTTATTATGCAAACCGCAATTCAGCTTTAAATGTTACGGTACACTGTATTGGTAAATGAGTCCCTTCCTCACTCTATATGAAGGTTCTAACTTTATTAAGATTTTAATTTGCATATGTTACAGAAACTTGGATGATATTTATGAGGTTGAAATGATAAACTTTAAATAAGTGGCATTTAATATCTCAAGAACAGAAATATCAAGTCATCAATGATAAAAAACATGTTTAATATTTCTAATAATGATAAATGGCAAATAAGTATGGTACAATTCAGACATGTAGTAAGTACTCATTATTATATTGATTATTTGTAACGAAATCTATAAATATATGTTCTATGACTGATAGACCTCCATGTAATCAATTTTTTACATAGCAAATATAGAGCTGTGCTCTGTAAACTAGTGTCCCGCTTGGTCTGAAAAGGAACTTAAGTGAGAGACATAAACCAGTTTTATTTGTGGCTCAGCATGAAACTGATGAAATTCTGATACTAATCAGTTCTCCCAAGGCTAGACACTATAAGGTAGAAATTTAACTCATTTGCAAATTTATCATTTTTGTCATTTATGCTTTGTGTTCAGCAATACTTTTTATTGAGATATAGCTAACATTTTTTTTGCTGTACAACATAATGATTTGATATTTGTATATATTGAAGAATGATCGCCACAATAACTCTAATCACACATAGTTACATATTTTTTTCTTGTAGTGAAAATTTTTGAGATCTACTTTCTTAGCAACTTTCAAGTATGTAATATAGTATTATTAACCATAGTCACCAAGCTTATATCCTAGGACTTAATTATTTCATAACTGGCAACTAGTGTCTTTGACCCCCCTCACTCATATTGTCTACCTTCCTTGCCACCCACCTCTGGCAACCACCAATCTGTTCTGTGAATTCCATTTTTGTTTGTTTGTTTGATTTCATTTGTTTGTTGAGATTCTACATATAATATGTAGATTATATGATATTTATCTTTCCATATCTCATTTATTTCTCTTAGGGTGATGTCCTCAAGTTCCACCCATGTAGTTTCAAATTGCAGGATTCCTTTCCTTTTATGTTGAATAATATTCCACTGTGTGTGTACCACATATTTATTTATTTATTTATTTATTTATTTATTTATATTAATTTATTTATTTTTCATTGAATTTATTTTTTATTGGTGTTCAATTTGCCAACATATAGAATAACACCCAGTGCTCAACCCATCAAGTGCCCCCCTCAGTGCCCGCCCACCTCCCCTTCCACCACCCCTAGTTCATTTCCCAGAGTTAGGAGTCTCTCATGTTCTGTCTCCCTGTCTGATATTTCCCACTCATTTTTTCTCCTTTCCCCTTTATTCCCTTTCACTATTTTTTATATTCCCCAAATGCATGAGACCATATAATGTTTGTCCTTCTCCGATTGACTTATTTCACTCAGCATAATACCCTCCAGGTCCATCCACGTTGAAGCAAGTGGTGGGTATTTGTCGTTTCTAATGGCTGAGGAATATTCCATTGTATCCATAGACCACAGCTTCTTTATCCATTCATCTTTCGATGGACACCGAGGCTCCTTCTATAGTTTGGCTATTGTGGACATTGCTGCTATGAACGTCGGGGTGCAGGTGTCCCCGCGTTTCATTGCATCTCTATTTTCTTTTTTAATTCATCCACTGACGAACACTTATTTTCATGTCTTGGTTATTATAAATAATGCAGCTAAAAACATGGGAGTACATATATCATTTTGAGTTAGTGTTTCCATTTCCTTTGGATAAATACCTAGAAGTTGAACTGCTGGGTCATATGGTAATTCTAGTTTTAATTTTGTGAGGAAACATTGCACTGCATCAATTTACATTTCCACCAACAGTGCACAAAAGTTCCCCTTAATCTCTAAACTTGCCAAAACTTAACCTTTTGTCTTTTTGAGAACAGGCATTCTAACAGGTGAAGTGATATCTCATTGTGATTTTGTTTTGCATTTCCTTGAGTAATCCTTATACTATATAATATCCAAGCATAGTATCAATGTGTTATAAAAATAAATTTCTATATTCTATATAGAAATATATAACAGCATTATATTATAAACTAATGAATTCAATAGCCATGTTTTGAAAGTTCATTCAATAATCACCCAATGTACAATGAATAAAATTCTGCACAGATTGATTTTTGTGCTAAAGTTTAAAAGTTAGTTAAACACCACTATTTTATTCATGAAGACGATTAGTTGTAGATTGCATAAAATGTAAATAGCCAAATGCAATTACTCAGTTTAACATGAGATAGTAAGATTAGGTTTTTTTTTTTTAATTAGATTTTAAGTTCTACAGGAGAAAAATACATAATTGAATAATTATATTCAATACTAATAAATTTTATTATCCAGCTACTCATATGAAATACATAGCCACTATAATTCAATATATATTATCAATTAAACATATGTGGAGTGTATGTGAAATCATATATATTTATTTTTTTTTTTAAGATTTTACTTATTTATTCATGAGAGACACAGAGAGAGAGAGAGAGAGAGAGGTAGAGACACAGGCAGAGGGAGAAGCAGGCCCCATGCAAAGAGCCCGATGTGGGACTCAATCCTAGGACTCCAGGATCACGCCCTGGACCAAAGCAGGCGCTAAACCACTGAGCCACCCAGGGATCCCTGAAATCATATATATTTCATAAAGCTTATTTTTTTAGATTTTAAAATAAAAAAAACATATTAATTATACTAGTCAATCAATAGGCATATATTGAGTGTATGCAGCAGTAATATTGCTATGGTTCTGGGATATGAAATACAGCCCTTCTTTGATAGCAAATAATCTGGTTTATGAGATTAAAAACATGCACTAGAGATAATTAAAAAGCAATTTAAGTCAGCATATAATTTTGCAACTTTGTATGCAGTAGAATGTTGATTGACTGCATATTATGCGTTAAATGTCTTTCTGAGTTTTGAAGTAACATCAAATATAGGTCAGAGTCATACACCAAGAAACTTAGAGACTCAAAAAGAGGAAGATAGCAGTGAAAAGATTTGGAATTCTGAGTTGCAGAAAAATGATGGAAGGAAGTGCAGGCTGCAAAGGGAGCATAGGAGGACATCCTGTAGCTGGAAGACTTTGAAGAGGGGGATGTTATGGAAGATTCTCTTGGATAAGCAGAACCAATGTTTAGGGCAAAGAGGATTTCAAGCAGAGAACATGCAAAAAACTGGAGTTAAATACGTGTATAATTTCTACAGATCCTAAATACATGAATACATGATGCTGATTCAATCACACCTTCTAGATCTGGTTCTGACATTACTAATTCCCTGATCTTAGGAAAGACACTTGAACATTTTGAAACTGAATTTACTCATCTGTATTTAAAAAGTGATTAAGTTATTGCCTCACTCTCTTCCAGTCCTCTCGTTATTCACTTTTATATTAATAATAAGAAAAAAACAGATGTTAGGACTCATGAAATTTATTTTAGCTTTATATTGACCTTAGATAACCTGAAACGACCAGAATGAAAGTTTTGTCTTCTGGCTGTCCTTAACCAGTTCTGCATTTACCTCTTAAGCTCCAAACAAAAAGCTTTCTCTTTGTGATACCTTCCCTCAACCCAAAGGCAGATATAATGATGCTATCCTAGAGTCTGTATAAGTTTAGTTCACATTTCCTATACTTCTCCCTGTTACTACAGTTGTTTTTGTACAAATCTTTCTTTTTCCTGGGGGGATTGGGCACTTCTCCTGAGTAAATTACTAAGGGCTTGATTCATCTTTACATCTTATTGAACAAAATACCCCTAAATAAGTGTTTGTAGGGATGCTTGGGTGGCTCAGTGGTTGAGCATCTGCCTTTAGCTTAGGTTGTGACCCCCGGGTCCTGGGATTGAATCCCACATCAAGCTCCCACATGGAGCCTACTTCTCCCTCTGCCTGTGCCTCTGCTTCTCTCTGTGTGTCTCTCATGAGTGAATGAATAAAATCTTTAATAAAAGTGTTTCTAAGAGAATAAATTGCTAACCACTTATACTCCTTAATGACATAGTTATATTTAATCTTTTAACAAAAAGTGAATTATAAGGCATATCTGTTGAAAAAATATAACTTAAAAACCAAAGACAACACTTGTTCAATTAATGATTTAAAAAGAATAGTTAGTTCCATTTTGAGAAATGTTTTTATTATAGATTTTTTTAAAAAAATCAGGACAGTTGGCTGAAACCAGGTTCAAGTAATAGTGTAATTAGCTAACTTGCATTAGATAGAACATGTATCCAATATAGTTTTTCCAGTACTTCTTTAGATTAATTTTTCTCTTATTGATGCATCTTAGTAATTCAAGTCAGTTGTTTTATTACTGCCTTGCTTCCAACAAAACTCTAGAGGTTGTATGAATATAGATTGAGCAAATATAATTTTAAACCATTATGTGTAGTCATATTAAAAAGCAGGGGATAAGAGGAAAATGTTGATAATTGTACTCCACCCATTAAAAAATTTAAATTGATTTGACTTCAATGTGAGGGCTAAAAGCATATTCAATGTATTAAAAAGCACAAATCTATAGTCTATTGTTCAGCACACTGTTATTACTATTAGTACATCATTTTCCCTTCAGACTTTCACTGCACAAAGTTGGAAGAAAATGATTGCAATCAATCTTTTAATAATTTGAGTGCAGTTCTAAAATCTAATATGCATAGCTGAAGGAAAGATATTTAGTCTTTCTTTGCCTCAGTTTCCTTATGTAAAAAAATAACAATTCTAACTAGATCACTAATTCAAAACTTTCTTCTTTCTTCCTTTTTTTCCCTCCCAGAATTATACCCTAACCTTCATATCCAACGGTGCCTATTGATAGAGAAGAAAGAGAGCTGAAAAGATAGTAATTTACTACCCTCCTAACCTTGTCCATTTGAAACCTAGACACTCTCAATACTTTTATTTCATTGTAAGTCAGGGTAAGATTTATTGAGTACTAGTTTCTGTGGAAAGAAAAAAAAGAAGAAAAAAAAAGGAAAGGAGGACAGCAATTTAAGCCACTGAAAAGAATCATCTCAGATTTAAGATATTATTAATTAATAACAAATTAGCAATTTGAGTTTTACTTCCCAAACTAACGATTAAGTTAATAAGTTACTCATTTATATATATAATTAAGGATTCTTTACATCATAAAAATATATTTTATATTTCAGTACTTTGATTTTTCAGTAATAAAAAAAATTTTAATTTTATTTTAAAAAAAAGAGTGAACCAGAATACATTGTCTTTATTTTAGGTATTTTTTTATATTGCCCTGAGATGTTAAATACCAGAATTAGCCTGCCAATGAAACTGAGTAACATTTCAGGTTAATAATTTTGATCGCATCAGCTTTATCCATTGTTGTCTTTTTTTTTTTTTTTTTTTTGGAGGGGGCACAGAGCAGGGAATTTACACAGTGTTATCCAATATTTAACTGTGACTCTTAAAAAGTAATTTTATGCATATAGCCTTTTTCCTCCACTTACCTTTCCAAAAGAAACACATATATAAACACACACACCAACACTTTTCTTCCGTGTGTATGATTTTTTTTTTTTTTTTAAACTGTTGTCGGGTAGAAACTGGGGGAGAGTTGTGTTTTGAAGAGCAAACATTGTTAGCAACTTATTACTCTTTCCTCCCTCTGATCTTCTTAACGTATGAGTTTCTTGGATCCCTGATGTTTGAAAACTGTTGAAGAATGCTTACATAAGTTGGCAATGTAATAGCATTATGTCTGGCTGCCAGCAGGCAAGCAAAGTAGAGGACATGGTATCCAATCCAAAGCATCACCTAGGTCTTAGAAGTCTCTCTGACTTCCTGTTCTGATGGTCTGACTTGTTCAATAGGTAAAGAAAGGTAGAGAAGGGCTGCCCACCTATAACAGGTGGACCATACATGTCTCACTTTGAACTTCTCAAGTATATACCTGGGCCTTGAATCTGAGGACAACCATATCTTGATGATTTCTAAGTCTACTTTATTTCCTTTTTAATACGTTATTCAGCAGTCAGATTTCAAAGGATTTTTCACAGTTGCAACATAGTCCAATATTGATTCATAATTGTTAATCACTCCAATGCAAACACTGTTATGCCAAAAATAACATTTTACCTACCTCTTGTCTCTTGTTAGGCATGCTAATGATTCCTTTATTAAAACACATATCCCCAGACCACCAGTGATGTTTTATGAATTTTATGTATCAATGCTTCACATGAACTCCTTCTATGAGTCACTTTTATAAAGAAACTTCAGGATTTAAAACATTAAATCCTAAGTAGGCTTAGCATAGAGGTCTACATTAATGGTATTTTTTCTCTGCTACACACAGTATTGACTCTTCTGACATATGCAAATTTTCTATGTGCCTGAACACAGTACTTTCTGAGAATTTCTCCGGATCTTAGAGTAATTCATCGATCCTTCTCCCCCAACCCCCAAACTCATTATGTAGTCATGGCCAATAGACTTAAATAGAAGCCATGAGGTAATTTGAGATAATAAAACATCAACCATCTTTCACCCGTGATTGCTTAACGTCCTAGGTGTTAATGCGACCTAGGAAGTTGAAATAAACTAATAAAAAACCTCAAAAAACCAAACTAGCAAAAAACCCTTTCTAGCCCTAAATATATTGTTTGCACGTCTCCAAACTTTACAGAGGTACCGCAGTAACCACAATAGTCCAAGTGTTATTTTTCCCTCAAAATTTTATGCCATTGCTATATAGATTAAAGTTATTTAACAAAATCTTCCTGGTTTACCTACAGAAAAAAAGAGATTATTCTCTGTATTAAGTATAAAATTCCTAAAGACAATTCCAAATTCATAAAAATTCTGAATGATAGATTCAAATAATTTAGTATTTTAAAGACATGGATATATATGCTTATGTATATAAGTAAACATAAATAAATATGTATGTATATATTGATATATAGCATATATGTTAATATATGTTATATAAACTTTTATTTTATTATTTCAATCAATATTATCATTACTTTAGCAGACTGAATAAAAAGTTAATTTATACAAGCTAAGTATTTACATTTTAAAATTATTTTTAAATTCTGATGGAAGGCTAAAAAGGCAAACAGCCTTCATAATGATTTTCTTCCACAATGCATTTGTCAATTTGTCTTTGAAATCACTTCTTTTTCCAAATAATATCTGTGGACTTAGAGAGGTACTTACTAAGAATCCACTATGGCAGACTTAGATCTAAACTTACCTACTTATTGTCATCTCCTCCCCAGACACTCATGCTATATGTTTTGTCATGTTCTTATTTTCTATTGATGAATCATATAAGTTTAACTAATACTCTAACTCTCTGAGTCTTGTCCCATCTACTTTAGACAATATATCTTTACTGATTAATATCTAAGATTAAGTTGAATGACTCTACTTCTTTACTTTTTTTCTCCATCCTCTTTTGGATTTGAATGGGACAGAATTTCTTCTATGCATTATCTTTTGTTTTAATTCAACCTCTTATCTAGGACTTAACACTTAACGGGGGAATTGCCTCAAAATAGAGGAAAAACTATGATTTTTTTTCCCCAAACTTTTTCTAAAACCATAAAATTTTATTTCTGCCATCTCCTTGGTCATACAGATAAATATATTAGAGGCCATGTGCTGAATAAAACATAATTTGGCATGGAAGAGCAAATAAACATAATATATTAATTTATTATTTCCCTACTTACATCAATATTAAATTTTACTTGGATTTGTGCAATTGCTTTGAAATGGGGATGGGAAGGAAGATGTCATCTCTGAAACTGGGTAACAAGGTTGAAGCATTTCCAGAACTTGTTGAAATCCAAACCTGAGAAGCAGTTTCTATTGAAACATTTAGTGATTTTTTTTTTACTTCAGCTTTAAAAATATAGTGTTAGAAAATGTGTTTTCTGTTATCATAACCAATATATAGTGGAATATAAATTCCACTTGAGAATCTAACCTATTCTAATGAATCGAGTGACAATGTTTACTTTCTGCAAGTTTGATAAGAAATGGAGGAAGAAGTTCTTTCAACACCCATATCTGCACTTCAGTAGCATTATTTGTCACATTGACCCTACAGTATTGGTGTGCTATGCATATTTTTCCATCTGTTTTATTAGAAAATCATTTAGTCTTCATAATCCATACCAAGATTATATTTTGTAAATCAATATATCAATTTTTATATTTCTCTAATATAAAATGTTGAATGGGTAAATTGAATTTATCATAATATCATCATGTGTATTCAATGTAGATGTTAAATGCATATATATTTCCTGTACAATGTTGATATTAATGGTATATTTATTACGAATCATGTTAAGATCAATATTGTATTATGAAATTTCAGTTATACTCCAGTAATGAGGTACTGGAATTATTGAAATAGAATAATTAGTCAGGGACTATTTCTTGGTATGAGAAAGATCCTATACCATATTTTAAATCACTTTGGAATGGGGGAAAAGAAGCAATTCAGAGTGAATTTTTTTCTAAGATTTCTATCTCATGTTTGCATAAGAAGAAAATGAATTTTCTGTTAATAACAGGATCATTGAACAGCAGCCCTTAAAGATAATAACAGTCAG
Source organism: Canis lupus familiaris (assembly GCF_011100685.1). Lineage (NCBI taxonomy): Eukaryota > Metazoa > Chordata > Mammalia > Carnivora > Canidae > Canis > Canis lupus. Next base: position 4,500,021 of record NC_049259.1, on the reverse strand, counting down.
TACTTCACTTCCTCCATTTCAGTAATCCTAGACAGATGGATACCAACAAACAAGCAAATGGAGCTAGCTAATTAATAAGTATATTGTTCTGAACATGAGGCTCTATGCTTAATAAAACCCATCATTCATTTACTCACATTATAAATATTTAGCCCCTAATGTTGTTCTGGCAATATGCTAGGTACTTAAAAATGAATAAAGATAGGGATAATACAGTATGGTAGGAGGACAGACACATATAAAATAATCACACAAATAAAGACAAAATAGATATCCGAACAATGCTACAGATGACAGTAATAAGGTGTAATGAAATTTTAAAAAATGACTAAAGAGATATGAGGTATGAGGTACTTAGCCACAGGTGTCAGAAAGAACCCTGCAAAATCTGGTAGCCTAATATATTTCATTCCTTAAACATGGTAATAGCTATATTTAACTTGCCTTTAGTTTGTTGAGTATTTCACCAAGCCAAGTACATTTGAGACATAAAAATAATCCAAAATAAAATGCTGCATCAAGTATCACAAAAGAGATAAAGCTTCTCCACTGCTGGAGTTCAGACATGTGGCACACATCCTTGCAAACTGATTGTCATGTTGGTAGAAATCCACTTTCATGAAAAATCTTTGATCCCCAAACAAAACTTTTGTTATCTCAGGATAATAATCATTCTAAATGCAATGCCATTCAAATTTGTCTTCAGGCTAAATCTTTAAAGGTATATACAGTACTGTGGGAAGGCAGAGAAGTATGACAAACAGAAGTATTCCACTAATAACTGGGAAACACTCGAGACCAAATGACATTTTATGACCCTGTGCCATACAAATCCAAAGGAGGAAATGACACTACTTTTTTTTTAGTTATTAGCAAAATTTTAACTATAATATTAATATAGGTATCTATGATTATTTTATTTTAAATTGTTTATAAACCACCTTACTAGCTCCTAATACCTTCTCCAAACTTGCAACTCCACTTGAATTTCCCAGCAAATTGCATTGTACCACTATTAATTACTGTAGTTCAAAACTTGGACTTCATATTTTACTTTTCCGTCTTTTTGTTATTTGAAATATTGACTAAGTCGTTGATGAAGATTCTAACTTCTTACATTCCTTCAAACTTCATACTATTTTGAGGGGCCTGGGTAGCTCAGTCAGCTAACCATCTACCAGCTCAGGTCCTGGAATTGTCGACTGCCTGCCTGCTCAGCAAGGAGACTGCTTCTCCCTCTCCCCGTCCCCAGCCCAACTCCCCATTGGGAGCTCTCTCTATTTCTCAAATAAAAATAAAACAAAATATTTAAAAATAAATGAATACATAAATAAATACCACACTATTTTTAAATATTCTATTTCACTTCTAGAATTTTCACCAAACTCAGTACTTCTCCAACTATCTCTTGGTGAAGGATCAGTCACTCCTTCCCCAAATCAGTGTAGAAAAATAATTTTGTAAAATGCAATAAATGTAAACACTAGAAAAATAAAATACAAGTCACAAAGACATAAAATGCAAATTCCACTTTTATTAGATGTAAGAGAGAACATCACATTACAGTAAATATAATCAGGACAAATATGAGAAGAAAGAAGTGTACACATTTTATAAATTGTTCATGAAAACTATGCATACAGGTTATTAATATAGAGAATTGCTTTTACAGTTGATACATCTTGTCTCCTTCTGTGATATATGAATTATTAAACACCTACGTGCATACATTGAACAAGACCATCTATCCAATGTGTGCATATAACTTGACAACTGTAACTCAAAAGTATATACAAGCGTACTTGTTGACTTATCTGTTAGGTTGAAGATAACATCACTCCTAGACAAAGAAGCACATCAGTGACCAGCTATGTCTGGTTTTAGTAGCATATCAAAACGGCCTCACAGAAACATATTAATATTTCTGTCAGGGGTGTGAGAGTCTGTGTTGCATGAATGAAGGTCTCGGTCCTTAGATTACTCACAAGAAAATTTATGTGAAGATCTGCACTGAGATAAAGACAGCCAGAAGGAAAGTTGGAAGCACAAAGTAGTTCATGAAAGCAAAAAAGTACACTCTCTCAAAGTGGGAAAACAGACGGGTTCCCCAAGCGGAACCAGCCCTTAGGTTGTTTTCCAGTTGGATATTATTGGGTCTCTCTGGGCTGGGAGGAGCTGAGCAGTGGTCTCTAATGGACGCTGCTTCCAATCGTTTGGGAATCTCCTCCCACAGGTTGGCACCTGACTCATCTTGGCAGTCTTCCTCCATCAGGTAGGGCTATAGATATGATGTCAGTGAATTATAATGAGCGGAGGGGTTACACTGGAGCAGAGGTATGAGAGGAGAGCTTTGTTCCACACCTGTGGCTCTTGATCTGTCGGCCCCAAGGTCTTTGAGGCCACAAGGTCAGGATGTTGTTCCCGCTGGCTTTTACTGTGCTGGACTGTGTACTTTTATCACCATCCCCACCTCCAGCTCATGATCTCTATCATTCCCCTTCAAGTACTTGGGACTCTGCCTCTGGGGCGCTTCTTCCACTGCTCCTACCTAGCTTCTACCTAACATTTCCAGTTTCAATAATGCTTCTTATATAACTATAATCAAGTTTAAACTATCTTTTCATGAAAGAAATGAATATCAGATTTTAGTATACATGTGAGTTACAGTTATCAAACTGACCCGTAACTATTACAGATTAAAGCATGATCCTATACTGACATCTAGGAAGAAAGTCTTGTCACACACAACTGTCAAATTGCTATAGAAGTTTCCAAATGATTACTCTCGATTTCTGTGCTTATGCCCTTGCAATAACAAACTGTAGACCAGCAATAATTTATGAATCGTACTTTGAATAGCACTGACCTAGAATACAACCTCAGCTTCTTTTTTTTTTTTTCTTTCTTCATGGGACTGCTTTGAGTGATTGAGGGATTATAAGACTGTAGTTTCCATCTCACTGCACAACTTCAGATCCTGAAGTGGCTCTGTAGAAAGTGGCATTTTTTGCACGTAGATACAAAACTGGTAAAGTTCACCCTCCATTAAAAAAGTTACAAATACAACACAAAGAGCATGCTTTAGTTTATCTCAGTGCCACTCCAGTTCTTGACAGCAAGCACACCTGGGAAAGTAGGTCAATGTCTTAAATACAGACATCCTTAGACTGTGCTAGTTTTTTACCCCTGGAAGTGGGGACAGAAGCAGTCTAAGAATGAAGAATTTCTGGGCCATTAATGATTATAAATTCTCCCTTATTATATGCATGCTTTGATCAGCCAGGTATTCTATTTTTTCCATTCTTTTCTTACTTAGCCCTCAGTTCTGTTTCATTTTAATTCTTGGGTGCCGTATTACTTATAGGAAGTAGGGAGAAGAACATGGGCTAAGGGTTAGTGGTGGTCATTTCAATAAATGAAACAGTCATTCTGTTTCCTCTGAATTGACTAATTAGCATAAGCCAGAACTTCATGATCAGTTAATCACTGGAATTACCATGTTTTTAAACTAAAACTTAAGGAAACTTTAAACTTAGGTCAAATGTATGATGTTTCCCTGTGCTAACATGATTCTTATTTTGGTGTTGAAGATGCATTATTGCAGATCTTCTATGTCATTTTTGTGCGGTATAGCCCATTTTCCCCATTGGGTTCCCTCTGTACCCTTCTACAAACCTGTTCTGGCTCTATAAAGCAGCCCACTAGGGACTATGCAAACAAGTGCTTCCTGGATTCCTTGTTATGTTCTTTCAGTGAAAGAAACCTGCAGGAAATGTGAAAGGAGAGTTTGAATTATTTCCCTCTTCTTATCTGCAATGTCACCACGTGCTGACTACATCATGAAACAACCTTCTTATAGAACTTTCTTTTGCCCCATGTCATAATAACTGTTTCCTACTCTTGCTCCTTCAGGCCTACAGATAGCTTAAAAAAAAAGTCCTACTGTTAGTAGTCCTAGAATGCCACATTTGTTCTTGTGGTTTCCCTATACTCTGCCAACAATGAAATGCTCTGTGAATTCTCCAAATTGATTCAGCCATCGACACCTTGGCATGTCCTGAGTGATCTCGGGACAGAAAAAAAAAAAAAAGCCCCAAATTACATTATGTACTTGGTTACGTATATATTTTAAGTTGACAGAGATACATTCCTTATGAATTATCTATAATAAACAGTGCAGTGTTGGCCCAAGTATAGAACAACAGACCCATAGAAAAGAGAATCAAGAAACTGATTGACATATATACAGTAACCTGATTTATGAGCAGGAGTCAGCAAATTCAATGAGGAACAATGTTACAATAAATGTTTGACATTAGTCATAGACTCCAATGTGAATGATTAAAAAATAAAGTTTGCATATGAAAACATTGGAAAGTATGAGCTTTGCATAGAAAAATATTTTAAAACAGGTCATAAGATGTACTATAATGCAAAACAAAAGAATAATGAGTTTGACACTGATAGAACATAATTGCAAAATGTTAATCCTGGAAAAAAGACTGGCATATAAATGTATAATGAATGACTATAAATCAAAAATATAATGCCTGACTAGAATGGCAAGTATTATACATCAACCTTGCTAGGCTATAGTACCCAATCATTTAATTAAGCACAAATCTAGGTGTTGCTGTAAAGGCATTTTGTACATATGCTTAACATCTACAATCAGTTTATTTTAAGTAGAGATTACCTTCAATAATTTAGATGGGCCTCATCTAATCAGCTGAAGTATTTAAGGGAAAAAAAGACTTCTCTGAGAAGAAATCCTCCTCTGACACTACAGCATTAACTTCTGCCTGAGTTTCCAGTCTTCCATCATGTCCTACAAGCTTCAGATTGTCAGCCTCCACACTCATTTGAGCCATTTCTCCAGAGAAATCTCTCCAGATCTATTTCTCCAGAGAATCCCGTCTAATACAGGATATGTAGTAGAGATCCAGAATGCTTAACTATGAGCCCTCATACATCCTGAGCTGCCCAACATGAACTAGCTATTGTTTGACCCATGAAGGCATACAGTTCAGCAGCCATAGTTGCACTCCACCAACCAATGGAAGTGGTAAACACAAAATCAGGGTAAAGCAGACCGTGAAGGCACAAGCAAGTTACTGCAGGAAGTGGCCAAAAGAGGCTAAGCCCCAACTCTTACTCTATTGCCTCCTCTTTCCTAGCCTGCACCTGTGGTGGCATAAGTTCTTTACAGTTAGTTGATTTATAGATGGTTCTGTGTAACACTGAGATAGCACCCAAAAGTGGACAGCTATTATAGGATATCTCTGAAAAACAGTGGTGAACATATAAATCGGTTAATTTTAAGATAAGGGAATTATCCTTGATAACATGGGTGGGCCTCATCAAATTATTTGAAGGTATAAATGAAAATTTCACAGAGAAAATTTCTGCTTCAAGATTGTAACCCAGAAATTCTACCTAAATTTCCAGGCTACTATACTGACCTACAGATTTCAGACTTGCCAGTTCCCACAATCATATGAGTCAACTCCTTAACATAAATCTCCTACTTATAGGTGTGTGCGTGAATATACACATGTACAATGTTCCTTTGGAGAATCTTGATATACCAACAATCCAAAAAAAGGGAGGTGGAGAAAGGGATAAAAAATTAAACATTTAAACATAAATAACAACCTCAGAAGAGAGGATATGCAAATCATCAATAACACATGAAAATATGCTCTAACTCATAGTTATCAGTAAATGCAAACAAAATGCAGTAAAATGCCATTGTACATCAATCAGAATATCCAGATTAAAAAGACAATATCAACTGAGTTTTTGAACATTCGGAACTTGCAAGCATTACTATTGGAAACATAAACTGGTAAAGACATTTTAGAAAACAGGTTGGCAGTATCTGAACATACGTATATCCCACGGTAAGTTAATTATATTTTCGGCGTCAGGTGCAGTGGAATGAATGCGCAAATTCATGAAAAGACATGTGAGAATGTATTCAGAAGCATGTTCAGTGTAACCACAGGTAGGATACAACCTATACGTTCGTCAACACCATTGCACGTCCATACATACCTATATCTCTTTCTCCATCTCTCTCTCTCTCCGTCTCTCTCCATCTTTCTCTCTCTCTCTCTTCACTCCTTTCCTGTCTTCCACCCACATCTGTCTCAGTATATCCCTTCCCTCAACTTTCAGACGGGAGTAGAAACACCCTCTGCTGTTACTGAATCTGGGATACCAAACTGTTCTTCAGGGTTTCTTTGTACTCTTCCCAAAACTTTGTAAATAATCCTTTTAGTGAGCTCTCCTCAAATTAAACAATTTGGGTGTGCCTCACCTCTCCTGCCAGGACACTGATTATAATATCTATAGTTTCCCAAGTTTGAGCAGATACTTTCAACAGAATATTCCTGTGACATGCTCTCTTCCAGGTATTGTGTTCAATTTTTGCCATTTTGTTCAAATGAAAATAGATTTGATAGTCCCTACTCTGAATGCCACCTAATTTATACTGTATACTAGTTAGATTTTATCTGTTGCTTCAACTTTTATCAATTAATATGGAAATTATTGATTTAAAATTGATGAATTGTAAAATGTTGATGAATTAATATAGTGTTAAAATTGTCTTGATTTGTGGATGCTTTGCTTTTAAAACATGTTATGCTTCTGAAGTTGGAAGGGCAGTATCACAAATTTTATTAACTGAACTCATCAATGAGTAAGATTTCATGTTTTTCATTCTATGCGAAAAAAAAAAGAAGAAATATTTCCCCTGAATTGAAGTGCTCCTACACATTTTACCATTACCTCTGTGTGTGTGTGTGTGTGTGTGTGTGTGTGTGTGTCTCATGAATAAATTAATAAAATCTTTTAAAGAAAAGAGGATAGGTCTTAAATGTTTTCAACACACACATGCATACACATACATATATTTTTTTAAAATTAGGTAGAGATGATGGGTATGTTATTTAACCTGATGGTGGTGATCTTTTCACGATGTATACATATGTGAAAACATCAAAGTTTTATGGCTTAGATATATATAATTTTTATATGTACACTAAAAGACACTAACATTACTATGACAATCCTTGCTACCATTCTTCACACTCATCACTTTTATGTTCTCCAATTTCTCAAAAACAATGAAAATTGCGTGTGTGTGTGTGTATGCACGTGCACATGTGACTGAGTTTGATGGGACTACTTTTTTTTTGAGATTTTATTTATTTATTCATGAGAGACAGACAGAGAGAGAGAGAGAGAGAGAGGCAGAGACACAGGCAGAGGGAGAAGCAGGCTCCATGCAGAGAGCCCAACGTGGGACTCGATCCTGGGTCTCCAGGATCATGCCCTGGGCTGAAGGCAGATGGCACCAAACTCCTAAGCCACCCGGGCTGCCCAATGCAACTCCTTTTTTTCAATATCTTCTCTTCAGTTCAGATTTAATGGGAATAAAATTTATGTGATAGACACTTCGAGGCATTCATACAATCTAGATTAATGAGAAATTATTTCTATCATGTACAGCCAAGCTTCCTATTAGCTTATATTAAGGCTCTGAGACTTCTTCAGTTAGTAGAAAATTCATTTTTCATTGATTGTTTTAAAAATTGCTTTAGAAAGAAAATAATAATCATAGAACAGTAAATCAGTTAACATAAGATGACCTAAGGATATGCTTAATGCCGCTAGAAATAACATTAAAATCATCAAGTCAGAGAAATATTATGGAAGAAATTAATCTGCCCTTTTCCTGAAGTTTGAGCCTATGACTTTTGTCTTCTAGTTTAAAACTTGGTAATCTTTTATCTGCGTCTACTCTATTACTGCCATTAAAAACTTTAAATAAGCTCTAGATATCTGCTAAACAACATTGTACCTATCTATAGTCAATAACAATATACACTTAAAATTTTGTTAGAAGGGTAGATCTCAGGTGCTCTTATCATGATAAAATAAAATTTTAAAAATTCAAATTAATTATGTTTACCTAAAGCTTAGAAAATTATATTCAATCTGCTTTTGATGTTATCTAGAAAAAAATAGTTTTTTAACTGTTTAATGGAAGGGAAAGCCTAGTAGTTGTATATAATATTAATGTTCCTGTTCTCAATAACAGATTGCAATTTTATATCATTCCAGTGATGTGCCTAACTAACATTTTCCAGCCTCTCATTTCAACATGTGGGCATATTCTGACCAATTAGATGAAATCAGTTAGGTTATGTGCTACTGCTCCTTAAGAATAGGTATTCCTATTTTCTTTTCCAGTTTCCATATAAAATTCATTTACTTTTCATTTAAGCGTTACCAAATAAATTCGGAGATTTTATATATTTTTCTGATTTGTACATATCTCTTATTGTCACTTGTGAAAAAAGAGTCAGTCAAATAACTCATGATTGTAAGATTTAACTAATAGTTGGACAAATATTGGATGCCATTCATTGTGCTTTATGCCTTTGAAAATAGGTCGTTTATTAAAGATAGATATTATTATCCTACATAATATAAATGGAAGATTACTGTATGAACTACTTTTTAAAATTAATCAAACAAAACCAAACAGCTTAAAATATTAATATGATAATTAATCTTCAACCAGAAGGTTGAAGCAAAGGTGATTTAAAAAGATAAACCTATAAAAACAAACATATATTGTTTACTGAAAAAAGTATATAAAATAAAGTTACATTTTTATAATACTAAAATATGCTAGCCCTGTAATCTAAAAATGGAAGTGTTTCTTTAAAAAAATAATAATATCTTCATTTGCTTCAAAATTGGCTTATGCAAAATGTGCCATAGATTGATATTTAAAATATCTTCTAATTTCTGTATGTATTATTACCTAATTATCAATAATTTCTAATCTCAGAAATACACATTTATTGATAATAAACTGTGTTCTTGATATGTGCAAGGTAATGAGTACTGGTTTCATTCATATAATCTCATTGCTTTGAGGACTTCAGGTTTTTATTGTTTTGTTTTTTTAAAGAGATAATAAAAGATAACAATGAGGGATCCCTGGGTGGCGCAGCGGTTTAGCGCCTGCCTTTGGCCCAGGGCGCGATCCTGGAGACCCGGGATCGAATCTCACGTCAGGCTCCTGGTGCATGGAGCCTGCGTCTCCCTCTGCCTGTGTCTCTGCCTCTCTCTCTCTCTCTCTCTCTCTCTCTCTGTGTGTGACTATCATAAATAAATTAAAAAAAAAAAAAGATAACAATGACTCACATTTAATTTTTAAACCTCAGAATTTCAGATAAATACCATCCGTGTACTGTATTCCTCTTTTAAGACTTCATCTGGATAATTTTCATCCCTGCTTAGTTGATACAATCAACCTACAATTATCTTCCTTGTATCTTATCTTCTTCCAGGTTTCTGTATCTTAAGTTATGAATTTCTCAGTTTTCAGCATAAACCAAGCACGCCCATAAACTCCATGATTTTGTGAGATATGCTTTGCAATATATCTGGACTCCACCTTTCCTGCATGTCAATATTCTGAACTACATAAAATACCAACCTGCTATTTCCTTTCCATGTTCATTATAACACCTTGATAGATAAGTATAGGAAAGCAACTATTTCCTAATTAATTTTCTTCTTTAGCCTTCTCTCCAACAAATCCATTCTAACATGAATATTGCATCCTGTCATTTACCTGCTTAAGTAGTACCGATGTCTCTCTGTTACAAAAAAGACTCAGGTCACACTATTCAACTAATCCATCAACACTCTCCAAGAATGAATACACTCTTTTTTTAACCAATCTGTTACTATCTCCTAAAATAAAATCTTCTTTCCAAGTCTTTCAATTTACCCCTGAAAAATGACATGCCTGAATCTAGGCCTTTCTTGAAAGTCTTGAGTGTCTATCTTGAATATTTATCTATCTGTGGACCTTTTCTTACCCAAATGCAACCTTCAAGTTCTTATTTAAATATTATTTAGTTATGTCCCACTTTTACAACATTAAACAATACTAATTTCCCTTTATTCACCTCAGGTTACATTTTTCATATGTGCCAAGCCTTCGGGCCCTTAATTATATATTACTTTGGGTTATTAAATGGCTACTTAAAGTCATATGCTCTATCAGATTGGACAAATGGACATGTGTTCTATTTATTTTATTTTCACTATTACAGAAAATAATTTATTTTGTATTTAATCAAGAAATCAGAACTTGTTGAAAAATTTATTAATGATACAAAGCAAATTAAACTTGTTTATATTTAACACTATGTGTCACTTACTCTCTTATTTTTTATAAACTACCTTATAGAGGTAAAAAAAAAGCCATGCATAATTAATGCATAGAACTTGATGGGTTTGGAGATAAGTATACATCTGTGAAACCATCACCACAATTTATGCCAGTAACATATCCATCACTTCCAAAAGCTTCTGCCTGCAGATCCTCAAGATCTCTGACAAACTGACTGGTAAAGGGGCTTACTCTCTTTTATACATGTATTTTCCCTCAAAAAACTTTCATGTCAAAGTGGATGTAGGATTTTAAAGATAAACTTTATAATGTAATCTAATTTGATAAATGTATATGTCATATTTAAATGTTGTAAATGGCATTTTCTTTAACTCAATCTGTTCTGTTGCACTTGCTTATTTTCATTGACATTACTTTCGAAGTCACATTTTGAAGGAACATAGGGTTTTGAAATCATGTTTTTCTCTTCCATATTCTATAAGTATCACCCACATCTAGTGAATTGCCAAGATCCATAATTTCTATATTCACAGTACTTTTACTGGCTTTCCCCTATGTGGAACCCAAAGTGAAAGCTCATTAATATGAGTATCAATGCCATGTACTTACTCTAAACTCAACTTAAATGACCCAGTCACTGCTCTTTAGGGAAGTTATTTATATTAATATATGCCACTACTCATTCCATTTTATATTTGAATTCAAATATCTATAAAATTTCTACCCATTACTTGAACTGTATTTGAAATTCTGTTCCTATTGTGAAACCATTCCTGATAGTTCAACCAGATGGGAGTTAACCAATATTTAAGTTTGCAGGGATCCCTGGGTGGCGCAGCGGTTTGACGCCTGCCTTTGGCCCAGGGCGTGATCCTGGAGACCCAGGATCGAATCCCACGTCAGGCTCCTGGTACATGGAGCCTGCTTCTCCCTCTGCCTATGTCTCTGCCTCTCTCTCTCTCTCTATAACTATCATAAATAAATTTAAAAAAAAAATAAGTTTGCATTTGACGCAAATCATAAGAATGATGCTCAGCGTTCTTACCTGTACTTTTTGTTCCCGTGTGTAATTTTATTGCCTAAATAATGTGTTGATACAACAACAAATTATCACAAAACAATAGCAAGTAATAACAAAACCTTAGTGGTATACTGTAATACACATTTATTCTGCTCACAAATGTGTGACCAGATCTGGGCTTAGTTTGGCTAAACATCTGTTCATGTGTCTACAGGCAGATACAGAATTTAGGAACCTAAAATTCTGTTTCACATGCAGACATGCAGGCTCTAGCTGAGGTGTACCATTGTCTCATCACTAGTGAGATTTAAGTTCTTATAAACTTAGGAAATAACTGATTATTCTATATTCATGGTAGCATTATAGCCCCCATGTAGTTCAATCAAATAATAACTGCTTACCTCAGTGATTACACTCTGTACTATTAGTCACTTTGATGTCAATCAGGAAAAGAGTCACAACAATGAACAAGTCTCCAAGTAGCAACCAGTGAACAAAGAACAGTTTCATAAGAGTAACAGTATCTCCAAATGATACCAACTCACACCTCTAAAAAATCACTCAACCTATGAGCTCCACATATCCTCAAATTCCTACACAAGACCCAGCATCTGTTCTGCATGGCTCTTCCCTACCCTCTGAGGTCTTGTCATCATGGGTGAGCAGCTGTATAATACGGCTATGCCTCTAGCACCGGTCTCTTGCTACATCTGGATAGCAAGTAACTGCATAGATTTGAAGGTAAAAGTCTACTGTGGGCTTCTTCTCTTTATTCTACATATTTTCTAAAGATTGTCTAAGCTTGTGTAGTCTTCATTAAATCCCTTTAAACCAGAAACAACTAAAGCCTTTTATTTTTTTTTTTGCATTTATTCTTAAGGATACACTCCAAATAGTGTTTGATTGTCATTTCTACACTGTTAAAAATTTATTATGCACATAGACTTGATTGACAAGTCAAAAGTTATCTTAATTTTTTTTTATTTAGATAGCTACTATTTACTTTCCTTTACCATTTTTTTCTAATCTATCTTTCAATCTATTCTCCCAGCCAGTCTTCTCTTCAATTCTAATGCTATATTGCAGAATGTCCTAGCTTCAGGTCCCACAAAAGTTAAATCATGTTATCTAAGATATCCATGAACAGAATTAATAAGCAATAAAGTTACAGGTTCTCTCATCTGCTTTGATAAAAACAAGCAGATGACATTCTCAGTATAATTTTAGTCATTCTGTGCACATATGCCTTTCCACACCAACTGCAATATACAGCAACAGAAAAATAAAATTAAATAAATATTTAAATTGTACAACTCAATTTCTAATTCTCATGAAGTATGAAGGGAAAAATGCATGATGATATTTGTCCTAATATAAATGAATTACCAGCATATGTTTTTATTGAATTACAGCTTATTTGATTTCCAAGCTAGTTTTGCTACACATACTTTGTAGAGATACATTGGGACACACCCAAACTAACCATGATATAGAATAAAAATATAAATTTTGTATCTCTTACAAATGCTATAAACCTGAACTTATTATTATTATTTGATCTTAAATAAAATACCTTATTCCCCTGAACTATGACCATAAACAGTAATTTCAGATAAATTTCTAAAAACAAATTTTAAAGTATCAATGTCATCATGTTAACTTTGAAACTCATAAATAGATATTTATAAATTTACCACATAGAATATGCACTTGTCAGTGAGAATTTCTGCTTTACATTAAAACAAAATATGTTATCCAAAAACTTATTTTTCATTGATGATTTTGAAAGAATAATGATATTGATATTTGGAAGGATATTGGGCATGAAATGTAAACAATAGCCCTCTTACTAGAGTTTTTGTATATTGCATTGGAGTCAGGGAAAAGCAACTACTCTTGGACAGGTCACTCTGAACAAGTAATCAATGAAAAAGTATGAAGCTATCTCTTTTGACAAAACAGGAGAAAATATTGTTCTTATTCCAAAGGCAATAGGAGTAGCAATCATGAAAGAAGAAGCCAAAGCAGAGAGATTAATCCAGTCAATAAGATCCTAAAAGGCAGTAAATAACAACAGCAAAACATAGTTTGTCTTTGGCTTGGGAGGTATTATGCTGTGAAGCTCCTCTTAGGTATAGTTTGGTTTAGTTTTGCATGGTGTGATGGCTGAACAATGCTATAGGTAACTGATAAATCCAGTGAAAGGAAAATGTTTGACTCTTCAAATGATAAACACAAAACTAATTTAAAGTAGTCTCTATTTATATGAGAATAAGATAAATTAACTTCAACAACTTGTAATTATGAAAAAAAATATTTTTAAGAGGATAAAATGAAGGTAAACTCTCAAGAGGTAACACCACTTCTATGGACTTCTATATAGCACAGTGTACGAGTACTAAAATGAATCACTGCAATTGTGTAATATTTGGTTAGGTTGCCTCCATGGTAACAGCTTGTGTTTTTATTACTTATATTCCACAAAGAAGAATGGGAGGTTCAGTTTTATCTTATATGTCAAGAGCAGCTGATGAGTCTTAATTTTAATCAAAATACCTCTTATGAAAATAAGTAAAAAGATTGGAGACTGTTGAGAGAACAGAGAATGGACAATGAAAGCCCCAAGCAAGAAATTTGCTATTGACAGAGGCATTTAATATACAATTTTTGGGTAGTAATTTATTAAGAAAATTAAAACTAGAGCACATTTTTTATTTTTATCTAAGTCAAGATTTAATGTTTTAAATCGAAATTTGAATCCAATATTGCTTGATGTTTCATTCTTAAACAGCTAATATCTTCCAGCCAGATAATGTGCTTTGTGTGCTCTAGTTATTATGCTGTAGAACCTTCACATCAATTCCTTGAAGTTGTTACAACAATCATGTATACTTTTTCAAAGAACATTGTGATTACACAGAGAGGTTACTTCACCCGCCTAAAGAAACATCGTTGTTAAATTATAGACTCAGGTTATAAACCTAGGAAGCCTCCAGAATCTCTGTTCTTGTCGAATATTCTATTATTGTTTAAAATATTCATTGATTCCCCACTACACTTTTGAATTCAGGAGGGGTCCTATAACTCGCCTTGGTTAATGGATTTGGTAAAAATGACATGTGCCACTTCTTTTTTTTTTTTTTTTTTTTTTTTTTTAATTTATGATAGGCACAGTGAGAGAGAGAGGCAGAGACACAGGCAGAGGGAGAAGCAGGCTCCATGCACCGGGAGCCCGACGTGGGATTCGATCCCGAGTCTCCAGGATCGCGCCCTGGGCCAAAGGCAGGCGCCAAACTGCTGCGCCACCCAGGGATCCCACATGTGCCACTTCTAATGAAAAACTTTAAGAGCTAGTCCAGGTAGGGAGGCGGGGCAAGAAGCCAGGGGAGTAGGGTCTCCCCGTAGCCGGCCCCCCAACTTACCTAGATTACTGTCAAACCATCCTGTAAACCTACGAATTCCACCTGAGACTTAAAGAAGGAATGGGGATCCCTGGGTGGCGCAGGGGTTTGGTGCCTGCCTTTGGCCCAGGGCGCAATCCTGGAGACCTGGGATTGAATCCCACGTGGGGCTCCCAGTGCATGGAGCCTGCTTCTCCCTCTGCCTGTGTCTCTGCCTCTCTCTCTCTCTCTGTGACTATCATAAATAAATAAAAATTAAAAAAAAATAAAAATAAATAAAATAAAAAAATAAAATAAAATAAAATAAAATAAATAAAATAAAATAAAATAAAATAAAAATAAAGAAGGAATGGCCAGAACACTATAGAGAGAAGGGTTTTCGCCCTTCTAACAAGGTAGGAGGGTGGGGAAAAAAATAAAATAAAAAAGCATCCATGGGGGAGGGGCCCCACGGGGAGCCGGGCTAAGGCGTGCAAGAGCCTCCAGGGAGGAAAGCCCCGCCCCAGAGACACTGGACCTCTACAAATCCGCACCGGATTCTTCCCGGAGGGAAAAGCGCTCAGCAGGGAACTCGGGCAGGACTGCAGGGGGGGGCGGTGGGGCCTCCAGTCTCCCCGCGTCCCCAGGAGAGGAGGTGCACCTGGGGGAGAGCGGGCTGCACCCCCCTGGGAGCGCGATTCCAGCGGTGCAGGCCCCCGAGCCCAGGGCACGGGGGACACAGCCCAGGATCCTGGGCTCCCCCCGGGACAGGGAGGCGGGGAGGGCCCAGGACAGTGGGGACGCTCCTGCCCTCGGCGCCCCGAGCTGTGCAGGTCAGCGCCCTCGCCCCCGGAGCATCCAGGCCCCTGCGGACTGGCAGCTGTGGGAGGTACTGCGCAAGCTGACTCCAGGGCTGGGGAGCTGGCGCCGCCAGTGGGGTTGTTCCCCCTGGTGTCACCCTGTGCCAGGGAACAGGGGCCTCACGGGGTCAACAGCTCCCACTGAGCCCGTACCCAGCGGCGGGGGGGGGGAGGCATCTCCCCCAGGTGCACACACCTGAGAGCACAGCAGCCCCTCCCCCAGAAGACCAGCTGGAAGGATGGGGGAGAGCAAGTACTTGACCGAGCAGCGCTGGAAAGCTCCAGGGGGAGTCGAGGGATTTACAGTATATAGAACCAGAGCGGGCCCCTCCTATTCTTTTTTTTTTTTTTTTTCCAGTACAACTCGTTTTTATATCAGACTATAAATTACCGATTTCTTTTTCTCTTTTCCCACCTTAACTACAATATTTTGCCACCTCTACATTTTTAAGTTTCTTCCTTTTTGACTTTCATATTGCTACAATTACAGGTGCCAGATATATTTTCCACTTCTAGATCCCCTTCAACGTACTCAACGTAATTTTGGGAGATATACAAGATATTTTGTTTTGTTTTGTTTTGTGTTTTTTTGTTTTCTCTGCCTCATTTTGTTCTACAATGGCGGAAGTTAATATTTTCTAAGACATGACCAGCATGCACCTAGAATGAAGTGATACACTGTGCTGGTTCATTCTGTGAGATTCCTCATTCCTATTCTGTCCCTCTGTTATATCTCATTTATGTTTTGGTAGTCAATGTTGGGGTCTTCTACCAGTATTTCTGGTTTATATAAATTTGGGACTGAGCATCTTCTAACATATATAACTTAGTATACTCAGAAACAAGAGGATCACTCTATTAAACCTCTCAGGTAGATTACATTCTCCCTCCACTACAACTTTGTCACCAACACCATCTCCCAGACTCCCCCCCTTTTTTTTCTCTTTTTTTCTTTTCTTTCCTCTTTACTTTTGCTTTTTATCTTCTTTTTTCTTCTTATTTGGTATTCATAGCATTTTATTTTTTACTACTTTGTTTTAAAATTTGTTTTTAACTTTAGTGGTCCTTTTGTTTTATTTTCTTCTGATCTTTGTTTTCAATTTCTGGTCTCTGACCTGGTGGGAATCATCTAGGGTGAAATTTACTTAGGTCGTGGTTGATATTCTTGACTGCCTGCTCATACAACTACTCTGCACTGAGCAAAATGACTAGAAGGAAGAATTAACCACAAAAGAATCAGAAACAGTACTCTCTGTCACGGAGTTGCAGAATTTGGATTACAATTCGATGTCAGAGAGCCAATTCAGAAGCACATTATGAAGCTACTGGTGGCTCTGGAAAAAAGCATAAAGGATTTAAGAGACTTCATGACTGCAGAATTTAGATCGAATCAGGCTGAAATAAAAAATCAATTAAATGAGATGCAATCCAAACTGGAGGTCCTAATGACAATGCTTAATTAGGTGGAAGAAAGAGTGAGTGACATAGAAGACAAGTTGATGGCAAGGAAGGAAGCTGAGAAAAAAGAGAAAAACAATTAAAGACCATTAAAGGTTAAGGGAAATAAATGATAACCACAGAAGGAAAAATCTACATATAATTGGGGTGCCAGGGAGCACCGAGAGGGCCAGAGGGCCAGAAAGCATATTTGAACAAATCATAGCTGAGAACTTCCCTAATTTGGGAAGGGAAACAGGCATTCAGATCCAGGAGACAGAGAGATTTCCCCCAAAAGCAATAAAAAATGTTCAACACCTCAACATTTAATAGTGAAACTTACAAATTCCAAAGCTAAAGACAAAATCCTTAAAGCAGCAAGAGACAAGAGATCCCTAACTTATATAAGGAGAAATATTAGATTAACAGCAGATCTCTCCACAGAAACCTGGTAGGCCAGAAAGGGCTAGTAGGATACATTCACAGTACTAAATGAGAAGAACATACAGCCAAAAATACTATATCCTGCAAGACTCTCATTCAGAATAGAAGGAGAGATAAAAAGCTTCCAAGATAGGTAGAAACTGAAAGAATATGAGACCACCAAACCAGCTCTGCAAGAAATATGAAGGGGACTCTGTAAAAGAAAGAAGAAGCCCAAAGAAATAATCCACCAAAACAGGGACTGAGTAAATATTATGATGACACTAAATTCATACCTTTCAATAGTAAGTCTGGACATCAATGGGCTGAATGATCCCATCAAAAGATGCAGGGTTTCAGACTGGATAAAAAAGCAAGACCCATCTATTTGCTATCTACAAGAGACTCATTTGAGACCTAAGTACACCTCCAGCCTGAAAATGAAAGGTTGGAGAACCATTTACCATTCAAATAGTCCTCAAAAGAAAGCCAGAGTAGCAATCCTCATATCAGATAAATTAAAGTTTATCCCAAAGACTGTAGTAAGAGATGAAGAGGGACACTATATCATACTTAAAGGGTCTATCCAACAAGAGGACCTATCAATAATGACTATTTATGCCACTAATGTGGGAGCTGCCAAGTATATCAATCAATTAATAACCAAAGTTAAGACATACTTAGATAATAATACACTAATAGTAGGGGACTTCAACATGGCACTTTCTGCAAATGACGGATCTTCTAAGCACAATATCACCAAAGAAACAGAGCTTTAAATGATACACTGGACCAGATGGATTTCACAGATATACAGTACACATTCTACTCAAGTGCACATGGAACTTTCTCCAGAATAGACCACATACTGGGTCACAAATCAGGTCTCAACTGATACCAAAAGATTGAGATTGTCCCCTGCATATTTTCAGACGACAATGCTTTGAAACTAGAACTCAGTCACATGAAGAAATTTGGAAGAAACTCAAACACGTGGAAGTTAAAGAGCATCCTGCTAAAAGATGAATCGGTCAACCAGGAAATTAGAGAAGAATTAATAAGATTCATGGAAACTAATGAAACTAATGAAACTGAAGATACAACTGTTCAAAATCTTTGGAATACAGCAAAAGCAGTCCTGAGAGGGATTTCAAGCTGTACTACAAAGCTGTGATCATCAAGACAGTGTAATACTGGCACAAAAACAGACACATAGATCAATGGAACAGAATACAGAACCCAGAAATGGGCCCTCAACTCTAGGAATATTTGACAAAGCAGGAAAGACTACCCACTGGAAAAAGGACAGCCTCCTCAATAAGTGGTGCTGGGAATACTGGACAGCCATGTGCAGAAGAATGAAACTAGACCATTGTCTTACACCAGACACAAAGTTACACACAAAATGGATGAAAGATCTAAATGTGAGACAAGGTTCCATCAAAATCCTAGAGGAGAACACAGGCAACACCCTTTTTGAACTTGGCCATGGCAACTTCTTGCAAGATACATCTATGAAGGCAAGAGAAACAAAAGCAAAAATGAATTATTGGGACTTAATCAAGATAAGAAGCTTCTGCACAGCAAAAGAAACAGTCAACAAAACTAAAAGACAACATGAAAGAATGGGGAAAGATATTTTCAAATGACCTATCAGATATAGGGCTAGTATCCAAAATCTCTAAAGAACTTATTAAACTCAACAGCAAAGAAACAAATAATCCAATCATGAAATGGGCGAAAGACATGAACAGAAATCTCACAGAGGAAGACCTAGACATGGCCAACAAGCACATGAGAAAATGCTCCGCATCACTAGCCATCAGGGAAATAGAAATAAAAAGCACAATGAGATACCACCTCACACCATTGAGAATGGTAAAAATTAACAAGACGGGAAACAACAAATGTTGGAGAAGATGTGGAGAAAGGGGAACCCTCTTACACTGTTGGTGGGAATGTGAACTGGTACAGCCACTCTGGAAAATTGTGTGGAGGTTCCTCAAAGAGTTAAAAATAGCACTACTCTACCATCCAGTAATTGCCCTGCTGGGGATTTACCCCAAAGATACAGATGTAGTGAAATGCCGGGTACCTGCACCCCAATGTTCATAACAGCAATGTCCACAATAGCCAAACTATAGAAGGAGCCTCGGTGTCCATCGAAAGATGAATGGATAAAGAAGATGTGGTCTATGTATACCATAGAATATTACTCAGTCATTAGAAACAAGAAATACCCACCATTTGTTTCAACGTGGATGGAACTGGAGGGTATTATGCTGAGTGAAGTAAGTCAATTGGAGAAGGACAAACATTATATGGTCTAACTCATATGGGGAATATAAAAAATATTGAAAGGGAATAAAGGGAAAAGGAGAGAAAATGAGTGGGAAATATCAGTGAGGGAGACAGAACAGGAGAGACTCCTAACTCTGGGAAACGAACAAGGGGTAGTGGAAAGGGAGGTGGGCAGGGGGTTGGGGTGACTGGGTTACAGGCACTGAGGGGGGCACTTGAGGGAATGAGCACTGGGTGTTATTCTATATGTTGGCAAATTGAACACCAATTAAAAAAATACAAAAATAAATAAATAAATAAATAAATAATAAAAAAAGACCAGTTGACAAAAAAAAAAAAAAAAAAATCAAAGCTAAAACAAACAAACAAACAAAAAAAGCTAGTCCAAGGTAGTCATACATCTTCCCCTTTCCATGAAACTAATGAATTACAGATAAAGGCCATTTAGTCAGCCTGATCCCAAAATGGAGACAGCAATGAGCAGAATTAGTGTCAACCTGAGATGATCCCATAGGATAAAAATATTTACAGCCATAAGTCACTAAGAATTTGTACTATTGATTGCTGTGTTATAACCTCATTTATCTCAACTGATACAGCTCATGATCACTATATTATTTGTCTTCCAACACACAGTATGCACATACCTAGTGCCAAAGCACATTCAATATTTTATTAGTTGATATGTATATCAGATAAGGATGATACTTGCTTATTTTCTGGAAAAAAAAGTAGAAAGTGCAAGCCAATAATAACTATGGTGTACATCCTTCTGCTTGATTTACTGATCAAAATTGGAGAAAGTCCAAAAAATAAGCTAAGTCAAAAAAAAAAAAAAAAGAAATGAAAGAGAACTTCATGTTACACAATAAGACAGAGAATGCTTAAATAACCCAAAGCAATCAGATCAGATTTTGCAGCTGAGTCTAAGAAACAAATGGCTTATTCTTGGTGCTCATTATATATCAACCTGGTTTTCTCTTTTCTGGACCTATATTACTTGTACACATGAGGCCTTTATCATGAGAGAGAGACTGACTTGCTTTATCAGTTTTATTATGAAAAACTCAAAAGTGTTCCTACTTGATTCAGATGCACAACTCTGGACTACTGAACTGTTATTGGGAATTGGGTAATTAGGCAACTCACTTAGTAAGAGCTTCCTCCCTGCAACACACACAAAACAACCCACTGCTCAGGCAGGAGCATCCCACATAAAAACACTACAGTCCTCACAGCAGTCCTATAAATCGTTGTAAAGTTCCAGTTCCTGAGTGAGGAGAAGCATGATCCTTAAGCAAGTAATCTGCCAATGGATGAATTCATCAAAGAAAAATTTTGCAATGATTATCAATAGTTTAAAAGTTTTTCACATTATTGTAAAGAATGATCACTTAAAATAATAAGTTGTCATTAATTGAAACTCTTTGATTTTATTTTCTGAATAGGCAATTATGGCTAATAACTAGTCTTCCAGTAAGTAGTAATTCTCTACTTCCCTCTTCCTGAAAAAAAAAAAACCAAAAACCAAAACAAAATTGTATTTCTGGGTTGTAGTTTTTGTACTTATCAGTATTTTTCCAGATCCCACTTGCAACTACAGGTGATCTTGTGGCACAGTTCTGACCAAACTATGTAAGTGGAAGAGTAACTAGGAGGAAATTAAGTAAGTAAGTATGTAAGTGTAACTACAAAGAAGACAACATAATTAGTACATCTTTGGCACAAACTCCTTAGCATTTTGGCAGTCTCATTTTATTTTTTTTTTCCTGGAATATACATGCAAAAGCTGGAGAAGCTGAGGGCCTCTTCATGCTTTTGACATGCTTTGACAATGAGGATTTTGCAGTAGAATTCTAGTGGACACCTAAACCTTTAGCGACAAACTTAAACTGAACTACCAGTTCTAATCTGCCTACTTAACCCACTTGGAGACTTCTAAAGGCATGAGTCACATAATTGCCAGCATATTTAAGTCACTTTTAATTGTATTCTCTTCAAGGTACAACCAAAGGTAAATTCTAGCCGAAGAACAGTTTACAAAGAGATTCTTCTTTTTTTTTAAATTAATTTTATTTATTTATTTATTTATTTATTTATTTATTTATTTATTTGAGACACAGAGAGAGGCAGAGACACAGGCAGAGGGAGAAGCAGGCTCCCCAAGGAGAGCTTGCTGTGGGACTCTATTTGGGACTCCAGGAAAATGCCCTGAGCTGAAGCCAGATGCTCAACTGCTGAGCCACCTAGGTGTCCCAGAGATTTTTATAAATTATAATTGTGTCCATGGATCTTGCTTTCACATCTCAAATAAGTCTCATTTAAAATAGTTTGCTGTTTTGTGTAAGTGAAAATGCCACATTAAATTGAAAATGTGTTCATCTTTTTCCCAAGACAATCTAAAGTGATGTCCAGTTATTATATCTAGAGATAATTATCTATTTTTCTCTGAGTTCATATTTTCCCGATGACATTTATTTTACTGGCAATGCCATCATAATGCCAATATAGAATTTCCACTGTCTTTAGACTAAGTGTTATGTTTAACAACTCCAATACACAACACACGCAAAGAAAGGATTATAGGACGGTCGTAAACATCGTCATTTAAGAGATAAAAGTCAAGCTTTTCACAAAAATGGTACAAAATGTGGAGAAGGAAGTGCCTGGCTCTCCTGAAGCTGAAGCAAAGCAAAGACTTAGAAGGCCAAGAAGGTATGCATTTAGAGCCAGAAGAAGGAGGAAAGGGAAGAGAAGGAGGAGAAGGAAGAGAAAGAGAAGTAGAAAAAAGGAGAGGAAGAAGAAGAAAAAGGAGAAGGAGAAAAAGGAGAAGAAGAGGGGAGGAGGAGGTGTGTGTGGGGGGGAAAAGATCACAACCTTCTAGAAGCTCAAGACACTACTACTCTGAAGGCAGCCCAAATATCCTCCGAAGAGCACCCCCCAAGTAAACCAACTGTAACCGCTGTGCCATTGTCAAGTTCCTCCTGACCACTGAGTCACTGTGAAGAAGATAGAAGGCAACACACTCGTGTTTTCCACACACTGTGGAAACTGATACCCACACGCAGGAATTTCAGCAAGCTGTGAAGAAACTATGACATTGGTGTGGCCAAGGTCAACACCCTGATCAGTCGGATGGACCGTGGAAGGCATATGTCACACCAGCTCCAAATATGATGTTTTGGGTGTCATCGACAAAATCTGGATCATCTAAACTGAGCCTAGCTGGCTAATTCCAAATATAAAATTTCTCATCATAAAAAAAAGAGAACAGAGTGGTCAAAACTTCATAGCATATACCACATTGTGCTAGAATAAAATACCAACATCTTTTAGGTATGAAGTAAAGCGAGTGCCTTCACCAGAAATCTATCCACTCTTTTTAATTCTCTCTGAGTGACTACTTTTTGTCATGCCCCTGCCCCATGTTTTCTTTCTTTTTTTTTTAAGATTTATTTATTTATTTATTCATTCATTCATTCATTCATTCATGACAGACACAGAGAGAGAGAGAGGCAGAGACACAGGCAGAGGGAGAAGCAGGCTCCATGCAGAGAGCCCGACGTGGGACTCGATCCCAGGTCTCCAGGATCAGGCCCTGGGCTGAAGGTGGCGCTGAACCACTAAGCCACGCGGGCTGCCCAATGCCACATGCTTTTTAAAAGGAGTATTGAATGACTTTACTTCAGTTCTATGGTATTAAGAGTGAGCTTTCCCCCCCAGTAATAAGAACTGAATTTTATTCAGAGATGGAGAAGTTATAGATTCCTGTTTCCCAGTCTTCTTTGTCAGTAATTTCTAAAAATCTTCTTAGGTACATAGAATTGATTTCAAATAATTCAGAACTAGTAACTTCAGTGATAAGAGTTATCTAATCATATTTTGAAGATGAACTTATTTTTCCTTTATGTTATCAACAGACATGCCCTTTCCACAGTGGCTAAAGAGTAAATTAGTTTTGTTTCCCTAACCCAGGCTGAGAACAAAACCTATAACATTTAAAAATGAGGGCTATGTTGTAGTAGAATGAACAGAGTACCAATTTCACATAAAAAAAAAGGGGGGGAATTCGCATTGTCTTCCGCCCACTTTGTTGCAGTCCATTCCTGACTTTAGGTTTGCCATTTACAGTGACCCATTCTAAAATCCAATTTATATATTGGAGAATATCTGCTCAGATATGACTAGATTTAGGAGCTCAATTTTATTAGAGCTCTACTTCCCTATTTTATAGTTATCGTTGTCATTTCTTGCATGGAATGTGATTATAGATTCTCTCCAATTGTAGCAAAAGATATACCATCAGGTATACATTCCTCCAAATATAGAACTTTTAACCTAAAATAGAAATTGGGGCACATGGGTGGCTTAGTTGGTTAACTGACTCTTGGTTTCTAACTCAGTTGGTGTCTGACTCTTGGTTTCAGCTCAGGTCATGGTCTTGCACTTTTGAGACTGAGCCTGGGCTCTTTCAGTGTGGGGTCCGCTTCAGATTTTTTCTCATTCTCCCTCTGCCTCTGCTCCTCCCTGTTCACAAGAGTGCATGCATGCTCTTTCTCTGTCTCTTTAAAATAAAAAATAAAATCTTTTTTTTAATTATCTTTCACAATGTCTATAAATTATTTCCAAGGAAGATCTGAGTGATCTTTGCTTATGTGCCATGTTTACTTCTATAGAACGGATTGGAAGCAACATAATTCGTGACCTGTCCAAGGTACAGATTGTAGCCTATAGGCAAATCCTGGAAAAGGTAGCAGACACCTGCTTCTTCCTTCCTTCCTTCCTTCCTTCCTTCCTTCCTTCCTTCCTTCCTTCCTTCCTTCCTTCTTTCCTTCCTTTTCTTTTTTGTACTTCAGCTTTATTTAGGTACAAAATTGGCATATAAGGGGGATCCCTGGGTGGCTCAGCGGTTTAGCGCCTGCCTTTGGCACAAGGTGTGACCCTGGAGTCCCGGGATCAAATCCCACGTCGGAATCCCTGCATGGAGCCTGCTTCTCCCTCCTCCTGTGTCTCTGCTTCTCTCTCTCTCTCTCTCTCTCATGAATAAATAAATAAATCTTTACATCTTTTGGAATGAACACAAGATTTTTAAAAAATTGGCATAGAAAATTATGATATTTAAAGTGCACATTGTGGTAATATGATATACATTGTGAAAAAGATTTTCTCCATCTAGTTAATTAACACATCTATTACCTCACATATTTATCTTTTTTTGGATGTGTGTATGAGAACATGTAAGTAACAAAAAAAAAAAATCAAGCAATCACTGCAATAGGGAGAATATCAAAGGCTTCAGTCTATAAACTAGGGACCAAAGTCTGAATGTCAAGGGCAGTGGAAACAGCCTTAAAGAGACTGAACATGATTAGAACTTTAAAATCAAAGATCCTGCTGTCCGTCTATTTGTAGACAGAGTAGTCACCTAAATGAGTTTGTTGCTAAGAGCTGTTTACCTAGTACACTGAGTATGTCACACTGGGTATGGCCTCTAGTTTTTCAAATTTGAAGACAACTGTTAATACTATCTTTATGCTGTTTTTCTCTTGCTATTTTAACTATTTTTTCTTTGTTTTTGACTTTTACCAGTTTTGCTATGATGTGACTATTACAGCGGCTTTAACAAATTCCCACAAATGTAGTGGCGGAAAACACAAATTTATTATCTTATAGTTCTTGAGGTCATAAGTCTAAAATGAGTCTTATGGGGCTGAAATCAAGGTGTTGATGAGGCTATGTTCCTTCTGGAGGATCTGGGAGAGACCCTGTTTCCTGGCTTACCCACTTTATAGAGACCATCTGCATTCCTTGGGCTTCTGGTTCTTTCTTCCATTTTCAAAGGGACTCATTCCAGATCTATTCCTATTGTCATGTCTCCTTTTCCTTATTGTGGCCTTCCTATCTCCCTCTTATAAGGACCCTTATGATTATATTGGACCCTTCTGGGGAAGGCAGGATAATTTTCACATCTCAAAAATTATTAATTCAGGCACTTCTGCAAGTCCCTTTTGTCAAATAAGGTGACACAATCACAGATTCTGGAGATTAGGGACACAAAAATGTTTAGGGGGTATTAGTCAACCTACCATACCCACCATATGACTGTTTAAATTAGTGTTTTAACAACAAATCTGGGAATTTTTAACCATTATTTTTTTGAGCCATGTTTCTATGTCTTTTTCTCCTCTCCTTTGCAACTGCGATTTCACAAGTGTTGGGATACTCGATATGTTTTAACAGATTTGTGAGATTTTGTTCATGTTCTTTCAATCTTTCTTTGTTCTCCAGATTGGATTCTGATCTATGGAAAAGTCCACTGCTGCTTTCTTCTGCAATCTCAGATTTCCCATTGATTTTACCTGGTGAAATTTTCATTTCCATCATCATGTTTTTTATCTCTACAGTTTCCATTTGGTTGCTTCTTATAGTTTCCATTACCTGTTAACTTTCTCTATCTGTTGGGGCACCTGGGTGGCTAAGTGGTTGAGTGTCTGCCTTTGGCTCAGGTCGCAATCCCGGGGTCCTGGAATCAAGTCCCACACTGGGGTCCCCGCAGGGATCCTGCTTTACCCTCTGCCTATGCCTCTGCCTTTCTCTGTGTGTCTCTCATGAATAAAATAAGTAAATAAAGTCTTAAAAATACTTTCTCTATTTGTTGACTTGATAATAGAATAATTTTCTCTCCTTCTTTGGACACTTTTATAATATTTCCCTTGAGGATTCTTCTGTGCTAAATCATTCGTCTAATCCTTCTTGGAAGCAGTCTCTGCTCATTGCTTTTATTTGTAAGTATGGTTTTCAGTTCCATGTGTCTGTGCATGCCTATTTTTTTACTTAAAACCTGGCATTACAAATAAATCATTATTTGGTTTGGATTGTAATGTGCTCTTCTGAGGGTTATTAGTACTTATCTCAGTAGGCAATGGTTTAATCCTCGTTGCCATGTGGAGCCATCAATATCCCTTCTCAGATTTTGTTTCTGTGGCTCCGTAGTCTTCTCTCCTATGTCTGCATAGTTTAGAAGTCATCCAAGATCCAAAAAGGAATTATATTTAAGTCACACAAATTTCTACTTCATGTGGTGTAACATGTTGCTGGAGAAATGCACTCAAAAGTGCATCAAATTTGTGAACTCAGTTTTTCAGGTCTTCATTAGCATCCTCTGGGGTCCCTTGCTTGTGTTTCTAATTCAGCAGTCTTGGAAAGACCATGAAAACAGTGGTCACTGTTGCAGCTGCCACTGTGGTTGCCATTTTTAACCTAAGTCTTTTTATAGATCTCTCATTTTCCAAGTCTCTCCACCAAAGATCTCTCTTCTTTGTCATCTGCTGTGGATCAAAACATCACTCCTAGAAGTTTTGGAATGGTCTAAGACCAAAAGCCCTCAAATTTAATCATTGCTACTGGAAGCAGTAGCTCCTGGTGAGGAAACATCTCTTAAGCTGTGATCATTTTCTAGTGTCACTTAATAGCTGTTCTTGATAATTTGTCCAGTTTTATCCTTAGGTACTACTTAGAGGAATAATTATAGAAATTCATGTCATCTTTGCTGGAGGTCTTATCTGAGTTACAAGGTTTTGTTTTGTTTTGTTTTCCTTTATTTTAACTGTATTAATATCAGACATGCATTTTGGCAAATTTAGTAATATTGTAAGAAAACCTAATTGTAGCTTAAATATGTTTTCATTTGTTTTTAAGGAGGAAATATATGACTTAGTTAATGTTGAAAAAATTTGAGCTTTAGGCTATTAAAAGTACATGTTAATTATGATTTTATATGCAGTACCTTATATAATTTCTTACTTCTGAATAAGTAATCGCTTTTAGCTTCCTGCTTATTCTTATCAACCCAGGAACTATGACTCTGAACTATTGATATGCCTTAACATGAAGTAAAACAAACAAATATTCACTGATCAAAAATGTTTCATCTGAGAGGGAATATCCCTTCATGACACCAGAGATAAAATGTTAATAGTCATAAAACCTGCAATTGTCAGCACCATAGTTTGCAGGCACAAAAATATGTAGGCAAAATCAAGACAGGAGTATAATCATAGTAATTTGTACTATTTGTTCAAAATTATTTGGTTTCCTCTTATTTTTTTGCCATGCATTGTATATTATGCAGGCATAATATACTTTCCCAAACCATTGAATTGGAACTCCTGGACTTTTGACATGCTTTGATTAATGAGGTATAAAAGGATGTGACATTTGTTTTATCTGAGCAAAAGGCCTTAATGTACTTTTTGTTAAACTTCGTACTCCTGCCTTTCACCATAAAAACCTGACCCACATGGTCACTACTCCTTTGAACTGAGTTCCACAATAAGAAATCATGTACAGGTGAGTCCAGCCAAGAGAAACCGGGAAAGGCCAGAAGTGTTGGACTTGACCCATTTCTTATGTAACATGGGCCAAGAAAAAAATTTGCAGTTGTAATCCAATGAGCTCTTGGTGATTTCTGTGACTATAGCAGAAAAATAACTAAAATAGTAATCTTCTTTATCTCTTTAAATGTTTGAAATAGAGTACATATTGCTTCTTCTTTATCTCCTTAAATGTTTGAAATAGAGCACATATTGCTTCCTACTGAGTAAGGGATAGGCAGAGCTAGGTAGGGAGAAAATAGGAAGGGGGCCATGGAATCAGGCTCACAAAATCCCCAAAATGCTGAGATGTAAGGAAACCAGAGATAAGGGAATAGACCGGATCACCTGGCCCCGGATGTTAGGGGGTATTTTTCTTTAGCGGCTACAAACCTCAAAGAATTGTCATTAAGGGTGTTATCAATAGTCCTTGCTCAAACCAAGACAGCACAAGAATCTCAAGGCCCCAAGCTTCCTAGTCAGTTCTTAATAAAAGATTGCCACTAACCTCCCTCAGTGGCAACCCTGCCCAGACCCCTCTCACTCCTGAGAGCTTTTTCTGTATCCTTGCTTAAAAAACTTCTATCATTTTACTCACTCTCCTTTGTCGGTGAGATTCATTCTTCAGCTCTGTGAGGCAAACCTAGCTCTCCTGCTTCACTCCCTTAAAAGGTAAATACCAAGAATATTGTAAAATTAAATGTACAAATAAGAATTTGGAGTAATGGAATGTTTTTTTGTTGTTTGTTTTTGAGTAATGAAATGCTTAGCACAGATAAAAATCATCACTAAAATTGAGGTAAAATTATTAAAGATTTCTATTTTTATTGGCTTATAATTCTCGTACATAATTGAGGAAAAGTATAATGGTGTTCTCTAGATATTTATTGCATTTTTATTGTAGCTAATGATACAGCATATTTATATACTCTCATTGGTTATTTTTATAATAAATCTAATAGATCTATGATAATTATCATTCCCCTGATCTTAGTAACAATAACTTATACTCAAAGTATTTCTTAGATAGTGGAATAGAACCGATAGTAAATTAGAAATAAGAATCAGGGGGGCCCCTGGGTGGTTCAGTCAGTTGAGTCTCTGCCTTTGGCTCAGGTCATCCTCGAGTCTCAGAATGGAGCCCCACATAGGGATACCTGCTCAGCAGAGGGTTTACTTCTCCTTCTCTCTCTGCCCCTCACTGCTTATGTTCTCTCTTGTTCACTCTCTCTCTCTCTCAAATAATGTCTATTTCCCCCTAAATATTTTATTTTAAGAAATTACAAATCAACAGATATGGCAAAATGTAAATCATCGCAACAAGAATTTATATATATACCCTTCAACTTGATTCTATAATTGTTAATCAAACATTAGCATTAGAATAAAAATTTAATTGTGCAAATCACTGAGAAAAGTGGTTACTATATTTCATATGAAAAAATAAAAAAAGTATTTTTGGCACTTGTATTAAAAAAAGCCCATCTCATCTGATTCTCCCTGGATATTTTTCATACTAATAAAGGGAAAAAAATCTTATGATCTCTTTGTATCCAGTTCTATAGAAGATTTAATGTCAAATTCTCTAAACTGTGTGTACTCATGGTGTTTTTCAAGAATTTCATTCTTTGAGGGACTATATCTGAGATAATTTTACTTGCTGTTATTATCTCTACAAATGAAGAGAAAGCAAGTAGCAACAAGTATTGCACTTCCCTCTGTGGGGTAGAAAATACAATAGTAAGAAAATAAATTGCCTTCGCTGTGCTATCTTTTGATGGACTGCTTAGCTGTAGGTGGCCCTCCTCTGATCATTGGCTGACTGCCTTTAGGAACGGTTCATGGCAGTTCAGAGAGACACTCCTAGGAATTTTATAATTGGAGCAGAATACAAGGACTCTACAAAGAATGATACCCTGAGGAAAATCTGAGAAGACTGGAATGTCAGAGACTATTTATTACAGGCCAAAAAAACCCAAAACAAAAAGCCTAAAAACAACTGAAAGTGATCATCTTCTAATACTTTTTTCCCTATACACTCTATCATTGTGGGTAAATAAATTTAGCAGGTTTTTGTACTCAAATGACTATGATCTTTAACATGTAACTCAAGTATTACATGTGGAAAGCTACAAAAATGTTTCTTCATGGTTTCTGCATATCCACTAGGCATTATTATAATATTATAATCTTTCTTTACTTTTACTTCAGGAGAATTAATCAGAAAATGATAAACACATATGCATATGTTATGTGTCTGTATATACATATATACGTATATGTGTGTGTACGATAAACATTTTCACTCCTAGATAATAAAATATTTATATGATTTTTTTTTGCCAGGCTCCTGTTAGATATTTTAAATATGTTAATTTTTCTCACTTTAAACCTTCTTTTCTCGTTTGAGAAAGAGCAGAGTCAAGGTTGACCAGCTAGAAATTGTCAAAGTCAGGTTTTAAACCTTAATAAATCTGACTATAAGATTCATATCACTGTCAATTATATCATATTAACCCAATTATTAACACGATGCAATGTTTTAATATGCACTGGGAGTTTAATTGAACTGGGAATATGGTTGGAGATATATACACAAACACACACATACATTTGTAAATTATAATGTACCTCAAGTAAAAATAACCTCAAATTTTCACACTTTAAGAAAAAAGATTTTGAACATATAGTAAATGTTAATAAATACCATATATATTATAGAGAAAATCCATATTAACTGATTGTTTTGCTCCTTGCTTTGTCTGAAAGGAAGCTGAAACCCATGATTATAATCTTATTCAGCAACGGATAAGTGGATCATGATGTGTTCCTTGTGTGATCTTGTTTGGTGCAGGATTTAAACAAATAAATATATATGTATATATATTTTTTAATTTTCATAACTGTATTTCCCTCCTTATATACCACTTCCAAGCATGACATCAGTTTATTTTGTTTTATCTCACTTTAGAAAAAAATACATAGTAAGTATCCTTGGGGTTTTAGGGGTAGACATAGAGTTATTAAATTGACACCAAAGTATAACTGATATATTGCAGTTCATAACATTTGCTCTGTGAAAGGACAGGATAAGAGAATGAAAAGGAAAACAACACACTGGGAAAAAATATGCACAAACTACATGTCCAACGAAGTACTGGTATCAAGAGTAAACACGGAGTTGTCGAAAAGCAGGAACCAAGCAACCCAATTAACAAATGGGTAAAGAATAAGAAGGGTTATTTCTCCAAAGATGGTATACCAATGACAAATAAGCACATGAAAAGATGATCAACTTCATTAGCCAGTAAGAACATGCAAATTAAAAATAGTGAGGCTAATGTAAACAATAGTGAGGATAATATCCCACAATGAGATATCATTAACACACTTATGACTTAAAAAAGTAGTGACAACATCTAATGTTGATAGGAATGGACAGAAACTAGATTACTCGTACATTCCGGGTAGCAGTGTAAAACAGTACCCTCTGAAAAACAGTTTAGCAATTTTCTTCAAAATAATTCAACGTGCAACTACCATGTAATCCAGTCATTGCACTCTTGGGCATATTTATCCTAGAGAAATAAAAATATATGTCTACAGAAAAATTTGAACAAAAATAAATGTTAATAGCCAAAAACTGGAAACAACCTAGATGTCCTTCAATAGATGAAGAGTTAAACACACGGTCTTAAGAGAGATGGTATCAGTATCATGGCAGCATTCCTTCTCTGTCCTCTCCCTCTTTATCCCTGCCCCAACAACTAAAATTTGGCATCCATCCACAAAAAAAGTGCCTTCTGTGGGAGTTGTGGGATCCAGCACCATACACCAAAGGACCCAGAAGGATCCTCATCTACCTGTGCATTGGGTAATAGGCAGACAGACCTTGGTTCAAGCTGTGAAACTAGCAGGAGCCTGTGAATCAGCCTCAGCCTTTCCTAGCTGTGAAGTTAGGGAACACAGAGAGTGCTGACTTGGGCAGACACCCACAAATGAGAGAGCCTTTGTAGAAGTTCTGGTTCCCTGAGGAGAGATTCTAGCACTCTGTTGGAGGAGGGGTGGGGCACAAGTTTGGACATGCTGGAGAGAGTGAGAGAAATTTTGTTAGCACCACCCTTTCCTTAAGCAGCTGATCATGGATGAGGTTAATATCCAAAATATGTATAGAACTCATACTATGAAATAATAAGGAAAAAAAATCAGCTGACTTGAAAACAGAAGAACTGAATAGGCATTTTTTTTTCAAAGAAAACCTCCAAACAGCCAACATGTCCATAAAAAAAAAATATTCAACATCACTAATCATCTGAGAAATGCAAATCAAAACCACAGTGATATATCACCTCACATCTGTTAGAATGTCTACCATCAAAAAGACAAGAGATATAACTAATATTGACAAAAATGTGGAAAATAGCAAACTCTCGAGATGTACTGTTAGTAGTACTTTAAAATGGTATGCCCACAGGACACCTGGGTGGCTCAGCGGTTGAGCATCTGCCTTCGGCTCAGGGCATGATCCTGGAGACCCAGGATTGAGTCCCACGTCCGGCTCCCTGCATGGAGCCTGCTTCTCCCTCTGCCTGTGTCTCTGCCTCTCTCTCTCTCTCTGTGTCGAATGAATGAATGAATGAATGAATCAATCAATCAATCAATCAATCAATCAATCAAATAGTATAGTCACTACAGAAAACAGTTAAAAGGGTTCTCAAAAAATAAAAATTAGATATACCATGTGATCCAGCAGTCCAGATGGTTTATAGACTAGATCTTAAATTTTTCATCACAAAAATGAAATTGTAACTGTTTGATGTGATAGAGGTCTTAGCTAATGCTATAGTGGTAATCGTATTACAATATATAAATGTATCAAATCAGCATGTTGTACAGCTTAAAAACACTTGTCAATCATATCTCAGAGAAAAAAACTAAAGTTCACCTAAAACATAAAACAATCAAGTATAGAAGGTCTGGGGTCTAAAGGCCTGAGTGTTCTTTGATAATCATTAGTTGTATTACCTGTAAAATAGGTTAAAAATGGCACCTACTTCATAGGAGTTGCCGTGAGTATTGTTACAAATGCATATAAAATACTTAGCATAAAAACTAATCATAATATGTACCCAGTGACTATAAGTTATTATGATTTACTTAGATTGTTTTAAATGTAGTTACTGAAATATATAAAATAACAAGGGAATAATAGCTTATATTTACTAATGAAAATAGAATATATTGGGGATCCCTGGGTGGCTCAGCGGTTTAGCACCTGCCTTTGGCCCAGGGCGCGATCCTGCAATCCCGGGATCGAGTCCCACGTCAGGCTCCCGGCATGGAGCCAGCTTCTCCCTCCTCCTGTGTCTCTACCTCTCTCTCTCTGTCTATGATAAATAAATAAATAAATCTTAAAAAAATAGAAAATATTGTACAAATACCATATAATTGCCTAGGGAATATGATATTGAAATGTTTATAGTGAGAGGAAATTAATAAGACTTAGTTTTCTACAGAAACGAATTGGGAATCAAGTATTGAAAGATTATATAAATTGAGGGGGATCCCTGGGTGGTGCAGTGGTTTGGCGCCTGCCTTTGGCCCAGGGCGCGATCCTGGAGACCCGGGATCGAATCCCACGTCGGCTACCGGTGCATGGAGACTGCTTCTCCCTCTGCCTATGTCTCTGCCTCTCTCTCTCTCTGTGTGTGACTATCATAAATAAATAAAAATTAAAAAAAAGAAAGATTATATAAATTGAAAAATTTATATTATTAAAAATATAATTATTAAAAACATGAAAAATTCTGTCCCACTGCAATGGAATCCTACTACACATTAAGCACTAAAAGGTTCAAACTATGGTCATATGCAACAACCTGGATGAAACTCTAGAGAATTTTGCTGAGTAACAAACTCAATCTCCACAAGTGACATCCTGTATTATCCCTTTAATAGCATTTTGAAATGACAAAATCTTAGAAACAAACATACTAGTGGTTGGTAGAATTTAAGGAGGGGATGGAAGTCAAGTATGAAGTTGGAAAATATAAAAAGGCAATATGAAGGATCCTTGTGGTGATGGAAACGTTCTGTGTTTTAAACAGATCAATGTCAATATCTTGGTTGTAATATTGTCATATAGTTTTGCAAGAAGTTATCATTGGGGGAAACTGACTAAAGAGTACATAGGATCTCTGTATTATTTCTTACAATTGTCTGTAAATCTATAATTTCTCAAATTTAAAAAAATAATTAAAAATATATTAGCAAATCAAACTGAAAATCATTGAATTCTTACTTTAGCATTGTGTAAAGAAGCATAACCGTTCCTAGCAATTATGAGTCCATACATTATAGCATATCACATATTATATACCCTGCATGAAGTATGAGTTGTTCTCATTTAAATAAACACTCAATTTATATCACTCAATTTATATCAATGAACATTTTGGAAATGATGGGATAAAGGGCTTGAAAAGGGTATAGCACAGAATACGAGTGAGCATCCATGCAGTATAATCAATTACTTTGTTTTACAAATATATATCTACCTGTTTTACTGATGGAAAACAAAAGAAGAATTAAGAATAAAATTTAAGGAGCAGCCCGGGTGGCTCAGTGGTTTAGTGCCTCCTTCAGCCCTGGGAGTGGTCCTGGAGACCCCCCTCAACTATCCAATTATCGTACATCCAAACATCATTCATCTACTGATGTAACTGATCAGCCAGCCAGCCACCAGCTCAACAACTTACCCACCATCCTCCAACACCTCATCCAGTCTTTAGCCATCCACCTGTCCATCTGTCCATCCATCCCTCCAACTATTCAACCACCTATTAGCTATCCATTGCCTATCAATTATCCATCCTTTATTAACTCATCCACTTCGTCAGCCAACCACCACCTCCTCAACACATCCAATTACCCATTTACCATCCACCTCATTACCAGATTACCGTCTACCTACCCACTATCCATCCATCGGCTCACCCTATTGTCTGTCCTGTCATCCCACTCAGAAAAAAAAAAAAAATGTTGGGCTCCCTGCATGGAACCTGCTTCTCCCTCTGTCTGTGTTTCTGACTTTCTCTCTCTCTCTCTCTCATGAATAAATAAATAAAATCTTAAAAAAAATAAAATTGCAGGTCTGGCTTTCTCAAAATTTAACAAATGTATTATGAAGCACAGTATTTAATGCAAATAAAGTAAAAGCATCTCCAAATGAGATGTAAAATGATTTAAGATGATACTTTCACAAATTGCAGATAACTAGGACAAAACAACATTCATTGTTTATGATCTATACTAATCTATATTAATTTATGATCTGCAAATGGAAACATTGGATGTACGTATTTTTGGAAAATAACTAATGACTCAACTTATAGTTAAGTTCATGAATTACTACGAAAAAATGTCAGGTATTTTTGACAAACCATTCATGTCATACCTTAAAAAAATAAAATACACAATTTTAATTTGAGGCTTAAGCCAATCTTCAAATAGTCTTTCAAAAGTGGTTGTTTCAGGTGGGGAAATGATTTTATATTCTCAAGACACCATTTTTTATATGTTTTTTGAGTTTTAAGAGGATAATTTTGCTTTAAAATATGCCTAAAAGAATACTTTTAATCCACATTCTTAAAGAAAATAAAAGTATAAAACAAGGTAACCTTGGGACTTTAGGTTTCCTGTTCTACATGTAAGGATGTTGTAAGTCATGACTCCATTCTAACAAGTAAAATGTCCAATGAACAGAATGAAAAAAATAAATTTTTCTAGGATCAACACATTAAAAGCAGTGAAAGCAGTGAGGACACAAAACAAACTGTGGTATCCAAGACTAGATAGTGAGACTCCAGCTGGCTCATCTGAGCAGAGACTCAATAGTAGAAATCACCTCTGGAACCAAAGCCAGGAAAACCTGTGCTGTAATTGAGGACGTTTGGAGGCTCAGTATAGACAACTCTCTCTAAGTTCAAAGTCCCCAAGGTCATTGGGAGTCTTGCAAATCTGTGAGATTTATGTACAGAAGATCCACTAGATTCTCACAGTTAATATCTAAGAGAAGTCTCCTCAAGATTACCAGCAGGGGGGCAGCCCGGGTGGCTCAGCGGTTTAGCACCGCCTTCAGCCCAGGGCCTGATCCTGGAGACCGGGATCGAGTCCCACGTCAGGCTCCCTGCATGTAGCCTGCTTCTCCCTCTGCCTGTGCCTTTGCCTCTCTCTCTCTCATAAATAAATAAATAAATAAATAAATAAATAAATAAATAAATAAATAAATAAAATATTAAAAAAAAAAAAAGATTACCAGCAGGGTGGGGTACGTGGGTGGCTTAGTCGGTTAAGCATATGCCTTCAGCTCAGGTCATGATCTCAAGGTCCCTAGATACAGTCTGGCTTTGGGCTCCCTGCTCATTCTCTCTCCCACTCACTTTCAAATGAATAAATAAATCTTAAAAAAAAAATTATCAGCAGAAAGAGAGGAAAAAAAAAAGATTATCAGCAGAAAAAGAGAAAGGGACCATTTTGGAAATATGTCAAACAACTTTGTTGTTCAAAAGGCCTTCCTTCATGGGAAGCTAGTTCACCAGACTCTAACTGGCTGGGGGATTATCAGAGCCTCACTGACTTGAGGAGAGAAAGGTATCCAACTGCAGCCCACTCACCCCTTTCACATGGGAGAAGGAAAATACCCAATTCTACTCAGCTCTAGACATCATTTCTCACCTAATGGAAAAGAAAGATAAAACTGAGAAACACTTGCGAAATTGACAATCTGGAAATAGAGACTCACTAAGAGCCTGAGATCTAATCATAGGGTCATTGAAAGTTTCCCCTCCTCCACACCTCACCACTACATTCCTTAAGGGCCTATCTACAGCAGCAACTTTTACATGGTGGCCAGCTATCCAGGTAAAATTACAAGGCGTACCAAAAGGCAAAAAAAATATTTGAAGAGACAGAGCAAGCACCAGAACCAGACGTGGGAGGGATGCTGGAATTATCAGACCAAAAATTTGAAACGACTCTTATTAATATCATAAGGGCTCCAATGGATAAAGTAGACAGCATGTAAGAACAGATGGTAAAATAAGCAGAGAGATGGAAATCCTAAGAAAAAATGAGAATCTCTGTAATTTTTTATCAATTTTGTGTGTACCTAAAAGTGATCCAAAAAATTAAATTATGTATGAAAAAAGAAACAATCTTCTATTTTCTCTCTAAAGACAGTTATCTGCTAAGTGTGGAGGGGCGGGGGGAAGATAATCTTCAAGTTCCATTCTTTTGTGAATGTTTTCAAGTTGTTTCAGAAGCCTGGAGTACATATAAGAAAATAATTAGATTTACACTTTAAGAATTAAGTGCTACAAACAGTGACAATCTTTTGGGATGCTATGACACTAATTACTTATAGTTCACAAAGCTACAATATACCCATATAAAATTTAGTATTTAATTTTCCCCTAGTGAATATCCATCTAAATTTATATTACATATAAATATGAAACAATTTAATGATTACTATCTGCAGAATTACGGTCTTATATACCACATAAATGTATTTTTCTGGTAGGGTTAACGTTTAATTTAGGAAAAAAACTAACTTTGAAAAGAATTTAACATATCTATTTAGGATAAAATATTATTTCTAATAGATAATAGCATTGTGTTAAGTATTTAGAATATCATATTAATATTATCTATTTTCTGATACCACTAAACAGACAAATTAATGAAGGAAATAAAAACATTGAAAATAACTATTATAAAATCAGATGTTAATAATATAATAAAAAAAGACATCTGATTCTACTTCTGTGAGTTAGGAAAAGACATTTTTAAGGTGTTTACCAAGGATGAGTAGAATTTCAGCCAAAAACCAGGAAGAGACGATTAGTCCAAGAAAATATTTAAGATACGTTATATAAATACATTTGTAATTTATATAATATATAATATATATAACAGAATATATATAATACATATATAAATAATATTTAATATTTTATTTTGGATATTGTATTACACAGTATCCAAAGGATTGGAAAGTTAAGCGTCTCTTCATTTGTTAAGTTCTTACACATTTCCTCAGTCTGCCTGTATTGAATTAAGTGGATTTATATTTTAAATCATAAACTTTTAGTGAAAATAAATCTCACTTCATTTTGGAAAAAATTTCAAAGCTTTCTTTAAAGAAATTGTTACGTAATTGTTTATAGATTAGAATGCTTGAATAATTGAAATTTTAATTTCCTATATTAATATATATCTAATAATTTTCAATCCAATAAATTATATTGGGTTATTTTGTCATAAACTAATTTTAATTATAATTATATTAAAATCAAGAACTAAAACTAGCCAAATCAATAATTTAAAAGAAAAAGGTAGGTGGAGGGATGTGCTTTATCAGATTTGAAAAATATAATGAAATCATACTTATTAAAATAGTTATCGATTTGTGCAAATATTTAAAAATTAATTAATAGGACATAATATGGAACAAAGATTTGGATCTACATTTATGTGCAAAGTTTTATCTTATGATAAGGATTCCATTGTCAATAAATGTGGAAAAGATGAACATTTCCGTAGATTTGCTTAAACAACAGACTTTTGATATAATGAAAAAGTGAACCTTGATTATACATAATCCATAAAACATAATTTTAGGAGAGAATATAGAGTGCCAGCATGGTCATGTTCTGGTGAATTTATGATTTTGGGGTCATAAACAACACTGTCTAGTTGTAACATCACACGGTGGAAGTAAAGAGGGAATTCTTTCAGGAATCTTGAATAAGGACACCAATCCCATTCGTGAGGCCTCTCCCAACATGACCCAATCACATCCCAAAAATTCTATTTCCTAATACCATTATCTTAGGGCTTCAGGTTTTAAGTTTGAAGTTTGGAGAGATACAAATATTTAGACTATAGTAAGTAGACATGTCCAAAAATATAGCAGAGGTTTTTTATTTCTTTAATAGAAAATATTTGAAACAAACAGAAGGATTATCTAAAAAGAACAGGAAATTAAATGATATATTTCTATATTGTAATACTATACAAAAGAGACAAGTCACAGAAATATAAACAGTATAATAATTATATAAATGATTACAGCATAGAACATAGCTTAATTCATTTATCATTTTGTTATGAGTGATAATATCATCCATGATGTGATCCTTTCTCCTTAACTGCAAAAACTTTTTGTTAAAGATCCAAATCAAACAATGTACAAGCTTATTTCCATATGCATTCCCAGAAACCTTAGTGGATATTAAGGCTGTGCAAAAGAAAAAAAAAAATGTTTTCATGAGTTAAATGAAGTTAGGATTTAGGATCAGATAATTATAAACAATTTTTTATCTACATGGAAGTTATATTTATATGACTGTCCTGAGCACTTCAGGAGCTTTAGAATTCCTGGCCCCTGAAAACACATTGTCAATAATGATTTTCTAATCATGGTAACCACAAAAGGTCACTTAAATCTCAAGTGATGTTAACATCCTCATGGGGAGCCTCTGCACTAGATTCCCAATAAAATCTAGGAGATTTGGGATTTTTAATGAACAGAGTATGGCAACTAGGGATGTGGCTACAGAGAAATATCAATAGATAAGAAAAGACTCATGGACATTCTAAACATTAGAGATCTTTCCTTGGGGATTTTTTATTTTGGGGTTGCCATGGAAATAAGACTGAAGGATATATTCTAAGGTTTGCAAAAAATATGTGTAAATTTGCCTCTCTGAGATTAATTTGTACCGGGCATTGCTTGATATCCATAGTTTGGTAGCAGGAATTTACGCAATAACAT
Source organism: Canis lupus familiaris (assembly GCF_011100685.1). NCBI lineage: Eukaryota > Metazoa > Chordata > Mammalia > Carnivora > Canidae > Canis > Canis lupus. Next base: position 4,460,160 of record NC_049259.1, on the reverse strand, counting down.
AGTCTGAGACTGAGCTACCCTCTACTATCCTGAGCCCTTAAGCTTCAAGGAATAATGGCAGGATGAGTGATACTTCTGGAAACAACATTTTCTACCCTCCATGATCCAGTAACACTGCTCTAATGATTTCTAGGAAATCACATTTACTTTGCATAACAATGTCAAAAACTAAAAAGAAAATGTAGGCATGAAAATTATAAAAATGAAGACTGAAACATGAAAAAGAAAAAACCTGTTGCACCCTAGGGATGGCAGAATGTTAAGCTGGCAGGGACCTAAGTCTCTGGTGGCTTATGTTCTATCAGCCCTGGATAGATGACTTCTGAATTTTTAATTGAAAGTCTTAAAAACTCACCACTTTAAACTTCTGTTATTTGACTTCTTCTTTTTTCACTCAGCCATACCTAATCCTAATTAATATAGATTTCCATACCTGGACATAGGTTATATTATAAATGACTATATTCAACATACAGAATGTTGCACTTAACTAAAACTCCATGACATTCACTTAGGAGGTAACAAGAACTTAAATACTGTAAACTGATGAAATGATAATTTTTATTGCATTGTAGAAAAATATCTGATCAAAATTTTAGTTGTAAGCACCATGGTGGCTGCTTCTACTCTATTTTTGTAAAATTGTAGAACTAGTCAGTTGTGAAGAAAGATGAAAGGAACATACCTGCTCAGGGTGATCTCTGGTCTAGGATCTGAGGGTTGCTGTTTTAAAACCATCAATATTCCAAATAGAAACAATAATAGTCAGTAGCTCATAGTGGCATCATTAACAGGATGGTACCCTAGAAATTTTTTAACCACTTTCGTGAGTTGTATAGTAGATAGCAGGAGCCATCATAGCAGCAAGGATTCTTTAAGGAGTGTTTTTTGCTTTAGATGGCCTCAAAAGAGCTAACAGTCAGGTAGTGGTGGTGGTAGTGGGCATAATAGGAAGCCCAATAAGGAAAAGACCAGGTTTTCAGTCTTTATTTCTATACAGTTATTTGTTTTGGTTACTTATTAAAAAAAAAAAAAAAAAAAAAAAAGCTAGAGGGGCACCTGGGTGGCTCAGTAGTTGAGCACCTGTTTTTGGCCCAGGTTGTGATCCTGAGATCCTGGGATGGAGTCCTGCATCAGACTCCCTGCATGGAGCCTGCTTCTTCCTCTGCCTATGTCTCTGCCTCCATCTCTGTGTCTCACATGAATAAATAAATACAATTTTAAAATAATTTTTAAATGACTAGAAGCAAAGAAATTGAAGCCTATTAATTTGGGGGGGGGAATTTATTGCCACAGAGACAATAGATCTAACCTAAAATACTGTGTTATTGTTCAATGCCAGAAGAAACTCTTAATCTTAAACCGTCAAAAATATGCCAGCAAGATAGAAATTTTAAAGGTTTTGTAGCTACAAAGACATACCGCTCAATGCCCACCTCAAATACAGCCATGGACTGACAGAACAACAGAGACCTTCCCATAAAGCAGAGTCAGGGCCCCTGGAAGACAGTTGTGAAGGGATTTCTTCCCAGAAAGAAGCAGGCTGTGCCAGTTGGCCAAACAAGGAATTTCTTCTGCTAACATAGAAAGGGACCTCTACTATTTCAGCTCAATGGGATTTATAAGGTGTATGTACCTCTAACTGCTTTGTGTTTCTTATATCTCTCTCTTCCAGACAGATCTTTGCAAGCTCAGTTATTCTTTTTTGGTGTTAGGGACAAATAATATGTCCTTTATTATACAGATCACAAAACCATAGGGAATTATACCTTATGACAGAGAAAGCTAAATATAATTTTGAGATCATGAACTTTAAGCTGAAGTGCTAATCCAATGGGTGTCCTCCTTGGGAAGGTGAGAGCCGGGATTTATGGGTGTCTAAAGAGATAGGCTGTGGCAGAGATAGCTAACTCCTCCACAATCTCTGTTCTCTTCTAAAATCGCAGAATTCTGAGCCCATGGCTGCCCCAAATAAAAGTCGATTCTTCAGCTTTCTTAGCAGCTGGAGGTAGCCATGTAACAAAGTTCTAGCCAATTACTGGTAAGCAGAATTGACATGAGTAACTTCTAGGAAGTCTTTATTAAAAGGAAGGGAAATGCCCTACTCTTCTCTTTCTGCCTTCCTGAGGACTGGAATGTGGGCAAGAAGCCTGGAGCTGCCAGTCATTGAAGCAGGAGAATAACCGCCATCGCTTAATTATGACAGAGCAGAAAGGTAGACCTTTCTTGGTTTTTTGACATCCTGTGGAACAGCCCTAACTAGTCACAGAAAAGTAATCTCTGGACATGAGAGAATTAAAATTAAAAAAAAAAAAAAAAAAGAAAGAAAAAAGGACTGTTTTCTTCAATTTCCGATCAAATGGTAGACTATATTTCTTTTGGTTTCTCATGATTAAGAAAAAAAGACTGTTTTCTTCAATTTCTCATCAAATGGTAGACTATATTTCTTTTGGTTTCTCATGATTCAAAAAGGCTCTGGGGGGAAAAAAAAAAACCGTCTTAGAAATATCAGCAGGAGACAGCTACTTAAGCACTTTGACACCAGTCGGTATTTATAAATATCAGTGCCATTTGCTAAGAGCATTTATTCAGGATATATAAATGAGGTCTGACAAAAACCCTGTGGCTATTATTGATAAACAGTTTTGAAAGCTCATATTTTTATTTTGTTGGGCTAAATTATTAAAAACAGTGACTATCACTAAGGTAATGTGTCATCCAAGATGGAAGCATAGTATTGAGCTTAAGAGGATTTGTGCATGCATTTATATTTTTTCTCATTTTGTAAAAACATACGGCATCTTGTCTATTAATTTCATATGATGAGTTCCCAAAATACTTAGACTAGAAATACATACTAATAGTGTTTTCATTAAAATATTTATCTACTTTCATGAGTAAATAAAGCATAAAATAGCCTTTACATTCCTTCTCTACTGTGCATTTCAGCTCTACCACATTTCTTCTTTCAGCCTGCCTGTTTATTTATTTTTTTATTTTTCTAGTCACAGATTCTTACTCTAACTTCAGGATGATAATGAATCTATGGCGATGGATAGTTCAAAAGGAACTGCCACTAGCAGTTATTATATTTAAAACCACTAGATGCAGTAAAAAAATATATCAAGTTTCAATAAAAAAAAATAAAAAACTTGAATGCTTCTTAACTTTTGATTTAGATAGCTCAACTTCAAATAGGTTAGGGCAGAGCAGTTTAATGAGCAGCCTTTGGAACAAATATACTATATAATTCACTCTTTTGCTCACCCAGAAAATTCGTACTGCTGGTATTACAAGTTCTTCTGGTTCCTAAATTAAATTATTTTTGAAAGTTCAAGTACGTCTCTTCACAACTCAGAGGGTTTAAAATAATGATGAGAGGATGAAGAGTGAGACAAGAAAAATATAGGTATACCATAGACTGGTCTTATTTCATTTTATATCTGCATTTACTGATCAGGAACATATTCCTACTTTACAAAAGAGGTCCTCCCTGGGAAATTTTTGGTCGCCAAAAATGGATGGGATTTGGGATTTTTGAGATCTTCCTTGATGTCATTTATAAGGATTATAGTCATGGGGTATGGAAGAAATTATGGAGCTACAATTTTTAATTCAGATACACTTAATATCAAAATGGAAGCCAAAATCACACAATTTTCAGTAGCAAATTCCTTGTGAGAATGGGAATCTTAAGGTTTTGAATACGAGTGATTTGATACATATAAATAAAGGAAAAAGCTATAGAATAATTCACCTCCGAGACACTCAGATGTGAATATTAGCCACAAAGAGACAAAAATACTTCCTTGTTAGATTAATCATACTTATTTTGTATCTTTACAATACAATATTCAGCCTTGGCTGATTTTGTTAGTAATAAATTCTTATCCAAGTCTGCTGATTCTGTTGTTGCTTTGTTGTTGCTGTTATGCAACATTTGTTCTTGAGACCATGATGTTTGTATGTATATCTATTCTTTGTAGGAATTTATATTTATTATTTTAAATGGGAAATTCAATTTGAATTTACTCATTAAATTTGTAAACTTGCAATTTTTAACCTCTAATAATCCTCAGATCTTACAAAAACTTAATTAACCAATAAAATATTGTTCAAATTATCTTGGTGTTGGTAGAAATGCCTACTGCTCTTCCATCTAGTATCAATTGCAGTGAACATCTTTAAAAATTATGGTTGTAGAAAATACATTTGAAAAATGCCATACAGACTTTTCATTTTTGCTTGATAAATAGAGTGATAGAATTCCCTGAAATGGCAGGCTTTTCTTGAAGGTATAGAGGAGGATCTCTCAAATTTTAGATTAACCTGAGGAGCAAAACAAAATGAAGATTCTCTGGCAGCAATCATACTGATTGAAATCTTTATTCCATGGGCCTGAAATCCGTATTTGTACAGATTCCCAGGTTCATCATCAGGTCCACTGAATTTGAAGAATAATCTTTAAAATGCAAAAATCATCTTTTGTTGTTGCTTCCCTCCCCCCTTGTCATTATATTCTCTGTGGACCAATACCACTGAAGCACTGCAACCTCCTCCAAGAAAAGACAGATCACTCCATGCTCCATGTACTTTGCTACTCATATGCCATGTGTGTATGCCCCTATTTGTTTTTCCTATTCTTTATTCCCTCCCCTCTATCTAATTATATATTTATTAGCAAACACACCCAGAATGGGATCTAACTTGATTGTGGCTGGAGAAAATCTCACCCTGACTTTTTCTAAAGATTTTATTTATTTATTCATGAGAGACACACAGACACATAGGCAGAGGGAGAAGCAGGCCCCCCGCAGGGAGCCTGATGTGGGACTCGATCCTGGATCCCTAAATCATCCTCTGAGCTGAAGGCAGATGCTCAACTGGTGAGCCACCCAGGCATCCCTCACCCTGACTTTAAAGGCAAAAGTAGACTCTCAAAGAGATTTATTTGGAAGGGGAAGCTCTATAAGTATATACAGTATTTTGTATCTTACTTATCTATTCCTAGTCTGTATCTTGTACATAAAATCATTAAATTTATTTCTATAAAATAAATGACCACATTTTGGCATAAAACTCTTAACCCATGTCTTTTAACATGAATTTTTAAATACTGATATTTCATGTTTCATCTGATTGTTAAGTTCATTAACTTTAGGCCTTTGAATTAACTTAAATCTCATGTTGACATTCTTATTTTTTTAATTAAACTTGAATCCCAATCAGAAGACCAAAGCTTTTATAATAAATAGCATTTTAATCTTTCAAGATATTTTATCTTTCTACTTTCTTCTGTGATTTTGTTAACTTCTCACTCTCCATTTATCTCTTATTTTTTTGTTTCATTTGTACACACTGATTTTTTTGTTTTTGTTTTGCATTTTGTTTTTTGTTTTTAACAAAAGATGGCAAGACACAAAACCAGAGTAGTGATAGCAAAGGAAGTGACTGACATCATGAATTAGAAAGTCTATTCGCTCAGGTTCTTCCAGCACAGAGCTCTTTTGTTTTTTCTTAGTGGCTTTGCAAAAAATATATATATAGTTTAAAAAAAATCACTATGACTCTAGAGACTCACCATTTTTCTCAATCAATCTTTATTTCTTCTTGGACGTGAACATACTGCTTATTAATAAAGTGATTTTTTTCAGATATTTCAGCCTGTCTAATCATTACAATAAAGTATCAGAGTCAAACTCCACCCTCTTCAGTAAGTGTGGTAAAGATTATAAGAGCTGACAAAATATCTCCAAAAAGTAAGACATCTTACATGCAAAGTATTTTAAAGGCAAGGGCTATCAAACATTTAATCCAGGATATAGCTGATGTATTTAAATTATCAGAGATATCTTGTGAGAGAAGAGAAACATTCATGATAATTTTGGTGGTTCATTTTTTGTCCTTTTTTTAGTAGTTTAGCAGAGAAATGGTTTAATAGGTTTAAGTTGAATCAAGAGGAGGTCAGGCTGATTTTAGATATTGAGCTCAAGAGAATGTCCATTATTCATGAGGTTACTCCCTGAAACAGACTTCCATTGCTATGATTCTGAACATTCCCTGCCCCCCCCCTGTATATACATGGAGATTATTGTGGAGCAGAGTCTCTCTTAAATGGGATACTGGTCATGGATCCCGACAGATCATTCATAGGGCAATGAAAGCTTGGGAGTTTGTGTGTTCTACTTATTTATTACTGGTAACATTTTCTGCAAATAAACCCATTTTATATGTGTATTATATATTATGTATTGCCAGTGGGTGTGTGTATGCTCTGACCATATGTAAAAAAGAAATAAAAAGATTAACTTTTCTGAGATTTAAAAGCAGTTTATTACCTGAGATCAGTCAGGATCTGAAAACGACAAGCTGTAGGCTTCATTGATTGTCAATCATTTTGCTATATTATGGGATGGTAAAGCAGGTTTAGAGACTGAGGGTCTAACATGCCAAAGACCTGGACAAAGACCCTAGCTTCTGGGCAAGGACCCTAGGCTCTGACATATTTAAAGAAGCAACTGGAGTTTTCTCAATCAAGGAGTTTGAAAACCTGACAGCCTGTGTAGAATGCTATGTGTTACTCAGAATGCAATGGTATACCTACTACAGCTCCTGCTCCTGAACCTAAAATATTCTCTCAATAAAAGCTACATGTAGAATACGCTCCACATGATATTCACCATGGTTTGGTTGACAAGATGTCTAAAAATAATGTACCAACATGTTAGTTCAATCAGAGTTTGTAGCTGTCAAAAATTGAAATGAATGTCTGACAATAAAAAGCTAATAAAATAAATAAATATGCATTCATTCATTAAATTACTATGAAGCTATTAAAATAATGTTAATGCCACACTATATTTTAAGTATAATCAAATTCTACAGATAAAAGGATTAGATGGAAAATTACTATGTGTTTTATACATCTATATATGGAGAGTGAGCACACAAAGTTATATACCATTTTATCTGCATTCTCTAACATATTGCAATAAAAAATAGAATACTAGCAGAACTTGGTAGTATACACCTTTAATGATAATTTAAATAATATTTGTTTTTTAAGGCATTCATCTTCCTGGTTTGCCCAAAATCATTCCAAGTTTAGCAAGGAAAGTCCCAAAAAACCTCATCAATGCCAAGCAAAACAAATGGCTCATTACCCTATATACATAGGACATTACCCTATATACATAGGACAGTTAATAAGCACTCCAAGTATTAGATGTTACTTAATAAATATTTGTGGAGTTACTTATTGCTAAATTAATGAATTAGTTGTCATTGGGAGCTAAAGTAATAAGACCGGAGGTAGGTCCAATAAACTCTAAGATCAGAAACTACTGTAATATGTGACCCAGACTACTATGTGCTCTCAAGACCTCTTTTGTCTTTCTTTTCCCAGACACATAGCCACATTATGTTTGCAAGCCAACTTTGATGAGCTTGAGGTGATAAAATGTGAATATAAGTGATGTGCTCCATGCTGGGGCCTGGTGCGTAAAAACTTTTTGCAAGATCTGCCATGTTTCATCATCCTATCTTTTGGCCCAGATACAGAGTATGCAGCCCAGCAGAGGGCTCCGAAATTCCAGGTGACAGCAAAGCCCAAGTTGGAGAGATATGGGTCCCTGAGTGCCTGTGTAAAAATGCCGCAAGCAAATCAAGAACAACAGATTAGACTTTGCATGAGGAAAAAATGAAATTCAATCAATATTAGTCACTTTTAAGGCTTGGTTAGTTCAGAAACTGAAGTTATATATGTACTTACAGAATGATTGGAACTTGCCATCTTAAGAACAAATGAGTGCTCCTAATTATGACAGATAATTTATTTTTAATTGCAATATTTATGATTATGTGATCTATAAGAATAGTTTACAAGTAATGAGTCAATATTTCCCTTTTTTGCTTTTGCTTTTCACAAAGTATAAAAATAATTGGTCCAATATTTTTATTTCTATTTGTCTGTGAAACTGACCTTTATAAACATATTTTTATTTAACAATGAGAAAATTAATTCAGCTTTATCTTCAAAGATGCTCTGTCTACAGGATATAAGTAGAACTGTTTACACCTGATCTGTCCAATTAGATCAAAGGAAACAGACTGGATCATCTGCGTAATTTTTATCTAATAATAAACAGAAATCCATGGACTCTCAGCTCTTGAAATGTTTACAACAGGGCGCATTTGAAAAGAGCAGCGATAGTATTAAGGTCATGACAAATTAAATGAGACAATTTTAAATGTCTTGAGTGACACACCTTGCTATTCATATATCCTAATTATAGATGCTGAATGACTCCTCTTTTTCTGTGTTGTTTGAATTTAATTTTAAATTTTGATTTCCATAAAGCCTAGCCATTTTGCCCTTTGTCAAGCTTTCTAGCCAAAAGGTTGTCTGCTTCATTTCCATTAATAAAAAGAACGTGCTTCTAAAGTTTAACTAGATTATCTTAAGGGCAAAAAGTGAATATAACTGTGAACTGTGTTTTACAAATAGCTAGATTTCCAACTCCAAATTATTGATTGCTCAACAAATATAATAAGTATTTTTATATTATTTTCAGTTGTGTTAAATTTTCATTGTTTTTAATTATTGAAATTAAGGAAAAGGTATAAATAGTGATTTTCAAATTTGGGTTCTAATCAAATAATTTAATCAATCAAAATCTAACATTATGATAACATGAGTAACTTTACAAATATAGTTATTTTTATTGTTACGTAGATATATACATATTTTACATTTGCCAGTAGGAACAACTGTGTTGAGTTGGATTTTATAGGAGAAGAAAATCTTAAAAGTCCTAGGCCAGGACTTCCCATACCAGGTAATTTCATAAAATATATGTGTTCTCATTACAAATGGATTGAATCTTATACCACTTCCCTATCTGTAGGTACATATTTACATATTTAATTCTAAATGATTCACAAGCACGTCATCTATATTGCTTGCCCTGGTGTTTACAATACACTTCTTTAACTTAACCATACTTACCATACTTTCCTTGGGAACTCAGTTGAGGTAAATAATCTTTATACTTGGATATGAGCATTTCTATCAGGTTGTTAGGGTGAGGATTGGGTCAATATAATAAAAAGTTGAGCTGGGTTTCTAATGTCATTACTGTCAGTGCAGCACAAGTTCCACTGTCCCCTAATGGCTGTTTGTTCTTCCTTGTGTGTGTTTAGGGTGGGGACTGAGGTGCTAAAGGTTATCTCTCCATTCTGCTGTTTCCCCACTCAGCTTTCAGTTGTTACCGCTCATCTAATACCACAGATGGGATTTTTCTTCATGCAATTGGCTCTCTAGGGGTAGATAACTGTTGTTTGTTACTTGATACAAAGCTGGTGGTGAGGACAGGGGCATTCTCTGTTGTCATGGAACAGCTACAATCTCAGGTGGAATCCAAACTCCTTCCTGACAATATTTTTCCCCTATCCTTTCCTCCAGCCCATGGTAGTCAAACCCTTTATTGTGTTTCTGTTTGAAAGCAAGAGATTCCTGCTCCTCCTACAGGAATAGAAGACCCCTCTTTGTTTCAGGTATAGGATGTTTCACCCTAAGATCCTTTGCTGTCCCTTTCCCAGAATAAGTATTTTGTTTTCTTTCTTCCTCCAAGTTCAAAAGAAGTTTGATTTTATCCTAGGTGCCAAAGAGTTGCCTATCTTTCCTATAGAAGTCTACCGGCTTTGTTTTTACTCATTTTATAGAATCATTTGATTTTTTTTCTCTCTCTCACCTGGGTTCTGAGAGATAATTTGCAGCTTCTGCCACCACAGCTTAAGAAGTTTACTTCCTAAAAGAAAAGGTCACAGGTATATGAACAGGGTTTTGTGCTTATTCCCTTTCAACCGCCAATTGGCCTCTGAACATTATGTCACGTAGGGAGGCTCTCATGGATGCCTGCACTAACCAGTCTTTTTTCATGAGCACACTTTGTTGAAACCCATAGAAAAGAACTTTATGACTGTTTGGGATGCTCATCTTGCATTTGGTATCCCCAGTTTTTGCTAACTCTCATGATAACTCAACCTTGGCTTTAACTTTGTCTTTAATATTTTTGCTAATTTCTTCTAATTTGTTTTTAAGATGGCTGCCACTTTCTCCCTTGCTCTGGCAAAACTGAAAGGTACCTATCACTATTTCAAAAACTCCTCTCTCCTTTGGAAGTCAGAGTGTTGGTTGTCCTCTGAAGTCAGCTGTCAGCACTCTGATGTGCTCAAGATAAGTTTTATGAATATAGTTTTTTTTTCTTCCTCATGATTGAGTTAGAAGTAACATTATTTATAATGTCCCATGCCATAAATTTCTTGTTACCTTTTAGTAATTTGATTATGATGTGTCTTCATGTGGTTTTGTTCATGTTCCTTCTGCTGGAGATATGTTAAACTTATTGAATCTATAGGTGTGATAGGCACAATAATGAGCTCCCAAGACATCTGAGTCCAAATCCAGAGAAATTGTTAATATGTTATGTTACATGGAAAAGGGGAATTAAGATTGGCAGAGGGAATTAATTTTGTTAATAATCTAACTTTAAGATATGGAGATTATTATAGATAATCCAGGAGGGGCCAATGTAATGTTAAATTAACTGTGAAATGTAGATTGAACTTGAGAATTCCCTGAGCAGATAAAACTCTTTAAGCAAAAGGAAAACTAGCTTATTTTATGACCAGAAGCTTATTTTATGAAACTTCACTTAGGTTATTTCTTGTAAATGCCTCTGATAATCATAAAAGAAACCTGTCGTCTTCCTAAAAATGGTATAAAATGATCATGTTCACCCAAGCCCCTGTCATCTGGAAATCTCCCCTGAATAACCAATCACGTAAAGATTAAATAATTTCCTCATTTTTACTTTATAAGTGATCCTGTATATTCATGCCTCTATCCTTCATCACTGTTTTTATCTTTTAAAAGCCCCCATTTGAGAAATGTTCTTATATGCACAATAACCTCTTCTTAAATATTATTTATTGATTTGGCGGTTTTAAGTTTGCTTTTCTGGATTTTTGACAGTAATTATAAGAGTTCTTAAAAGGGGAAGCTGGAATCAGAAGTGTCAGTATCAAGGTAGTGCCAGGTAAAAAAGAGTGGACTGACCGTGGCTGATATTGAAGATGGAATAAGTACCAGCCAAGGAATGCAGGCAGCCTCTAGAGGCTGGAAAAGGCACGGAAAGTTATTTTCCCCTACAGCCTCCAGAAAGGAATGTGATCCTTCTGACACCTTGATACTAGCTCAGGCCCACTTTAGAATTAATCTCTAGAAATTTTAGATAACAAATCTGTGTCATTTTAAGCCACTAGGTTTGTAATAATTTGTTACACTAGCAATGTGAAGCTAATAGAGTGGGTTAATATTTTTATCAAAAATATTTCCATTTTTCTTCAAATAATGTTTCCATTATGAATTCAAATATATTTTCCTCTTTCCTCTCCCCACTCTCTCTTCTTCTTGGATTCCAATTATGTGATGCCAGAGCAACTGATGTTAACACACAACTCCCTTGTCTTCTACTCACTTTTTCCTTTTCTTTTTTGTAGTTCATTATATCTCTGATTCATTTGGCCAGGTTCTTTTCCAGTATCCTTTAAGAAATCTTTTCTTCTGTGGTGTTTAATCTGCTCTTATCCTTATTCAGTGTATTTTTTCTTTCTTTCCTCATCACATTCGTGTTTTCTTCTACTTTCTTTTTTTTTTTTTCTTGATTGATTGATTGATTTGGGGTGGGGAGGAACAGAGGGAGAGAGAGTCTTTTAAGCAGACACTGCACAATGCAGGGCTCGGTCTCACGACCCACAGATCATGATCTGTTCTAAATCAGGAGTTGGACACTTCACCAATTATGCCACACAGGCACCCTTTTTCTACTTTCTTAAACATATGGGTTCTACTTATTAATATCTGTATCTGTCTTTTCTACTATCCAGGGTTTTTTCTATGTCAATTTTTGTTGATTGATTGTTATCCTGGTTATGGATCTATTTTGTTGCTTCTTTGGATTCCATCGTTATTTTTTACTGGATGGTGTACATTGTGGATTTTATTCTGGTTGGTGCTAAACTTTGTTATCTTCCTTAAAATGTCACTGGACTTTTAAAGTACAGTTCATTTATTTTTAATCCATTTAATTTTTTAGAGATCTGCTTTTGGGCTTTGTTAGAGCATATCTAGAGCAGCTTTTGTTGAAGCCTGACTTTACACCAGTAGTAAAATAAGATCACTCTGAACATTCTATGAAGTGTCATGTGTTTTAGGAGGTTTTTCATTCTGGCTGACTAGAGCATGAACTAGTCGCCAATTTATGTGAGCTCCAGGGATTATCCTGCTTACTCACTTTTTGTGGTTCCTCCCCTGGCTGAGGTTAAATTCTTCCCCTCCATGCGTAGTTCAGAACTCTGCTCAGGACTCAAGCAGACAATTACACAGATCTGAGCTTCCTCTTTTTCTGTAGCATTCTCCTCTCCATTATTGTGTCCTCTAAATTCTAAGCTCCTAAGCTTCTCATCAAAGAAGAAGCTTCAATCTAAGCTTCAATGACTCCATTTCCTCAACTCAGCAGTCCCAGTAAGCTCTGTTTGAGAACCCCCTCTGTTTTGTAGCATGGAAATTCTTTCCAGGCAATAAACTGGACCAAGAGAGAGATCACCTGCAACATTTTCCTTCTCTCATGGATCAATTTCCTGTGCTTCCTGTTTTCTAGTATTTGAAAATGTTTATCATATATTTTATTGCTTGTCTATTTAAAGGGGAAGGGATATCAGCCCCCAATTACCACATGGTGGCCAGAAGCACAAATCCTCAAATACAAAACAGTTTAATTTTCTTTCTTTATAGAGAAAAGAAAAAGGAAAAAATAACTATTTTCCTCTGTTTATTCAGGGAATATAAAGTAGTTTCAAATAGCCTAAATAGAATGAAAAGAAGATAACAAATCTCTAAGTGTTACCAAAATTCTTAAAATATTTAAAAACCATATAATGATTCCATTTATTTTTAGATTAGAAACTGGAGAAATGTGCTATTCTACTGTAACACATATATGCTAATTTGTTTTACAGAATATATTATATTAATAAGCCCTGAGAGTGTGTCTCTTTACCAAGAAGAGCAGAAATGATGCACAGTGACACTAAAAAAACTTATTGAATTACGAATGTCAAAAAGTTCACTTATTTCTCTAATAATTTAAACCATGTATATGTAAATTGAGAAATCCTATTAATATTGATTATTATCTAAAAATATCTAAATCTAGTGGGGTTTATCATCAAAATTATGATGCAGTTTTAATAGCCATAATGTGTGAGATAAAACTATTAAATCACAATAACTATTACTATATTATAATAATAGCCACAAGAAGTAAAATAAACACCAATCATAAAAACATTGTGTTCAAAAAATATTCTCATTTATAAGGCCATTTCTCCTGTTAGAAAATGGGGCAAAATAACTACTTACGTAACATCAGTGACAAAGTTAATGATTATTAAGACAAAAACTAAGTTTTAGTTTTCCTAATTTGTACAATTATTACAGAACACTGAAATAACTCACTAAGATACTAATAACACTAATAATTTCACTAAGACAATGTTACAAAAATGACACATTAGTTTTTAAAGGTAACTTCTATTTTTATCTGACTGGAATAATTAAAAGATTTATAAAAAATTCCTAAACTCAGAAATTAGCAGTGCAGACAGAAATTATAATTGCCTTTGAGACATTCTTCTATGAATATTAATAAAAAGTTTATACAGGAAAAACATCCTTAAGTTGCTTGAATCTTTTTGTAACTTCCAATTTAATTATGACTATATATGAGCCAAAATGCAGAGAAAACCAAATTAAGTCACTGGAATTTAAAGTCATACTACTTTCTAGTCACTGGACCTAAACTATAGCTAATTGATTGACTCTTTTGTTATTAAGGGAACATAAAGTCATGATATCTAATAGTAATAGCCAAACAACTGGAATACTTTCCTCCTTCTGTAAAGGCTTCCAGTGTTTTAGCAATGTCTCAACTTTTGTCAAATATCTATTAGTGCTATAAATCTAAACACTTATCTGGACAAGAATAGGAAAAAATTCATTCTTTCCATAGGTCCTAATGATAAGTATGATTTTTCTCTTTTCTATTTCTCTTTTCACAAAATCTGTATTTTCTAGTGAATTCTGAGTGTAGGCAAATTTTGTATTTTCAGACTGCTTGAAATGAAGTAAGTAAAAGTATTTTGGAAATCCTGAGGGAGAAGGTGTAGGAGAGTGAGGAGAAAGGAGTCTACACTTGATCTTAGCCAAAAGGCTGAGAAGCAATTGAAAAATGAGTCCAAAAGATAGATAATGTTCACAAGCCCAAATATTCTTTCAAGGGTCAGATTTGTCAATTCTTTGCAAAGATATAATTTGTGAGTGATTCTTTTATGAATACTTTTCCTTCAGGAAAATGTTATCTTCCACTTTGGATAAAATTTGCATATTTATGGCATTATATGAGGGAAGTTGATAAAGATTTCATAAATAAAATATATATCATTCTTGGTGGATATTCATGGTGAGAACTTGAAATCTCCAGCTGACACCAGGAAGGATGTAAGCCCTGCCGAAAACGACATCAGGGAGCTTACGAGCAGATCTTTCCAGCTCAGTTGAGCCTCCAGATGACTGCAATTAGATGATAGACAGATTTTCACCTTATAAGAGACTCTGAACCACAATCAGCTAATCTGAATTTCAGAAACGGTGAGACCCTAGGTGTTTCTTGTTATAAGCTACTGAATTTGGGGATACCTTTTATGTATCAACAGATAACTAATACAACTCGTAATTAACTTATAAGGAAACTGAGGCAGAGAAGAATTAAGTGACTTGCCAAGGTTATTCAGGAAGTCAACATCTAAGTATTAGACTCGTACTTGCCTAAAATATCCATTTCCCCTACAATGCCCCTCAGTAATAAAAACCCAAGTAAGTTATACTTCAGAGAAAAATGAGCTTTTCACAAACCCAGGCAGTGAATCTTGATGATCTAAATCTATCATGATAATTCTACTAGCTATATTGGTATAATACTTGAAATTTGAGAGAGTAAGATATGGCAAAATACTGGTCAACAAGGGAAATTTGATGCATGTGAGTAAGGTTTTCTCTCATCAGAAGAGGTGCTAAGGTAGAAAAGCTTATTTTACTTCAGCTTACCATTATTATATATGCATCTGATTGCCAGAAATTATGGCAGACACCTGGAGACACTGAGTAGCAGACTTCTTATGGACTGAACATTTGTTATCCCCAAAACTCATATGTTGAAGCTCTAACCTTGAGTGGGATAGTACTTGGATGTGGGGTCTCTGAGAAATAATTCAGTTTAGATGAGGTCATGAGGTTGGGGCTCCCATGATGAGATTTGTATCCTTATAAGAAAAGGAAGAAACCAGAGCTCATTCTCTCTCTCCACTGGCTTACACTGAGGAAAAGTCACCTGGGGACATAGTGAAAAGGTAGACATTTGCAAGCCAGGAAGAGAGCTCTCGTCATCATCACAGAACCAGATGGTATCTTGGACTTCCTAGTCCCTGAACTGTGAGAAATAAATGTCATTTTTTAAAGCCACTCAGTCTACGGTAACCTGAGCTATGACAAGACTTAATAGGAAATGCAGAGTGAAAAGAAACACAAAGAATTTAGGATTTTCTCATATCGGGTATGTTAAATGATCTAATCATGGAATAACTCTACATCTGTTAGATAATAATTTGTCACATTGGTTAGCCATTTCTGTTTGTATCGTTTGTTAATCAGCTGAAAATATCTTCATGGATAAGAATGTTAGAGTCAAGATAAGAAATAGCTACTAATTTGGCTACATTTTTCTTATTCAATCACTTCTCCTGTACTCTAGCATTCTTCTGTTGTAGCAGGTAATTGGCAATTTTCTACAAAATGCAGACATAATAAAAAATATCTATATACAGGCATTACTCATTTGTCTGTGTCATAGACTCATCAGTGAGCTTTGTAAAAATAGTATGTCTAGGGTGGGTGGCCCACCCACTGATCCTCCTGCTGGTGAGAAGCCAGGCAGCCCAGAGCAAGCTAGAGTGTCCAGGCTGACCCAAGGGGAGGCTGGGGTCTCTCCAAGGTGTCCATGAGCAATAGCTGTAGCACACAGCCTGTCTCCTGGGTGGCTTGGTGAACATAAGCACAAGCACAAATTCTAGGGGATGTGAGATGACCTGAGACAGATCAAATCACAGGGCTCCTATCACGACTGTGGTGATCATCCTAGAACCTCAGTGCCCAGAGCTTCAGGGCCTTCCTCTCTATATGCTTTCACTCCTTCAGCCTGCAAGGGTCAGATTTGCCATCAAAACAATGACCTCTTCTTTTTTTCCTTTGTATTTTGATAAACACTAAAGATGGAGCTGTTCAACTTTATCTTGGGGAAACCCTCAGCACTGGTTTATTTGGTGTCCTGGAACCTCTACTGCTTTCAATATATGGTTAGTAATCAACTATTTTGGATACTTGTTTTCAATTATCATTTTGACAAGGAAACTATTATAAGCTACTAAATAAAATCTCTTAACTACTTTTTAAAAATAAAGTAATTAGAAAGTCTATTATCTTTCCAAAAGTTAACATCTTGTGTGTACCTCTACCTCTGTTGGCTTCTTTGTATTTTTGCTCTTATTGATTCAGACTATTTGCTTTGTGTTTTGACTGTGAATTGGCCACTGAAGTAGACATGATACATTTTAAGTTTGGTTTTCTTTGTTGTGGTTGTTTTTAACCATACCAGGAATTTAATTAAATATTCAGATGTGTAGGTCAATGTTTTTTGTCAAGTTTGGGGAAAAAATGTCTTTGTGTTTCTTTTTCACAAGGTGATATTTTATTCACTTTCCTGAAATGTCATCTAGAATTCTGACATGAATTTAAATTCTGCTATTATTTTTCTTATTTGATTTTTCATGATAAAACATATACCTCATTACTTAGACATAAAAACAGATCTCCACATATATCCAGTAAGAGCCCCGGAAAGAGAAGACAGTCAAATGGGGTAGAAAATATTAGATGTACTAATACCTGAAAATATTATCTGGGAATATATCTCAGTGTATCATCTTTATATGTTTAAAAAAAAAACACTTCTGCTTCTGTTAAATAAATATACTGAAGAATTTTAGTGAGTACAGAGTGATCTCAAATTTTTCTCATTAAGTTTGGTAATAAATCCTGTCTCAAAACTATAAATGTACTCATCTTCGATGCACAGCTTTCTTTCTTTTCTATTTTGTAATTTATTGTTAGTTTTATAATTTTTTGGGGGGGATTTTATTTGTTTATTCGTGAGAGACACAGAGAGAGAGAGACAGAGACATATAGGTAGAGGAAGAAGCAGGCTCCTTGAGGGGAGCCTGATTAGGGACTTGATCCTGGACTCCAAGACCACGCCCTGAGCTGAAGGCAGGTGCTCAACTGCTGAGCTGCCCAGGTGTCCCTGTTTTAGCAAATTTTATTTTATTTAATTTTTAACTCAATTTTTGACATTAAACATGTTTTTTTCCTTCAATTTATGTCATAATTTATTGCTATGTTAGTAAAATCCTTTCCTTCTGAACTGAATATTAGCAGTGGTTTCAGGAAAATACATATATATGTGTATATATATATATATATGTATAACAGACATATTATATATGTATATATAACACACATTATATATAATATATATAATTCTCATATATATGAGAGTGTAGTAATTATTAACTAGAATTGCTCATATAGGTTCAAGAATACAGCTAAAAATGTGTTAGAGGATATATCCTATGAGTGAAAAAGTGTTTCAATCCTCCTCCAAGAGCAGATATACAAGTAATAAGCCCTGCTATGCACCATTCCTGCAACACTTCTCTCTTAACCATTCCCAACTTGATATTTCAGTATATACTGATTTAATATCTGCCCATTTTCAATCAAGTGTAAGTCATAGAATGGAGAGTTTTATTTCTAGTTTTCTTGCAATTTGGGTTTTTTGTTTGTTTGTTTTAACTTTCCTGGTGTCCTATTCAATTTAGGATGCTATAGGAGAAGACCATAGTCTGCATGGCTTATAAATAATAGAAATGTATTTCTCAAATTCTGGAGGGTGGGAATCTGAGGTCAAGACGCCAACAATTCCATGTCTGGTAAGATCCAAGTCCTAAAAGCATACTGCCAAACCTTTCATTGTGTCCTTATGTGGTGGAAAAAGGATGAGAGGGAACTTTTTATAAGGGCCCTAATTACATTCAAGAGGGCTTATTAACTCCCATGATCTTATCACCCCCACCAGCCCCACCTCCCAATACCATCACATCGTGTAGTAGGATATCAACATATTCATTTGATAGACACAAATATTCAGTCCATTGCATTGGATATTTTTCTGAGATACAAAGGGAGGAAATTGAGATGGTAAACTATTATCTGCATCAACACATTTTCTGCTGATTGTTTTCAGCTACATTTCAACAGACACTTCTGTCTATAAATTGCTATGAATAATTGTTGTTTTTAGCACTGCTGTGGTGAAAGGACTGATACAAAAGGCAATTCTTAATAAAAGGTGAAAGGACTGTTTCTGGAGTCCTCTGCAAGGGTTCCTTATATTCAAGCCTGAGTTCCCTCGTGTCATTAATTGATATGCTGCAAGTAACTAATTCTCCTGAAATTTAGTTTTCTCATCTGTGTAGTGGGAATCATACTGAAACTTAAATTCTGGGTCTGTTATGAGGATTAATGAGGCAACTTGTATTTTGTGATCATAAAACTATCCAGAACATTGTTGGCTCTTAATATTAGTAGTTATTATTACTTTTTAAAAGATTTTATTTTTTTATTTATGAAACACACACACACACACACACACACACACAGAGGCAGAGACACAGGCAGAGGGAGAAGCAGGCTCCCTGCAGGGAGCCTGACGTGGGACTCGATTCCGGATCTCCAGGATCACACCTTGGGTTGAAGGCAGCACTAAACTGCTGGGCCACTGGGGCTGCTCCTTATTTTTTTTATTATTCTGAAAACCTTACCAGATTCAACAGAAGGATTGTCTTTGGTGAGAAATATATTCCTTCTCTGTTTCCATAGCTAAGCAAAAGAAAACAAACATTTCTTCAGATATTATTGGCTTGATTAGGTTCAGGAACTGAACCTGAGTTATGTGTAAAAAGGCTGTAGAAATAGCATAATGAAGAAACAATTCAAATCCTGGACTTGTTACTCCAAATTTCACCCTATTTCTACTAGATAGTTGCTTCTTAAGCATTATTTAAGCAGCGGGCATATTTAAAAGAAAAAACGTATAGATGTCTGATATATGTAAAACACAATATGCAACACTGCTCTTCAGGCAGTTTAAAACTTCACTGCTTAATCATTTAACTTTTTAAGTTCTTTTTTTGTGGATATTACAATACAAAATTTGGGGAAGCCTAAGAATCTGCAGTAGAAATTACTGTACAACACCATGTTGCCTTCCTACCAATTTAACTCTATTAAATATTTAAGGTATGATTAAGTGAATGTTATAAAGCTGTCATTAAGTTTTGACTAGTATGAGTCAATAACTTAAAAATTCGAAACTTCTTGATAAAGGTATAATTAATAGAATGGCTCATTAAAATTGGGGAATATTTTAATAAATGGTATTATTAGAAGAAATGGGCCATATTGATTTAGAAATAGATAGGGAGTTATTTCAAATTATGCAAATTCTTCTTCCCTAAGTGGAATATTCTGTCATTATAAAAGGTAGGAAGCAATTATTTTTTATGGAAGCAATTTTGTATGTGATTTATCCACACCCATAGTTAGACATACTACTAACAAAAGAAAAAAAACTGAAAAATAGTACTTAAATATACTTTATTCACAGTATCATGTAAAACTTATAAACCAAAACATAATATGCACCTTGGAATTGGTAAAAGATTTGTTACTTTTCCAGGAATATAACATTATTTTTTGATCCACCATGTAAAATTTTTGTCACAAAAATGATTGATAGAAATTAATGTTCCCATCTGTACTTTTGAGAAAGCTGCCTTCATTTTAATTATTTAAAAGTTCCCAGCATTTTAATTGTTTAAATTGTGTTTGTTTTACAATCATAAGTTCAATTCATCTTTATAAAGTTTTAAAATGCAATATTAATAGTTGACACATTTTTGTTAGTTAAAACAGAATGTAAAACTATTATTTTCTTTGACTCCTAAGAAATACTTTTTACAAATGTGTTGTCAAGTCATGGTAAAAATGAATCTTTCCAATTGGGCAAGCACTTTGTTATTAGGCATGTAAATTAATATAAAATTGACCAGTTAGATTATTCAATAAACGGATGAAACTTGCTACAAAAAATATATGAAGGCAAGATTTTAGATTATTTTTCAGAAACCAACAGAGTAGAAAGTGAAATTAATTAGGTTAATGCATAGATAATTCCTGGTTACATTTAAATATTTTGCTGGTCATTAAACATTTCTGAACAACCATCGCTAACAAAAAGCAGTCTTTCATAGAAACTCAGGAGGTCTGTTTTTCTATCGCCTCCAGGAATTTATCCATTTTTTCTTTTATCTGATAAATAACTACTATTACTTTACCTGACAAATAATTGTATGCATACTACTTCATGGCAAGCAATGTTACAGACAGTGGGTATGATGTAATAATACACTTTAATCTCTGAGCTCCTGGAGTTTCC
Organism: Canis lupus familiaris; assembly: GCF_011100685.1. Classification (NCBI taxonomy): domain Eukaryota; kingdom Metazoa; phylum Chordata; class Mammalia; order Carnivora; family Canidae; genus Canis; species Canis lupus. Next base: position 4,439,371 of record NC_049259.1, on the reverse strand, counting down.
AATTGAATGGAGGAGAAATAGAATAGACTAATAAACATATAAATATCAAGTTCCAAGTGCAAGGAAGTAAAATGAAACAGGGTAAGTTGATAATGGATGCCAGAGCAGGGAATTACAATTTGTAGCAGGTGGTGAAGGACAAGGTTTCCATGAATGACTATTAATCATAGGGCTGAAAGAAGCAAAGGAAAGTGTGTAAGGGAATATTTGGGAGAAGAGCCTTCCAAATGAAGTAACAGAAAGTGAAAATATGCTACAATATTCTAGATGAAAGGGTAAACCTTAGCAACTTGAGTGTAAAGTATAACTCGATGTTATATTTAGTGTCTGGTGGATCACTTGGAAAAGGACAGATATTGTGAAACCAATGCATTCATAGGAGCTCAGGGTGGTACAGTGAGAATGTGCAGACTTGGAAAATGTTACAGGATCAGGGCTTTATAGCATGACCAATGAAGGAAAATTACCTGCTTGGTTATCAAGCATGGTGAGGAAAGCAAGGTGATAAATGAAAATGACCCACAATATTCAGGATTCCCATGCAACTTTCAGACTCAAAATTTGCTGTGTGAAAGAAGATTGTCCTAGTAATTAGGGGCAGCCAGTGGCTCAGTCAGTTAAGCATCTGCCTTCAGTTCAGGCAGGTCATGATCTCAGGGTTCTGGGATCAAACCCCACATCGGGATCCCTGCTTGTGGGGAATCTGCTTCTCCCTCTCCTCCTCACTCATGATCTTTCTAGCTGTCTCTCTCTCTCTCTCTCTCTCCCTCTCTCTCAAATTAATAAATAAAATCTTTAAAAAAAGATAGTCTAGTAATTAAACTTCCAAATACCACTCATTGCCAGAACTGCAAAACACTGCCCTAGATAGATCCAAATATGAAACGTACACTGGCAAAATTCACAACCTGGGACCTTCACAGCACACTTGTTAAATGTCCTTCATTGGGGATGCTCCCAAAGCTGAGTACAGTAAAATATTTTTAAGTATCATATTTATATATATTATATTCAGTTATATATTATATATAATATATATATTATATATATTATATAGATATTTTTTTTAATTTTTTTTCAATTTTTATTTATTTATGATAGTCACAGAGACAGAGAGAGAGAGAGAGAGGCAGAGACACAGGCCGAGGGAGAAGCAGGCTCCATGCACCGGGAGCCCGATGTGGGATTCGATCCCGGGTCTCCAGGATCGCGCCCTGGGCCAAAGGCAGGCGCCAAACCGCTGCGCCACCCAGGGATCCCTATATAGATAAATATTAATTTAGTTTTATGCTATCAGAAAAATGGGCAAGTATCCACTCTCTTGTAAGGGCAATCTTATATTCTATTTAACCATTAGAGTGATTGGAATGCTTTCATGTTCAGAATATAAATGAAAATAACTCATGAAAATGTGGGATATTTTCCCTCGTGGCTGTATTTGTCATATTCATGTCATTCCAGCACAACCTGTACTGAAGTAATTGCCTCTTTAATGAATAAGGAGCTAACTTAATTCCCCATGATTAAAGGATTTCAGCAGGACTTCAAAAACTTTATTAAGCAGAAAGTCATCATATTGTTCTAGCTAAACTTTTGATGAAAATTTATAGTTTTTTTAAAATCTGGATTAAGATTTAGTGTTTGCCCTTTCTGTTTTGGGTTATTTGGTGCTATTTTTACTGAAATTAAAATTTAAAGCCCAGTATACTTTATTTATAAGTTATCTGCCATCACTCTGCTGCCTGTTCACCTTTTAGTACTCTGCATTCCTAACTTTTGGCAAGAATATTATATAGTATTATGTCCTGTGGCATCTATTTAAAAGAAGATATTAAACTTCTCCTTATCAATGGACATATTATGAAGACAGAAATACCTGGAGCGTTCTGAGTGTTCTTCTATTGTTTCAAAATATTTAAAAACCTCCATAGTGTTATCATTATATAATCTGAAATCAACTTTACACAAACATTATAATCAGTCCAGCACTTTTTTAAGTCTATGCCATACACATTCTGTAACCATGATTTTCCCTTTAAATAATATTGGCATAAGATCACGGAAATTACCTTCTAGTGTAAAGCCTACCAATTTATTATCATTATTAGCTTAGATTTCTCTAAGTCTCTTCTATAAAATGAGGTGATAATAACTAACATGTAGGAATAAATGAGATATTATTCATTAGAAATCATTACATAGTAGAAAATAAATGGTACTTGTATTTTCACTTAAACTAAATAGTTATTATTGCCTTTACTAATTTCAATTTCTGTACCTGTACAGTTTATTTTAGTAAACATCTCTTATGCTCAAAAAAGATAAATCTCTCTCCTCTTTGCACATTGCTTTCAGAACTTTGATCATCTCTTCCTAAAGTCTTATCTAGTTTCTAACCTAGTGACATTGAAAGTATTGGTCTTTGGAAAGAAAACCCTTATTACAGATTGGATCGTGAGATATAGCCATTCATTTCACTTTTATGAGATTCCAATCTATCACTTGCTAGTCCTGTTAACATCCTTTATCCATTTATGGCTTGATTCAGTTTTAAAACGGAGGCTGTTTCTGAGAGTTCAAGGTATCTTTAATGTCAACTTGATTCTGGATACTCTAGATGTTTGCAAAATAATTACATTGTTTTCCAGTTTGGCGGGGGGGGGGGGTGTTGAGAGAAATCATATTTGATTTAAAAAGGATGCAAATGTTTTAAATTAAAATATTTTAGGTATTAGAACTTCAATAGTAACAATGTATAGTCACAGTTTTGTTATTAGCCTAGTAAATCTTTACAAATTAGCCAGAATTATATTAAATATTTGTTAAACATGTAATGTCTAAGGAAAACAACATTGAAAAATAAATATAAGCCATAATTTCAGTAAAAAATTACTTTGCATCCTTTGCGTTCTTTCATTGAACACATGGGTAATATGCCTCAAAAGCACATATTACTGTTTAAAAGAAATTGCTGGGCAGCCCGGGTGGCTCAGTGGTTTGGTGCTACCTTCGGCCCAGGGTGTGATCCTGAAGACCTGGGATCGAGTCCCACATCAGGCTCCCTGCATGGAGCCTGCTTTTCCCTCTGCCTATGTCTCTGCCTCTCTCTCTCTCTCTGTCTGTCATGAATAAATAAGTAAAATCTTTTAAAAAATAAAAAATAAAAGAAATTGCTATTGAATTTGGTAAACTTTTCTCTAAAATCAATCCTTTGTGAAGTGTTTAGTTACTTGTTGAGCTTGTTCTCTGAAACATCAAATTAATTATCCCATATATGATAAAATAATGATATGAGAAAATATTTTTTAAAGATTTATGTGAGGAGGAGAGTGCTCACACAGGGGAGGGGCAGAGGAGAGTGAGAGAGTCTCAAGCAGCCTCCCTGCTGAGTATAAACCCAGCATGGCTCTCTGTCTCACACCCTGAGATCCTGATCTGAGCTGAATCCAAGAGTCCGATGCTTGACCAACTAAGTGACCCAGGTGCCCCAAAATAATTATTGTTATATTGCTAAAAGTATGCAAACTGTTGTTTAAACTGTTGTTTAAAAAAAAAGTCAAAGAACTTATATAAGTAAAGTTCATTCTCATTATGCAGCAATTCAGTGTGAGAATTTGTAATCAAGCAGCTTTAAAAGAGACTCTCCTTCCACTTTGAATTCCTAACCTACTGTAGATCCTAGCTGATCAGGCTACAGAAAAGTACAATCTATTCAACTGTTGTGGATGAGCAATATTTTCCAAAATTCAGGCACAAAGCCTCAAATAACTGTGCAAAAATATGAAAAAGTAAAGCTGATTGTATGTCCAAGATGAAGAGAAAACAGATATTCACAGTACAGCTACCTCTACCATGCATATTATATATATATATGTAAGCTCATTTGCACACATTATTAATGATCATTTTCACTGGATGCTAGGCTTATAGATGATTTTTATTTTATTTATAGGCATTTTGGTATTCTCCAAATATCCCAAAGTTAATGCTTATTACTTGTATTACTAAATACAAATGCATCTCGCTCCTTTTTCCTTCCCCTCCCTCCTCATTTCATACTCTTGCTTTCTTCCTGCTTCTTGCTTCTTCACCTTTCTTGTCTCCCTCTTCTTCTTCCCTTCCTCTTCTCCTCCAACCTTCTCTCTCTCTCTCCCTCTCTGTAGAAGAGACAGATTTCCTTCTTAATTCACTTTTAGTTAATAGCATTTTTTTCTTTGTGATATTTGGGAACTTTTCCCCAGTCTTACACTGGAATCCTTTTTCATGCCTTACAGTAGAAACTGCAATCTTTTTTGATATTCTAGGAAGTGATAGGAAAAAAAAATACTCTTCATTCACTATTAGCTCTTAAGCTGAACCATCTTTCACTTGAAGTTGCTAATTGACACTCAGACATATTGGACTTCCCATCATTGAACTTGTTCTCAATTCAGTTCTCCCTTGTCAGTTCAATTTACTCTCTAGTCTATAAATTATCTGTTGGAACTTACTTACTTGATATGTGCACTACTAGGTTATGAGCTCCTTGAAAACAAAAAATATGTATATATTTCATTGGGTAAGCCAGGCACTGCTATAAAACACACACACACACACACACACACACACACACACACACACACGAGTTATTAAACAGCAGAGTACATAGCAGTCATTTCATAAATATTTGCTTGATAAATGAATAAAAGACATACATTCTATGACTTAAATCATCCTTACATATAAAATAATTACTTTGCATTTAAACTAATAAACTAAATACTCAAAAGACCTTATAAAAATCTTATATCTTGGGCATCAAGGTGGCTCAGTTGGTTAAGCAGCTGCCTTCAACTCAGGCCATGATCCCGGGGTCCAGGGATCGAGCCTGGCATAGAGCTCCCTGATCAGTGGGGAGCCTGCTTCTCCCTCTCCCTCTCTCCCCAATTTCTGCTTGCTCTCTCCCTCTAGTACTCTCTGTCTCAAATAAATAGATAAAATCCTTTTTAAAAAAACCCTCATATCCTTTTTGGGGAGTCACATCTGAGTTGTATGTAAAATTGCTACAAATATGCCCTATTATATTAATAATGAAAGTTTCATACATCACAGTGACTTGTCCTCACAATTAAAGTCTTAAGGATTCATAGTTTCTTATTTTTTATCTGAATGTAAAATTTTATACTTTTAAGAAATATCTCAATATAGTCTTTGAGATTCTATTTTTTCTATCTAATTAGAGATGTGATAAGTCAAATAATAGCCTGTGAGTTCAGAAAGGGCCTCTGCTTTCTTCACATATGTAGTTAATATTCTGGTGCTTTTTGTATTTTTTTCATTTTTTGACAGAAAAAAACTTTCATATGACAGAACTTATCTGAACAAGTATAATTACACTTTTGTATAAGAAATCATAAATATAGATTTTAAAAAGAGCTTCTATTAAAGAAAAATGTTGAAAATACACCTCAAAATCAGCTTAACTTGACATTGTTTTATCTCAATGATGACAGTAGTTGTTTTATTGAACTTTTATTTTCTAAAATAATTTACTTTTATGCTTTTGCTTTTTGATGAGTTATACAAATCTCTCAATAAGAATTCTGATAAAGGCATGTTGAAAATAATATTTACTAACAATAAAAAATGAAAAGATGAAAGAGTAAATATCTCTAATTTACTACTTGCTTTTATATTTGTAAGTGACATTTTGTTTTGGATATTAATTCAAACTTTCATATTAAGATAAATAACTAATATGTGTCACTCTCATGCATTTTAGTTACTATAGAATGATCTATGTGCTTGTAATTATTCACTTTTATTCTAAATATACAGAAGAACATTTAATCCTTCATGTGGAAAAAATTAAACATTTCATCACTACTATGACACTGGTTCTATCACTTTTAAATCCTATTAATTATTTATGTCATTTCATTTGTCTATTAAATAAAAGTATTCTCTTTTTGTATTATAAAATATCTTACAGTTTCTATCTTTAGGATAAAGAAGCAGTTTACATCATACCTATCAAATGTACTCAAAATAAATAATAGGAATGTAAAAGTTTTCAACAAAATACTAGCAAACTGAATTTGACAGCACATCAAAAAGATCATGCACCAAGACCAAGTGGGATTTATTCCTGGGATGTAAGATTGGTTTAGCATATGCAAATCAATCAATGGAATATACCACAATAACAGAATAAAATATTAAAATATCATCTTAATAAATGCAGAAAAGGCATTTGAAAAGTTCAACATACAAATCTGATAAAAACTCTCAACAAAACAACTCCAAAAGGAAAACTTTTCAACACAATGGGACCATTTATTTAAAATCCTCTGCAGCTAACATTATAATCAATGAAGAAAGAATGAAAGCTTTTCCTCTAAAATTATGTACAAGGTAAGAATGCCCACCCTCCCTACTTCTATTACTATGTTAATAGTAATGGAAATACTAACACAAGCAAGCAAATGAGAAAGAACAAAAAGAATTAGAAAGCATTCAAATAGGAAAGGAGGAAATAAAAATATTTGTTTGCAGGTGACATAATCTAATATGTAGAAAACCCTAAAGACTCCAAAATAAAAGCATTGGAACTAATAAACAAATTCAATAAAGTTGTAGGACACAAAGTCAACATACAAAACTCAGTTGCATGTTTTTTATGCCAAGAGGAAATCAAGAAAACAATTCTAACTGAACCAAGTACAGTGGTGTTTAAAATTAATTGATCATAATCAGTTATGGATTTCTTTATTTCTTCCTAATTATCACTGCTTCATTTGACTAAACTTAAAAAATAAAAATAATCCCATTTATGGAAGTACCAAAAAATTAAATAGTTAGGAATAAGCTTAACCAAGAAGGTGAAAGATGTATACCAAAACTGTAAGATATTGATGAAAGAAACTTAAAAAGATACAAATAAATGGAAAGATGCCCATGTTCATGGATTTGAAGAATTAATGTTGTTAAAATGTCCATATTACTCAAAGTGATATATTCAACTTAATTACTATCAAAATTCCAATGAGATTTTTCACAGATATGGAAAAGCCAATTCTAAAATATATACAGAACCACAAAAGATCCAGAATAGCCAAAGAATCTTTTTTTTTTTTTTTAAAGTTTATTTATGATAGTCACACAGAGAGAGAGAGAGAGGCGGAGACACAGGCAGAGGGAGAAGCAGGCTCCATGCACCAGGAGCCCGATGTGGGACTCGATCCCGGGTCTCCAGGATCGTGCCCTGAGCCAAAGGCAGGCGCTAAACCGCTGCGCCACCCAGGGATCCCGCCAAAGAATCTTGATAAAGAACACAGAGCCATTGTGCTTTCACTAATTTCATAACAATGTCCAAAATATTGATAATAGTGAGCATGCTAATTGCAAGAAAGTTGGATTAGATGTTAGGGTCAGGTTACCTGCAGGAGGAACCATCTGCACATATCTCTTCCCTTGCCACCACTGTCTTGATAGATCTCTTATTATTCATTTTCTTTTAGATTTTTATTCTCTAAAATCCTGTTTATTGGAGATAATTAGCTATGGGCAATTACTACTTTTCTGCATTTTCTTTCTGTTTTTCGTGCTTAAAGTGCATTTTAGAGAGGGTCCAACTATATAGTTTATTTGGGATATTATTGTGTGAGGTCTTTCCACATTTGGTGATATCAATATGATTTTATGCAAAGCAAGATCTAGTCATTCACACAATCTGTTCCTAGGAAGAATTTCTGCCATGATTGCCTTTCTCTTTTTTTCAATACTACTGAATTTACCAAAAGGCTTAGAAACTTGAAAGTCCTTTTATTTCTATTATTCCAATTTGGATTTCAAGGCAGTCTTTTGTTTGTTTGTTTGTTTGTTGGATTCATTCATTTTGGAGAGACAGAGCATGTCTGAGCAGGAGGAGGGGCAGAGGAAGACAGAGAGAATCTTCAAGCAGACTCTCACCAAGCAGAGCCCAATGCAAGGACTCAATGCCAGGACCCGGAAACCATGACCAGAGCCAGAACTGAGAGTTGGGCACTCAACTGATTGAGCCACCCAGGTGCCCTCCAAGCAGTCTTACAAATCCTCATCTCATTTTCCAATGAGCTAGGCTAATGCTGCCCCAACCTACATCCATCTATTATTATCTATCATCTATCTATCCATTTATCTATTATCTATCTATCCAAATTGAGGTAAGTTATTTGGTTAAAAAATAATGATACAATATTCTTTTTAAAAAAGGATTTTCTTTTAATTTTATTTTTAAACAATCTCCACACCCAACTTGGGGCTCAAACTCACAACTTTGAGATCTAGAATCATATGCTCTACTGATTGAGCCAGCTGGGCATCCCTATCATCCAATATTCTTATTCAGTTAGGCACTTCTTATATATTTTTGTTTTTGAAGAAAAGGGTTTTCTTTTTTTAAGATTTTATTTATTTATTCATGAGAGACACCGAGAGAGAGGCAGAGACACAGGCAGAAGGGAGAAGCAGGCTCCATGCAAGGAGCCCGATGTGGGACTCGATCCAAGGATCCCAGGATCATGCCCGGATCCGAAGGCTGACAGTCACGGAGCCACCCAGGCGTCCCAGAAGAAAAGTTTTGAATATATAACCTGCTGAGAAAAGGAATCACAGTTCAGTGAAATTAATTAATGTTTCCAGGAAGCTTGTGAGCTATTTCAATAAATCACTCATTTAATTTAAATAATGCTATAGTAACCATAAGTTAGTTAATATCCAACTGAGTAGAAACATGTAGATAGTGTTAGAATATCAAAAAAGATATTGTTAAAAAGCCCTCAAACAAGAGATCATTTTTACTTTTTAGGTGTAAAATATCACTTCGCCAATTCCAAAAGATGCAGTTTTAATACCCAGTGGACACTTTGAGGGTATTATCTACTAGAAAAGAAAACAAAAACTTTCATTGAGAACAAATGTCAACAGAAAAACAATTTACTCTGTGCTTATCTCAGTGGACAAATGTCAGCAAAGTTACACACAATAAATATCTTATCTCAAAACATTCTGGCAGCTTTCTCAGGGAAGGTAATAAAAGCATTTTGGGTGAGAAAATGTTTTATTATATAGAAGTATCCTGCATCGCATAGGACATTGAGTATCTGATTGATTTGAGGAAACTAATATTTGCCACTGTTATAATCAGCAACCTCCCCACAAATACCTTAATCTTACATGGTCAGTCCTCTGCCTGTTTCATCCATTTCTCTTCTGCTTTTCTTCTCTTCACAAAATTTGTTAAAATCGTGTATTCTGACACTGAAAGCCCAAACCTCCATTCTCTGATCTGTTTTTTAAGCCACTATAGATTTATTTCAGTGCTAGGAAACTAGAATGCATTAAGTTTCTACCCTATTAGGCTGAATCAGAATTTTTTATAAGAGCTAGAATTTTAAATTAGTAATGAACGCAAAATTTGTTACCATAATAACAGTTTAATGTAATCTACTCTTCCTTATCCATGCTAAATGTGTGCGGGCCCACTTGGCTGAATGAATACAGCATTGCCAAGTATAAAAACACCTTGCATCCCCCCGCCATTGGTTAGAGGTTTTCCTTAAAACGTTTTAAACAGTTGTAATGAAGTATAATATGTATAGGAAAAAGCACATAATTTAAAATTTTACAGTTTGGAGAAATACCACAAAGTGAATATGATCAGGTAAACAGCACTACAAGAGGTGTAACTGCACCACCACCCCAGAATTCACATTTAGTCTCCTATTAGCATGCCATTTATCCTTCCCCAATTTAACTGCTGCTTTGGCCTCAAACTCCATTGCTTAGTTCTGATTATTTTTAACTTTATAAAAATAGAGACATATACTGGTTTCCCCCACCTCCCCCTGTTTTTTCTTTTTTTCACTGAGCATAATGTCTATAGGTTTTATTCGGTTTGTTGGATGTAGCTGAGCAGTCCATTTTAATTGCTGCCTGGTGTTGCTAGGTCATCAAGTAAGTCCACTGCCAGCAGGAATGGATATGACACGATGTGAATCACGCTGTGAAAGGTAGGGGGTTTTGTTTTGTTCTGTTTTGCTTTCAGCTTTACCTCAGAAAGTCATGAATCCTAAAGCCAAAATTTATAAAAATATTAAAAGGTATCCAATGGAATAGCAGATATCGATTGTAATCATCTTACTAAATTCTAATGTAAAAGAGTTATTTTTTCACTTTAAGAATTAAGTTTGCAAAGGTCATGAAGTATTGAATCATTTGTACCAAAAGAGCTCCTACTTTGTATAAAAAAAACAAGGGATACACACAAAAACACACATGCACACACAAGTGTAAAGCCTCTTTCATTTTATATACAATAATTCAGATAATTTATTATAATCACAATTTTACCTTTTAATTCAAGATGAGGGAGATATTTGCAATCAAATAGGATTTTTATTTTACTTATTCAATACTCCCTTTATTAAATATAGTATTTCCACAGACCATCAAATTTTAAGTATAATCTGAAGATATGTTTATTACTATTGCTCATTTACTAATACACACAAAATAACCACTTTTTTTTCAGTTGAGTACAATTAGGTACATTGACTCTTTTCATATAGGATTTGTCATGACAACTGAATCTTCCTTTCTTCAGCACTATCCACGCAAGTCAAAATATTTTCTTCTGAAAAAAAAATTCTAAGAATAGTGATCACAGTTTCTATGATAAGTTGTAATGACATCAGTTAAAGATTTTCAGAAGCAACTTGAGATTCTTGTCCTACCTTTTCCCTGGAGTTCTTAGTCAAGAAAAACATTAACATAACTAAGACAACCCTTAGACAAACCAGGTGAGTCAAGGGCAGGCTGAGGAAGTGGAGCTTGTAGCCTGTGTAACACAAGAGAATACAAAACAGGTGTGAAGTGTGCCAAATACACCACTTCATGTGTTCAAGTTACGCAGTAAAACCGTCCTGACTCTTCCTCTCAGGATTTTAAGAAAGCAAATTTTGAATGCTTCCCAAGACTAAGTCTACAAGAGTAACAATAAGTTATTTGGAATCTAAAGATTTGTGTAGATATGTATTCTCACTTCTCTTGGGAATATATCTAGACATGAGATTGTTGGGTAATAATGTATATTATGTTTATCTTTATAAGAATCCACCAACCTATTTTCCAAAGTGGCTCTACATTTTGACTTTCTTACCAACTGCACGAGCTTACTAGCATCGGTTGTTTTAGCCTTTGGAGTGGTGTATAAGGGTAGGATATTGTGGTTTTAATTTTCACTTCTCTAATGACCAATGATTTTGAGCATATTTCATGGTCCTTTGGCCTTTTTGGTAAGAGATGTAGGCACTCCTTATACATTCTGGATATAGGCCTTTTATCAAACATAAGTATGTAGATATTTTCTCCTCATTGTAAAAATGTGCTACTTTAATGGCCTTTCCTTCCTGGAAATTTGTTTTATTTTGATTTGTTTGTGTTTTTGTTTTCTCTATTTTCATACTTTATTGGTTACTTCTGGGCCTGTGCCCAGCTAGGTGGACTCCAGGGAAGGGGTCACCATTCACAAGATCCCAGCTAGGAGAATGAGAAGGCCTTGGCCTAGCCCTCAAAATCATGGATTATGGAGTTTAAGGAGGCAGGTCTGGCCTTTCCTGTCAGAATGGGGGAATCTAGATAGGGGTACAGGTGGAGGCCAACAGTCCAAGCTTTCCACCTGTCTGCGAGCCTCTTTGTATTTGGAGAATTATCCTTTGCTGTTGTCCACATTAGGCTTGACTTCGTTGCTGCCTCGCTTCCAGCCAGCCGACAGACTTCCCCATGCTCATGCGCATAGTGGAAGACCTGGACCAGCCACAGAGTTTCGTCCACAGAGTGCCCCACAGGCAAATTGTTGACAGTGACCTGGCGAAGAGCATCCTTGCCATTGATGATAAAGGGGCCCCTGAGGGCAACGCCTTCATCTTTCTTCAGCAGCCTATAATCCCCTGACAGGCTTCTGGTTACATCTGCCAGCAGGGGGATGTTCAGAGACCCCAAGCCTCCCTCCTTCCTCAAAGTGTTGGTCTAAGCCAGCTGGGTGACCTGAGAGTCCACAGAGACCCCCTAGCAGCTCAGAGCCCCAGCTTGCCAAAGTCCTTGGCACACTCACTGCAAGGCGTGATCTCCAAAGGGCAAAGGTGAAGTCCAGTGGGTAGAAAAAGAGGACCAAGTACTTCCCTCTGTGGTCGGAGAGCTTCACCTTGTCCTCGAAGGTGGCCTGGAAGTTCTGGGCCAGCTTTCCCAAGTTCGCACTGCTGGAGGTCAAGGCTGAAAACTGTGTCGGCAAGAGCAGGACAGACGGACTGGTAGACTCACAGACTTGCATCCTCAGCGCGCCCATCTCAGAATTGCTTCCCTACAATTACAATTTCTCTTTCTTTATAGACAATATTTAAAATAGCTCGAACTTAGACCTAACTTCCAGATCAATGAATACTTGTGTGCAAATATTACAAGATGGGTTCTTTGTTTGTTTGTTTTGTTTCTTTTGATAATTGGTTTTGTGTTGTATTTAATCAAAATCCAGTGTGTTGAGATTTTTAACATATATGGATTATTCTCGGCTGCTTTGTTGCAAACCAGAATTTCTCCCTAGACATGCCTCAATCATGATGCTGATTCATGGCCAGTGAAAAATTCCATGTGCTGCTCAGTGATTAAAATAATTCTGCAGTAAAGTTTGAAACATATCATGGGCCAGCCTGTATCCAACTTATAAATATATACACGTGCACATGCACGCACATGGACGCCCACATACACAAGTAATATAAATTTCAGGCTTATAGTTTCTGTTACCTTTTAGTTGTTTGAGAAAACTTTTAGCTTTAGTTTTTGAATTATTGAGCCTAGATCATTTCACCAAGCTTGGACTGTAAAACCAGAGAGCATACAAAATACCCATTCTCAGATGAGACTGTAGCTTCTGAGGCCAGGGTAGCTGATATCTATTTTGGTGGTTTATGGGCCATAGATAAAGTGTGTTCTGTGCCAATGAGGTGACAATTGGAAAGCTGTTTTTGAATGTCTCACTCTTGCCTGAGAATTGGCTATGCTTTTCTCCTCCTACGGAATAATATCCTTCGTATTTATGTATACTCTGTAGAGCATTATAAATCCTTCCAGTAATTTAAAAAAATTTAATTATTGCACATGGCATAGCATAGTGCCATATTTTTATGTGTTTGGTGCATAATTATTTGTTGAGCAAGACAATTCCAATTAAGGTTGGAATGAAATTGAAAATTAAGTTATATTTGATAACAGACTTCTAATCATATAGAGAAAATGATTAAATATGCTATTTTATGTGATTTTCTTCATTTTTTCTGTATGTTCAATAATATTCTATGAAAATAAATTTTAAGGATATTTTAATCCTACATAGTTTACCTTAATTTTTATCCTACATAGTTTACCTTAATTTTTATACATTGATTAATATCAATAATAGATATACATAAATATTAACAATTCTTAAATGATAAAGTCAATTAATTGTCAAATAATCTTTTTGATAACTTCCTAGTAGAAATATTTTTAATTATGGCAATAAAATTATTCAGAAATCAAATGTATCACGGCTTGCATCTTCACGATTGCCGTTTTTCCTCTCCTTCCGTAATTTTCCTTAATTTTATTGTGTTCACAAAGTAAATATGCAGAGCTAGTTACCAGCTGGACAAAACAAAGGAAAGCACCTGCGAAGTTAGTTTCATTAAAAAGATAGAGTGTTTAAGATCCCAAATTTATCACTGTCCACAGAACATAGTAGATGAGTGCTTGGATTTTGGAGACATGAAGATCTGTGTTAAACTCAGTCTGCCACTGGTGACATGTTCTGTGACTTTGAACAAATTACCACAATATCGAAATCCAGTATTCTCATATATAATAAGATGGCTATACTTCTTTCTTGAGGGGATTAAAGGATATAAAACATACATATTGCTTTGTCATTTTCTGGCACAGAGTAAACAATTATAAAATATTAGCTATTATTTTATTATAGGTTTCCCTGTGCTTTCTGAAAAAAGTCTCCTTTCTAAGGCTCTTTTCTTGCCTATCTCACTATCTATTGTTTTGTCCCAATACTTTCTCACCTTTTTAGTAGAACAGCTTTTCTGCATGTATATTGCCATATACTTAATTGTGCATAAACTAATTGTTAAATTCTGGATCTTTCCCTTTCTTCCTAATTAAAATTTGTAGGAACTTATTAAAAATAATGATGTTTTTATTGTTTTACTTTAGGACATTGTTATCTGCTTTGCTGTTGTTTTTGGAACTAAACTCCTAGTGCCAGCATAACTTGCAAGTGGTCTTTAATTTTACTGTTTAATTGAACCAAAACAATACCACAGATCTCATAGAGACTATTTTTATTTTATTCTATTCACCAGTATTTATTAGTGGCTTAGCACAGAGCCTAGAATATAGTAACTGTAAAATACCTGTTGAATATATAGATGAAACTAGCATACCTACATTACTCTTTTTGAGAGAACCTTAAAGAAAATGCTTCTGGATCTCCAAAGTCATTCTTTTAGGTTTCTTTGAATATGTGATAGAAACTTTTATAACTAAAGATATTATAGATGACTTGTCATGTAATTTGCCTAAACCCTTTGGATAAATATATTTTTTTAAAGATTTATTTGAGAGAGAGAGAGAGAGAGAGAACGAGTGGGAAGGGCAGAGGGAAGGGGATTGCAAGCCAACTCTACACTGAGTGGGGAGCCTGATGCAGGACTTGATCTCAGGACCCTGCGATCAGGACCTGAGCCAAAACCAACAGTCAGATGCTCAATCGTGCCACCCAGACATCCCAATATATTTTTTAAAATTATTATACAGTGAAATATTGTTGATAATTTTAAGCTGACATTAATTTAGTTATTTGCTGTGTGCAAACTGTGTCTTGCCTTACATAATTAGTTCACATAATATTTAAAATGACATTGTGATCCAGTTTATATTGTGCCCATTTTACAACAATGTATAGTTGTTTATCAAAGTTTATACAGTTAGAATTGTGATTTAAATTTAGCCTTATATGACTTCAAATTGCTTAAAACCTTAACCACTTTCCTACTGGATTTCTTTAAATGCTTTTGTGACACTGTTTTCAATTAAGGAAAAGAAAAAGATTTTGGGTACAAAAGATTTTGTACCAAAGTGAAGTGCATAGCAGTAATTAGTGATTTCTAAGTCCTAGGAAAATGCACTTCTTTTTTTTTTAAACCAGAACATAGTATTTATAAGTATTAAAATAGATAGTTATTTTGAAACAATATTTAATAGGAGTTTATCTTTACTGATCCAGACTATTTTAGAGAACTTTCATTTCTGAGGTGGGAGGGAAGTTCATCTTGACTTAAATGGGACAAAATATTTTACGTAGCACGGGTACACTGCTGCCACTGTTAGGATGGTAATACACAAAACAACACTCAGAGAAGCTAAATGCTTTTTAAACCAAGAAACAAGCTGGTATTTATAGTAATAATGAACAATTTGAATGAAGAACAAAAGTTAAGGGTAAATCTCTGTATCATGTTTTCTGATTTTTCTCTTGACTTAAAGAGAGGCTATATACCGATTTTTTGTAATTTTTCTATTTGCCATACTTAACCTCTTTGTCTCAGCTTACTGGTCTTTTAAAATGATAATTACAATGTTGTTCCATGTTGTCAGAAACACAGAGTGCTTCAGTAGTAGTAGTGATGGTAATAGTAGTAGAAATAGGAGCACCAGTAGGCAGTTGTGGTGTTATTTAGCAGTAAGGGGGAAAAAAAAACACCTTATAGTCAATGCTCATGGAAGGGCACTTAAAAATATTTACAAAACAGGGACACCTGGGTGGTTCTGTGGTTGAGCATCTGCCTTTGGCTCAGGTCCAAATCATGGGGTCCTGGGATGGAGTCCCGCATGGGGGTCCCCACGGGGGCCTGTTTCTCCCTCTGCCTATGTCTCTGCCTCTCTCTGTCTCTCATGAATAAATACATAAAATCTTTAAAAAATATATTTACGAAACAATCTTCGTGGTGTTGCTTCAGAATGGAGCATGGGGTTGGGGAAGGAGGGAACCCTTTCTCACCCAGTTCTATCCCATTAGAGTATGGATCCTATGGAAAACAGAGTTGCATGCACTAAAAATGTCTTCCTTTTAAAAATGTGTGCTGCATAAACAGTGTAAGAGGATTCATGGGACTTCTTTTGAACTGTATGAATATGCCTGAGGTTCATTAGGCTTTCAAGATGCTGTTAAAGTGCTGCATTAGAACCTGGGGACAGTGGTGCTTCTTTAAAGCATGGATGTGCCGAGAGCCCACTCGGCTTTCTCATGAAGTGAAACCAAACTGCTCGACTGAACAGTCTGCATCTAAGCTAAGAGAAAAGGAAACTACCCCATCCTAAGGATTTTAGTTTCCTTTTTTTAAATTTTATTTAATTTTAATTTTATTAATTAATTTTTAATTTTATTTTTCATCATATTCTTACAGGTTTTGTTAATTATAAGTTAAAAACAAAATTATCCTTGGAAAATATCCTAGAGTGTCTACACTTACAATACATGGGAGATATGTAATATGTGGGAGATACGTTGTGGTTTGTCTCTCTGTAAATGATATTCATTAGATCAAAAACTTAAAATGAGAAATTGAATAAAGATTAAGTAAATTTTAGTCTATAAATGTAAAGGTTTAGAAACTAAATATATCATGGCTAAAAGATGAATAGTATTGCACCAAATCTTGCAATATTATCCATGGGACTTGCTCCCTGAAGCCAGACAATTATTAGTTTAGTAAAAAAAAAAAAAAAGAAAAGAAAAGTGTGCAGGACATTTCTTTGCAAAACAAATGTCCTTGCATTCTTCCAATTTGCCTTTGAGAAATTTAAACATAGTTTTCAATGATATACACTTTTAGGAAAGAATTTTAGTTTACATAGCAATTGTCCTGATAAAGTCATGGTATTACCTTTTTTATGAAAGAAGTATTGAGGGTCATGTAGTCCCATTCACCACCACCCCCATTCTAGCTCTTCTCTTCCCCTACAACTCCACACTGTTGTTGTTTAGCTACTATTTGACAACTATCATGATGCACTACTTTACATCATACCATATTCCATATTAATTCTTTTTAGAAAACAAAATTAAGAAAATAATAATGCAAGAACGTATGACAATGTTCATAATTGGTCATAATACATTTCAACAACTTCCACCACACCGTCTTGATATAAACAATTACATGTATCTTTTCATTTACTCCATTTTTGTTTTATAATTTTTAAATAACATTTTAGAAGTTTCTTATATGTATATCCCATGCTTTCTGATTGAATTTTTTCTGCATATTTTAGGGTTCATTTCTTTTGTTTTTTAACTACTATGAACACGTTTTTATTTACATTTCTACCTGCAATAAGAACAAGCACTTCCTTTATTTTACATGTTCATAATATACTTTCATAATCCAGTGAAACAATCTTATATTCAGGAGCCTTGAATGTGTCAGTCTTGTCTGGGTAGATGCAGGGTGAGGGTGTTAGTATTTTATAAGATGAAGGGGCTAGCACATGGAAAATATTCACTCTACAAATAAATTATTTTAAATTATTTTAAGCAACTCTGATATATAAGGCACTGTACTAGATAATAGCAAAGATAAAAAGAAATAAAAGGTATGTTTACTCATTTCAGGAGTAATTGCAACTAATAAGATTAAGAAATACACAAAAAGTAAAAAAAAAAAAAATATGTTACAGGCCACACGGCTGGAAAACCTACTTTATAATTTGAAATTGGGGGAATTCAACAACAACAAAAGTGTATTATGTACCCATTATGTATTAGAATTTAAATACAAGTATCTCCCTGAGTCTGTGTAGGAAGCCTGCTTAATAGGTACCACTACTCATAAACCTAGACACAGACATAGCAGCAGGACCAGATTGTGATTCCAGGTCTCATTGATGTAATGTAGGAAACTTTCATGGTGAAAATTAACCTTACATAGTTCACAGGAATAAGATATATGAGTTAGAGAGGATATTATTTTACTAACTAAATGCAATCACTTACCAATGAATCAGTTAATCTTTTACTAATGTAATCATAATTTTACTGAATCTTTCATATATATATACATATATATATGCTACACATATATGTTCATGCATATGTATATAATGTTTCTAAAGTTTGCTAAAGGTTGATTCTGTGAATAAGGGGATGAAAGGGCAAATTGTATATAAGGTTTTTATTCCAAAGAGTTTGTTTGATCATCTTCAAATACTCTAATCCTATCAAAGGACATTCTAATTAATCATTTGTTGACTGAATACCTGAACTCACATGACTAAGTGAGACAGATGTAAAAACAAATAAATTTAATAGGGATATTTTAGGGGCAGAATGTATATATTGTAGTGGGGTCATGAAAGAAGAATTAAGTATTTCATTTGAAGAATTCAGGAAAAGTAACAAATGAGTTGAATGTTGGTAGATGAGTAGTTGTTGGCCTAGTAAATAAAGTAATTTTGGAAATTAAGAATAACCCCCAAAAGGCACCTGAGTCATTAAAGAAGGTGCTCTGCAAAACTATAGATATTTTGAGGGAGGCCTGGGTGGCTCAGTGGTTGAGCATCTGCCTTTGGTTCAGGGCTTGATCCTGGGTCCCGGGGATTCAAGTCCCACATTGGGATATCCCATAAGGAGCCTGCTTCTCCCTCTGCCTGTATCTCTGCCTCTTTCTCTGTGTCTCTCATGAATAAATAAATAAATATTTTTTTTAAAAAAAGAAAAGAACTATGGATATTTTGATAAGGTTGATTTCGTAAAATTTGAGATAAAGTAAAAAAAAAAAAAAAAAAAGCCCAACTGGGCACTGGGAGCACTCCAGTCATGAAAGCCCTGGCATTATATAAAGAAGTTTGGGCTTCATCTTGTAGGAAACAATAATCTATTGAAGATTGTTAAACAATGGAGTAATAAGGTAATCTTGCTTTTTAGAAAAATCACTCTGGCAGCCTATGGTAAAGGTAAATGGAGAAAAGCAAGTTAGGAGGCATGGGGATGAGGTTGGAGAATATGACAATGGTTGAAAGAAGAGAAAATGAGAGTCTGAACTAAAGCATTAGTTGTGGAGTTGACACTGAACACATGAACAAAAGGTGAAAAAATACAAAAGCTGGCACTTGCAGGAACAGGGACTAAAACATAATAAAGGTTAAAAGATAGTTCCCAGGTTTATTTCCTAAATGATTGAGATGGAGGAAGTATCTGTAATTAAGAAAAGAAAAAGAGGAATAGTAGAGTGATATCTATGACATTTTTAGTGGAGTTATCAAGTACCAGGATATAAAGGACAAAACTTTTGAAGATGCAATGGGCAAAATAAATAATCTTTAAAATCACCTGAAAGAGATGGAATTTGAAGCATAGGCGAAAACAAGCACAGAAATGTGGGGAATATTAGAACAGGATGAAAAGATCTTAGGGGAGAACATGGAGCATGGCAATACATAAAAGAAGCAAGTAAAGAAAGAACATCCTGTGAATGAGACTGAAAATTAGTAAGAGAGAAAGTAGGAGATAAAACAGAATGTTATACCAGAAGCCAAACTAGGGCATCACTTAAAGAGCACAAATTTAAAATCTCTCAGGGCATCTACTGACCAAACCATAGGCAGTCATAATACCTATGATTAAGATATCTGAAAGGCAAAATTCTGTGTATAGAGAATGCTTGAGATCTCTTTTTTTTTTTCAGGCTAGAATCCACTAGCATCTGCATTGATGTGCTAAAGCCTTCTGAGATTAAATGGATCCCTTTGATCATTACTAAAATAGCATAAAAGTAGAAGAGACTCCATCATTTCAGATGCCTAACATCATCTCATTAAGTAATGGGATTATCAGTTGCTTACAGAAAAGTAAGAACAATAGAATATGATTAAATGGCAAGATATGTCATCCAAGTAAGTGCTGAAGAAATCCGGGGGCCTGAGAAGTCAATTTCACATGACTCAGATTGAACAAAAACAAGAAGAAAATGCCATGGTTTCCTTGAGAATAGTGTTCAGTGGAATAAGTAAGCTGAACAGAGCACCATGGAAAGGAAGTATAAGAAAGTATAGGAAAAAGTAGTCCTGAGTAAATAAATGACTTGACTTTCAGTGCTAATTTTACCTTCAGCTTCTTATCCCCATTGAAATGAGTCACAGCATGTATAAAAGGTGGACAAATCTGCATTGATTCTGGAAACTACATACATTTTGTATAGTATACACAAACAAGGTTAAAAAATAATGCCAAGACTGACAGTTTACCCTCTTAATAAAGAATGATGTCTCAGAAAATAGTTGGAAAACCTTTGCAAGCATTCTACTAATACACAGGTTTGATAGGTGTGATTGGATGGTGAAAACAGCCAAAATGCAAGCAAATGTGGGAACAGGATTTGAATTCACTAATGCTGTAAAGCAGACATACACCATGAATGGTTCAAACAAGAAAAGACAGAAGAGAGTAGGGAAGATTTTCTTTTTTTAAAAGAATAGGGGAATAAACCTAGAGGAAAACAGGATTTTCACACAATGAAGAGCTCACTGGGGAGAGTTTTAAAAGAAAGCTCTATGCAGAAACTGGCCATAGTCCAGAGTTCTGCAGAAGATGAAAAAAGTATAACGAAGATAAATGCATCCAACATCCTCAAACTGCTGTGCTCTCCAATTTTTTCCCAGGGCACCTAAGGCCTTGCTAGACAAACAAACAAAATTAACAAATATCTTATCCAGAAACCATGGTGTAATTCTTAAATCTTACTTTCCCATTACCCCAAAAGATGCTGTAGTTCCATGACCCAAATCCAACACTCAACCATTCAGCAACTTTAATACAGACTCAATCTGATAAATACTGTTTCCAGTCTTATGGTCTTATGATACATTAACCATAAAAACAAAGAAAGTTTCTTTGCGCATAATAAGGATATTATTTGTCTGCTCAAAATTCAAGTGATTCCCTGGTGCTCAGGGTTAAGTCAAGACTGTTTAACATTGTTAGCAAAATCCATCCTGAGTTTGCTACTGAGCAACACAGACTCACAGTTTAGTAACTGTGCACTTTGAATTTTATCCTTTCATCATTTGCAGATCTCCTCATAGATCAGTAACAAAGCTCTTGGATCCCTTCATGCCTTTGCACATCATCTTTTTACTTCCTTGGACACTCACTCTCTTCATACTCTCAACATCCTAAGCTGTATGAATTTCTACTCTTTGAGGATCATATATAAGTATTAGAGAATGAGAGTTTGTGGAACAGTCAGACCTAGTTTCAATTTCTAGGTCTTTCATTTGCTAGATATGGCCCCAACCCACATTTTCTTGTGAAAATGGAAACAGATTAAATTAGATAATGAAGCATTGCAACTGGCCCAAAGCAAGCCTTCGAGAATAAGGTAGTGCGAAGTAATAATATTACTACTACTAACTGGTTTTGTGAAGTGTACTGATACTTATTGGAAATGCAAAGCATTTGATCTGGATAATCTAGTTCATGTTGATTTGGATTATTTGATTTATGAGAGAAGTTGAAGAAATGTACAAAAAGTAGTTTATGAAAAACAATTTTTAAATTTACCAAGTCCCCTGTTTTCACAATACTCTATAGTTTAAAACATGGGAAAGTTCAAAAAAACAAAAACAAAAACAAACCTATCACTCTTTATCAATCAGTTATAATCAGATATTACCAAATCTATGAGGGCAAGTTTGATACAATCAGCTGTGAAAATCTACTTATCTCACCTAAGGGATGAACTATTTTTGACTTTTAAAATTCATTGTCCTCAGTATAAGTAAAGAAAATAAAACCACCATTTACCAGACAGTAAAATAAGAGAAATGGCTTTTCTAAATCCATTAATAATAATATTTATATCAAGTTGTCCTCTCTGTAAAGGAAAAATTTCATATAGTAGATTTTTCCTTTGTTGATTGTCACAGGTGAACTGTTCTAGTTATGAAAAAAACAGAAATGTGTTTGTGTGAACCATAATAACAGCTTATTTCACAAAGAAGAAATAATGATGAGACCAGACTGTCCAGTGCAGCTGGTCTAAATTGGTACCTCAAAAACTATCATTATTAAGTGATTATCAAATGGTTCACGATTTGCCCACCGCCGCCAATCAAGAGACATTTGTTCAAGCTGCATTCCCTTAGACAAAAACTAAAAAGTAATTATTTTAGTAATTTAAAACCTACATCAATGTCACCACAGTAAAAGTTACAAATATTTTTTTTTCCTAATGCGAAGTTGTCATTAGTGTGCAAATATAGATTACTATCATGCAAGAAAACCCTAAATCTCCAATATTAAGAATATTAATATTAATGGCTAACTGGTACTACTGTGCTCACACACACAAAGAAAGAAAGCTAAATTGAAATACCAATTTACTGATAAGTACTTTTTCCTGAATGTACTTTTCTACATAAAGTAATTAATTCAAAAAGACAAAGGTAAAATGAATGAATAATGATGACATTTTACAATGGTTAAAATAGGATTGAGAACAAGCAAATCTAAAATATCTAAAATACATACAAATACCAAATTTAAGAAATAATTATAATTATGTTTAAGTCAGTTACTTTCAGTAGGAGGCATTTTTGCTCCTGACAGGCATTTAAATAAACATTTCCCATGAAAGGGTGTCTGGGCAGCTTAGTTGGTTAAATGTCCAAGTCTTGATTTTGGCTTCAGTCATGATCTTAGGCTTGTGGGATCCAGACCTGAGTCAGGCTCAGGCTGAGCATGGACCCAGCTTAAGATTCTTTCTCCTCTTTTCCCTTCTCCTCTGACTCTCCCCCACCCCGGCTCCCACACAGGTGTGCTCTCTGTCTTTTTCATTTCTGAGAGAAATCTGATAATCGCTGCAAAAAAGTTGTTGTAAACTACTGGCATTTAGTGGGCAGAAGGTTCAGATGCTAGACATTCTCCAATGAATAAAACCATTCTACACAACAAAGAATCCATCCACATGATTTAACAATACCCTTATCTACCTCGAAGATCACAATCTAGATCACAAAACAAACATTATCATATTTAAAGAATCAAAATTGCTCAAACAATGTTCTCTGACAAAAAGAGAATTAAACATAAGATAAATAGCAGGAGGATATCTGATAGACCTAAAAATATTTTAAAATAAGCAATGCTCTACTAAATAATCCACAGATCAAAGCAAACGTCTCAAGGGAAAATAGAAAATATTTTGAACTAAATGAAAATGAAAACACAAATATATCAAAATCTGAGAAATACACTCAAAATATTAGAGCTAAATATATGAATGCTTTTTGGAGAAAATAGATCCCAAGTCAATAATGCAAGCATCTATCTCAAGAAACTATAACAAGATAACAGAAAATTAAACCAAAGCAAATGGAAAGAAAGGATTAATAAATATAGGATCAGAAATCAATAAAATTAAGAATGAAGAAACAGTATAGAAAATCAATTTTTTGACCAAAAAAATCTATTAAGTTGATTAAATGTCTAATTAGTTTGACCAAGAAAGAAAAAAGAGAGAAGATACAAATTGCCTATATCAAAATGAAATAGGATTTATCACTGTAGATTCCACAGATATTTAAAGGATAATGAAGGAATATTGCAGAGAATCCTATTGACAAAATTTGACAACTTAGATGAAATGGATCAATTCCTTGAAAAATGCAAACTGAATCTTCACCCAAGAAGAAATAGATAACCTCAGTTGTACTAAATTTGTAGCTAAAATCTTTCTGGGGGAGGGTGGGGGGAAGTTAGGCCTAGATGCTCTCCTCGGTGAATTATATCAAGCATTTAAAAAAGAATTAGTGCCAGTTCTTAAAAATATCTTCCAGAAAATGTAAGAGAAAACAACAGTTTTCATCTCATTTTATGAGACCAGCATATCCTGACACATCAGAGATCATCTTGTTTTTTTTTAAGATCAATATTATTAATAAAAATAATGTAAGAATTCTCAAGAAAATACCAACAAATTGAAATAATATATATAAACAATAACACATTAAAATTAAGAGGATTTATACCAGGAATACAAAGGCTAGTTCAACATTTGAAAATCAGTGCAACCCATCATATTAACAAAGTAACAAGAAAAAAAAAAAAAAAGACCATGGCAATAGGTGGAAAAATAAGTATTTGACAAAATTCAACATTCAGTCATGATTTTTAAAAAATTCTCAACAAATTTCAATAGAAGGAAGCTCTTCAAGCTGACAGAGAAAAACTGCAAATATCTACAGCTAACACCATACTTAATTTTGAAAGTGAATGCCTTTCTCTTGGAATCCATATGTAGGCAACATCTTTCTTAACCACTCCTATTCAACCTTTTTAAAGTTCTTATACCTAATATTATTAGTAATATTATTGTTATTATTATTACTTAAGGAACCCCAAAATAATATCACACAAAAGAAATACTTTTATAGCCTACAGGCAAATAGCTAAATTTGAATGACAGTCCTAGCATCTATTCTATAGGAATCTTGCATTTTACATCTGTAAAAAAAAAACTAATTAGCCAAAAGTATTGTTAAAAGATAGAGAATGCTTTGTACATTGTAATAAAGTGTTACAAAAAAGAGAAATGAAGTTCTTTTCATGTGGAAATTGTATTATAAGAACTCCCAAATTCAATGCAAATTTTTTTCTGTTCTCTGGAAAAGTCATGATAGAAAAGAAAATTAATTACAAGTTTTTCAGCAAATATTGATTGTGCTGACTCCATTGGCAATTAAAATGAAAGAGAATTAAATTTTTCATCATAGTGTGGTAAGAGATATATCAATTAATAGGAAGAAAGGTAAAGATTGAGGAAAAAATTATCTTAAGTATGTTAATACTTTTAGTTCACTGTTTTATATGTACAAAAGATATAAAATACCCTGGAGCTACCAATTCTAAATATATGAAATAATAGTAAAATAAATGAGTATTTGTGTTATTGACTTTTTTTCCCTAAAAGTTAAAAAAATGAATCCACATTCTGGAGGAAAAATATCATCAGCCACTTCAAGTTTTAAGCATGATAACAAAAATAATTTCAATTAAATGCTGTTAAGTGTTTAGAGCTTTCTCTTTGGAAATAAAATTCTATCACTTTAATAAGATATTCAGATATTCTCACAATTGTATTTTTGTAGTAATCTAGTTAAAACCTTAGGAGAAACTTGTTACATGATTCATCAATTTCACATTGACAAATTTTCAACAGAAACTGTCAGATTTCTAATTTTATAGACTATATGCACTGTTAAATCAGGAATTCCAAGTATATGTTTAATCTTGCATCATTTTCCATTAAATATATCTTCAAAATATGATATTTTTAAAAGTGTCAAATGTATTTTAGAACACAAAAAATAAAGGACAACATTCATGAGGAATCTACCAAATTGAGGAGCAGATATACAACATAGAAGATTATTGTTTCCTTATAGGCTCCTTTGAGAAAAAAAAATTACAAGGCCACTATATATCTTAAGCTTAGTGCAATCATTTTGTAATTATTTACTATACATGACTTTCTTCCTTAAACTTTTTAAATTTTCTGCTACAAATGGACTGTGATTTTATTCCCTATGGTTTTAGAAAAAGTATTAGGCAGTTTTTGGAAAGCAGCCATAACTCAAATTTAAGCTTCTAGATTAAAATGATCATTTCTGGGGCACCTGGGTGGCTCAGTGATTAAGCACCTGCCTTTGGCTCAGGTTGTGATCCCAGGGTCCTGGGACTGAGTCCCGCATCAGGCTCCTCATGAGGAGCCTGCTTCTCCCCCTGCCTATATCTCTCTCCCTCTCTCTCTGTCTCTCATGAATAAATAAATAAATAAATAATAATCTTAAAAAATCATTTCAGAGATCCCAGGGTGGCTCAGAGATTTAGCACCTGCCTTTGGCCCAGGGTGGGATCCTGGAGTCCTGGGATCGAGTCCCACGTCAGGCTCCCTGCATAGAGCCTGCTTCTCCCTCCTCCCGTGTCTCTGCCTCTCTCTCTCTCTCTATGTCTATCATAAATAAAAAAAATAAATCTTTTTTTAAAAAAAAGATCATTTCTACTTTGATCATTCCTCTTCAATACTGATCAAATCAAATATTTCAATTATATAGAGAGAATAATAATCTATTAAATTTATGATGATTATTAGGATGGTCATCAAAGTTTTGAGGTAAATCTTAAAGCTCTGAAATTCCCCTCCAAATATGCGATCTATTATATTATTCAATAATAAACTTTATTATAAACTATTATTTTTGAGGCTCAATTTGAATGGAGACCCTTATTTAGAATTTAGTAACACCATTAATAGCATACTACTATATCCAGATTACATTATCAGTTTGTTAGATACAAGAAAATATAAGAAACAATCAGTGAATAATTTTCTCTTATAATCATCCCAAATTCAAATTTATTAAAGAAAATTCCAGTTGTTTTGCTTAAAAAACATAGTGTAAAAACAATAAGGTGCCTGAGTTTGAGACTTCATTATTTTCTTACTACAGCATGAGGGATTACAGATATCATTAGCACATTTACTCTTGGGAGAAACCTGGAAGGAAGAGGCACAAAATCGTCACTAGTTTTAGGAGGTGAAAATTGTGACGATCTAAATAAATAAATAGTGTTAATTGCATTTTTAAACATTAGCATGCTACATTTTACTACCAAGAGAAACGAATGAGTTGAAGAAAAAAAAAAAACTTTAAAATACTTCTCATGCATAATGTATCCATTTTTATTATGAATTATTTCTCACAAAAGAAAAGATGAGTGACTGCAGGTTTAAGAAGGAAGAGAAATTTGGAAAAATATTATTCAAATAATCCATAAGCATGGAAACACATGCTCCATTTTATTTTCATTAGCATGGACTTTCTTCAGAGAGTTGGAACAAATCATCTTAAGATTTGTGTGCAATCAGAAAAGACTCTGATTAGCCAGGGGAATATTGAAAAACAAAACAAGAGCCAGGGGAATCACAATGCCAGATTTCAGGTTGTACTACAAAGTGGTGATCATCAGGACAGTATGATACTGGCACAAAAATAGACACATAGATCAATGGAACAGAATAGAGAACCCAGAAATGGGCCCTCAACTCTACGGTCAACTAATATTCGACAAAGCAGGAAAGACTCTCCATTGGAAAAAGGACAGTCTCTTCAATAAATGGTGCTGGGAAAATTGAAGAGTCACGTGCAAAAGAATGAAACTAGACCATTCTCTTATACCATACATAAAGAAAACTCAAATTGGATGAAAAATCTAAATGTGAGACAAGAATCCATCAAAATCTTAGAGAAGAACACAGGCAACAACCTTTTTGAACTTGGCCACTGCAACTTCTTGCAAGATACATCCATGAAGGCAAGGGAAACAAAAGCAAAAATGAATTATTGGGACTTAATCGGGATAAAAAGCTTCTGCACAGCGAAAAAAAAACAGTCAATAAAACTAAAAGACAACCTACAGAATGGGAGAAGATATTTGCAAATGACATATCAGATAAAGGGCTGGTATCCAAGATCTGTAAAGAATTTATTAAACTCAACAGCAAAGAAATAAAAAATCCAATCATGAAATGGGCAGAAACCATGAACAGAAATCTCACCAAAGAAGACATAGACATGGTCAACAAGTACTTGAGAAAATGCTCCGCATCACTTGCCATCAGGGAAATACAAATCAAAAGCACAATGAGATACCACCTCACACCAGTGAGAATGGTGAAAATTAACAGGACAGGAAACAATAAATTTTGGAGAGGATGTGGAACCCTCTTGCACTGTTGGTGGGAACGTGAACTGGTACAGCCACTCTGGAAAACTGTGGAATTTCCTCAAAGAGTTAAAAATAGAGCTACCCTATGACCCAGCAATTGCATTACTTGGTATTTACCCCAAATATACAGATGCAGTGAAACGCTGGGACACCTGCACCCCGATGTTTCTAGCAGCAATGTTCACAATAGCCAAACTGCGGAAGGAGCCTCGGTGTCCATTGAAAGATGAATGGATAAAGAAGATGTGGTCTATGTATACAATGGAATATTCCTCAGCCATTAGAAACGACAAATACCCACCATTTGCTTCAACGTGGATGGAACTGGAGGGTATTATGCAGAGTGAAGTAAGTCAATCAGAGAAGGACAAACATATGGTTTCACCCACACAAGGAATATAAGAAATAGTGAAAGGGATTATAAGAGAAAGTAGAGGCAATGAGTGGGATTAGAGAAAGACAAACCATAAGAGACTCCCAACTCTGGGAAATGAACAAAGGCTTGAAGTTGGGGTACCTAGGTGATGGGCACTGAGGGGGGCACTTGATGGGATGAGCACTGGGTGTTATACTGTATGGTGCAAGTCGAACTTCAATAAAAGCAAAGCAAAACAAACAAATAAAAATAAACAATAGTTATTCAGAAGAGTTGGACTTTGTGCTTGCATTTCAGAGGTACTTAATTTACGTCATGTATATATTCTTTTTATTTTTACAGAAAACCCTAAATGTCTCCAAAGACTACATTCAATGTGTGTCAAATAAAGAAAATATACAACTAGTAACAAACATTGTTACATAGTTTAACTTGCAGCTGGTTTCCTTTTATAATGCACATGAAATAATGACACATCTTATAATTGGCAGTGTTTTAGAGTTAATGAAATATAATATATTCAACTCATAAGCACTTCATGCATACATTTCTCTTTGTAGAGTAAGATGATTAGTAATGAGTTGATTATCAGTTTTTCCAGAAAGACTTAGGCAAAAATATAATATGCTTATATGAATATGCCATGAGTTTCAACATTGCACTCTTTATGTGTCTCTGTAATTTGTTTTATCTCATACCAGTCCTGACACATTTTAGACTCACTGTATAGAGAACCTTGCATCAGTCCTGTTCATGGAAATATTGACTAGACTTGTATACAAGGAACAATAATTATAGATGGAATTTAAGTCACCATATTAAAAAGATCAAAATTGATTTAAAGGTGAATGCAAATAGCCTCAAATAAGCACCATTTTAAACTTTAAAGTTCAATAAATAATGCAAATGTTTTAAATGAATGTTTAAAACTACATTCCATATTACCAAGATCACAATACTTTAATATCAGGAGCATGCTACCATTTTAGGGCATTTCTACTACTTTATTAACTTAAATTTAAAAACATTTAAAAGTTTTTAAGATCAAGCTCATATCTATCCATTTATCATCTCCATCTCTAAAAGAATGACTCAATATAGTTTAACTGTCTGTGTAGGGTAAAGAATATAAAACATTTAGAACTAAAATACACACAAAAACAACTCCAAAATAATTAAAGCATATAAATTGTCCTTTCAATTCTTAGACATTTCTTGCTATGGAATGGTTATGATAGACTCTTGTATTTTATATTGATTTACTCAGAACACAGGATTAACCAATTGCATCACTGACATAAATTTTGTTATGTATGTGGAAAATCACAGAAACAAGATATTTTAGTTTGACTCATTGCTGCATACTATTGCCATGACCATATTAATTTGATCCCACAAGAATGATATCACAGAAACAGAAGCTATACCTGCAACATTAATTAGTTTATAGTACTTTATCAAATTTCTTTCAATTTTGCCACACGCCATATGTCAAACTAGGGGATGATATTGGGAAGTAATGGGAATAGTCATACTCACAACTCAAACATATCAATGTGACAATATTACTTGATTTCTACTCATATTATATGTGTATTTAAATTTATGTTATACATTTATATGAATATCTAAATCCTTAACACTTTTGTTTGCTTCTACCTACTGGAATAGTTCTTTTTTCTTTTAAGCATGAATTGATCATATGGTTTCTATAATTTTCTCAGTAAATCTAGTACCAATATTCATGCAGTAACAACAAAATAAGTTTAGGGTATGACTGTGATAGTTTTAAAATATGGCTCCTAAATACTTTGGAATGACCTCTCTGGGTTTATGATTGGTCCAATCAGTAGACTACAGTGGAAGAGAGGCTATGTGACCTCTGAGGATATTTGGGCAGCTTAGCTGGTGATTTCTAAAAATATTCTTGATTTTTTAAGATTCTGCTTCCCTACAGTTAAAGCTATGTGGGAAAAAAAAAAAATAAAAATAAAAAAAAAAAATAAATAAAAATAAAAAAAAAAAAAAATAAATAAAGCTATGTGGAAACTGTTCATGTTATGTATCTTGATTTTATGGTTAGGCAGTTCCATAGAAGTACTCAGCATAGGGCTGAATTATTATTATTGCCCACTATTGAAGCAAGACCTTCTTGAAAACTGTACTTAACATTCTCTGAATTGATTTTCTTTTTAGTCTTGGTTTTGGGAACAGGCCATATTCCTGACCCTATATAGGCATTGGGTATTGTTCCTTCTAATCCTTCCAGATCATTCTTTCCCAGACTCTTCATTACATGCACATGCTGACCAGTTGCACTATAGGCTGAATATCTGAAAGGGAATCTCCTCAGATTTCTGAGGTTTTCTCTCTGCACAGCTGCCTCCTCTCTGTTCTCCTAATTCTGGCCACCTTGGTCTCCCTAGAGTCTCAGCTGTCTCCTCAGCTTAGAAAAACCAATTTGGGGCTCCTCTTGGATTTAACCCCTCCTAAGTGAGGTCCTGGAAACTGTTAAAACAATAATTAGGGCAAATGTAGGCCTAACCTCTCATTTCCCTTTTCTCAGGTCCTGCTGGCTTCTTATGATGCTTGATGCTCAGCATTTAAAATACCATCTTTTTATACATTTTAGTGCCTTTTATTTATTTGTTTGTTTCAACCAGGAAGGTAAATCTCATCCCTGTTAGTTCATCTTGACCAGAAATAGCAGTCTCGACCATAATGATTTGGTTCTTGATTTTACCTCTCTGCTGATACATATCAATGAGAAGAAATAGGATTAGGAACTAACAATTTTACTAACAATACCTCCATTCTGGATTAATTGGAACATAGTACATTAAAAGTATTAAGCAATAAATCCATGACCTTTATATGCTGTAAGAAAGTATCTATAAAAACACATACATATACAATTTTCTTTCTATGTAAAAAATTACACATTTTAAAACATTTGAAACTAATAGTAAAAAATGAAAAACATTAATCTATGAAATATCATTAATTATGCTTCTTGGAAACTTTGCTTTTGACATTTTACTAAACGCTTAGACATTTCATACAAAATAGTTTTGCATGTTTTCTGATGAAGACAATGATTGGTAAACAGGGAAAAGATGGTGATAATTTAAAAAAAATATATGGGTGATATCAGTGATTTAACACAGACTTTTCTAGAAGTGGGTGAGTGATATAGAGTAGAGGACATGGTCATTGAAAGTGAGAAACTTAAGAGACTGGTGAGCCAGATGTATGGGAAGATCCCCTTCTGTGGATTTTTTAAGTCACCAAAGTAATAGCAATATTAATGCTGGAAAGAATTTTAGTAAGCCAGGGGCCATGAATTAGAGGTTCTGGCCAGAATGAAGGTACAAGATTGCATTAGGATGGATTATTATGGAATGTACTTGCAGAACCATTTTTCCCCCTTTTTTAAAGGGAATGCATTGCAGGAAGTGAAAATTCACAGCAAGAAAGATATCCACTCTTCCCAGGACCGGAAGTGTAAAGATTATGGGAAAAATAAGATAAAACTTACTGAGTGAGCCACAACTTACTGAGTGAGCCACAGGAATTTTTGATTACCAAAGGAGTGGGAGTCAGGTAGGAAGTCTAGTTTCAGAGAGAACAAAAAATGTCAAAGGAAGGATCCTGCTAACTGATTATTAGAAGATTTTGCTTCTGAAAGACCTTCAATTTCAGAGGGGATAATGGATGAATTTCCACCACCCAGAGTGGTGGGTGATGCTGCGGCCAGAACTCAGTGTGCCCCCAAGTACACAAACACAAGTGTCTAGGAGATGAAAAGGATAGTATACTCTGGTGGGAATGAAAAGATGGATCCTGATGGTCTCTTAGAGAGAGGTAGAAAATCACCTTTAAATTATTGATTGGTGACAGAGGTCTCAGGCAACTTGTATTTGTTGGTAAATAAAATGATCATGCCATCCTAAGGAGAACGTGGTATCCATGGAGAACCCTTCAGTCCTCTTGTGTGTTGGGATTGAGACCTATGTAACAGGCATCCTGGGGGCATTATTGTTGTTGGATATTTAAAATTTATTGCAAATTTAACATGAAAATGTCAGAAATTTTTGCAATCTTATTTCTTTCCATTTTTCCCCATTTAAAAATACAGCTGTGTCACACACTTCATTATTTTAGGAGAATTTTTAGTTATGTAGTGATATGAATTCACAGACAAGTATTAATAGCTTGATCAGGAGCAAAAAGAAGGTAAATGAAGAGATATTTATTAAACTCCTGCCAAGATGCTGGTAAGCCAATAGTCCACAACTACATTAACATCACTGAGGAGCTTGTTAAAAAGATATATGCTGGAGCTCTGACCCAGAGGCTGTCATTTAATTGTTATAGAATAAGATCTCAAATTTGCACTTATACCAATCCCTCTAGGCAATTCTGATACAAGCGTTCAGGGAACCAGATTTTGGAAAAAATTCCCTGCCCCAAAACATTGCAAGGCATATAACAAAAGGAGACAAAAACAGTGTGCGCCATGCTCCAAAGTAAATCATCATCCTCCTTGAAATGTAAAAGTTTTACCAAAGAGTTAGACACCAACCTATGACAGAAGAATATCAGTCCCTGTTACATTTGTAAACACACTGGGAGATAAGCTCTGATGTGAGGATCTGCTTGCCGTTGTCTCGGTATCTCAATATTACTCCTATATGGCTCTCAGAGATCCCTATCACCAATAATCTGTATTTTCTGCTGATTGACTGAAAAAAGAGGAAAAACTAGAATATATTGGAACTTGGAGGAAATAAAAGAATGGAAAGACATATATAAAATAAATGCTAAGATCCATATGTCCTTAGGACTTGTTTAAAAACTGGCTATTACACAGTAATTATGTAACTGAGCAAATCTTCTCTCTTTCTAAACTGCTTCCTATAATACAGGAAGAAACAACTTAGGCATAATAAACACATTTACATAGAGCAGTTACAGAAAAACTGTAGGTCGTATTGAAGTCAGTACAAGCCATTGAAACCATATTTTGTATGCCCCCTCAAGGCACTTAGCAACCAATAAAGATCTCTTCATTCTAGAATTTCTCCATATATTTATTTGTGAAATATTGCCAAACGAAATCATACTGATTTAGTTTTATTGTCCTTGAGAATGTTCCGAGCTTAATATTTCAAAAGTCTTACAAATTTTTTTCTCAATCGCATAAAAAATAGACCATAATATTGAATTATAAGAAAATGACATAGTGTAACATTTTAACAAAAATGAAGAATTGCACTGTAAAAAATATTTCATTTTTCATTTCTGGCAGGTTTAATCACCAGCATAGCATCTATGCTTTTTGATGTATAAATAGTTACATTGTGAAGATAGACAAAAAATTGTTTAATTAAATTACTTTTTCTCATTCAACAAACTTTTATTTTTAAAGTGCCTACTGTGTCCACTGATGGTTGTATAAGTAATAATACTAGGCCTTGACTTTGAGTTTTCACTTTCAGGTCGGGAAGATAGATTAGTAGACACAGGAAAAAAATATATGTTAAAAACTGCGTAATAGATATAACAATAGGGTATGACAGGACTCTTCAAAATGAAATCGAGTTAATAATTTAGCACTCAGGGAAAGTTGAAATTAGTAGGATAATTAGGAGTTATTCTGGGAGAGGGAAGGGGGAAGGGAGGAAATGGATTTGCAGATAGGGGGCTTGTACAAATGCCAAATACATAAAAGAATAAGGCATAGTCTCATAAAGACAGGTTTCTAAAATGTTTAGTATTTAATGTAAAAGGTAAAGTAACTAAAAGAAAATAGGTAGTTAAATATGGCCTAGATTTTGAATGATCGTGTGGGCAATGAAGTTGACAATTTGTCATAAAGTCTACAGTGAATCATTTTCAACCATCCTGTTATCTGGCAGTGGTTGTCCCCTTCTATCCATTCATATTTTGTCTGTTTTAGCCTCTTTAACCCGCATAAATGACTCCCTGGTTTTTATAAGAAATCCATATGTGTAAAACATATTTCTTACCTATTATAGATTTTACTGAAATTTTGAGAAAAATTGGCATCATTTCACGTATTTAAGAGTTCGTTCACTTTGCTTCTCCTTTCTTCTCTCTCCCTCTCCAGATTTGTTTCCTTCTGTTATACAAATCTAGTTTCTTTGAAACTCTGGGGCAAGTCCTCCCAGAATCTAAAAACTCGAAAACTAGTAGAACTTATCAAAATATTTGCTCTCAAATAAATGTGGGTCTCTTTTAACAAAATATTTGAGCCACCTGTTTAGAAAATAGTTCCTAATCCAACTTACTGTATACTGTCCTGATAATAACATACACTATCTACACAAATTCATTGTGGAAAACCTCTCCTTTTCCTGTTGTTACTCTTAAAATAGGTACGTTAGGGCTTAGTGTGATTAAAACTTGCATATAAATCAAAGTAAGAATTACATCCCACTCGATCGTGGTGTATAATTCTTTTATACACTCTTGTATTCCATTTCCTGGTATTTTTATTGAGGCTTTTTACATCAATGTTCATGAGAGATATTGGTGTGATGTTTTCTTTTTTTGTAATGTCATTCATTGTCTGGTTCTAGTGTTAGTGTAATGTTATAGAATGAGTTAAAAAGCATCTCAGCTTCTATCCTCTGAGAAAGATTGTAGAGAACTGATATAATTTTTTTGTTAAATGTTTTTTTGGTTGTTTCTTAATTTTTTTTAAAGATTTATTTGTTTATTTTAGAGACAGAAGGGGAATGTAGAAGGGGTAGAGAGAGAGAGAGAGAGAGAGAGAGAGTCAAGCAGACTCCTCAGTTAGTGCAGAGCCTGATGCAGGGCTCAATCACATGATCCCGAGATCATGACCTGAGCTGAAGTTGAGTTGGGTGTTTAACCAACTGGGCCACTCAGGCACCCCAGTTGTCCTTTAAGTGTTTAATAAAATTTGCCAGTAAATCCAACTGGTCCTAGTGTTTCCTGTTTTAGAAGGTTGTTAATTACTGATTCAGTTTCTTTAATAAATTTAGGAGTATTCAGATTGACTATTTCTTCTTGTGTGAGTGTCGACAAATTGTGTTTTTCAAGGAATTGATCTATTTCTTCTGGTTTATCAAATTTGTGGGTATAGCGTTATTTATAGTATCCCTTTATTATCATTTTAATGTCCTCATGATCTGTAATGATGCCCCAAAACATCATTTTTTACCATGAAGTATGATGTTATCATTGCTTTTTTTAAAGGCGATCTTTAACAAATAAAGGTGTTCCCTGTATTATCTCCTCTTCTATTTTCTGAAGAGATTGTGTATAACCTGTGTCAGTTCTTTAGCCTTTTGATGGAATTCTTAAGGGAAAGAATCTGGGCCTAGAAATTTTGGGGGGAGGGGAATTTTAAATCACAGATTTAATTTCATTAATAATTATAGAACCATATAAATGATCTCTTGCATATTGGTGAGTGTGGTAATTTGTGGGATTTCTTTTGTAAAATTGATCCATTTAATCTAGGTTGCTAAATTTTTATATGTGGAGATTTTATTTCCTTATCCATCTGATTTCTGCAGAATCTTTAATGATATCTTTTGTTTCTTTCCTAACATTGTAATTAGTGTCTTCTCTTATCTTGTTTGTTTGCCGGATTTAGTAGAGGTTTGTCAATTTTAGTGATCTTTTCGAAGAACCAATTACTGTTTTTTTCTATCGTTTTTCTGTTTCTCTAACTTATTCTCTCTGTTACCTTATTATTTATCTCTTATTCTCCTTTGGGTTTAGTTTGCTCTTCTATTTTGCTTTTCTTTTTCAAGTCTTTTGAGAAAGGGAACTAATAATACTGATTTGAGATATTTATTTTTTTTAAATATAAGGATATAATGCTATAAAAGTTTCTCTCTGACAAACTTTAAGTCTATCCCACCTATTTTGATATGTTGTCTCATTCTCATTCAACTCAATGTATTATTTGGTTCCTCAGACTCTCCTGCCTTTGTCTTACAAGGACCTTTATGAATACATGTGTCCCATCTGAATAATTCAAGATAACCTCTCCATCTCAATATCCTTAACATAATCATGCTCACAAAGTTTATTTTGCTATGTGAGGTAACATAGTCATAGGTTCCAGGGATTAAGATACGGAAATCTTTGGTGCAAGGGCATTATTCAAGATACTATAGTGGATCGGAAGATCCCAAGAGCAGGGATTACCCTACAGAATCTAGGGCATGGTCTGCTGAGCAGGAACTGGATGGTGTTGGAGAGAGAACCACTGCCAAAATCACCATCTAAATGGAGAAGAAGAGAGAAAATGCTATGGCTTCTCTCACTCCATACTCCAATCTTTTGTTGCCATCCCAGTGGTGAGTCTAGCTGGAAGCTAGATGACTTTGGAGCCCAGGAAATGCATCCTGGATATGTTAGTCCTCATCAATATAGAATCAAACAGTAAGGGAGAAAGTACAATAATTTAGTGGAATTCCTTTGACTGCAGCTAAATGAAAACTTTCACAATCACAATAAGCTACTTCATAATGCCAGAATAGCTAATGCTATTCTAGAAAAGGAAAATGCACAAAACAATGAGAGGCATTTTGTTTCTAGTTCTTAATGGTTTTTACAACAAAAGAACTCTGATGCGAATAGCCCTTTGTAAAGGTAATAATTTCAGTCCTTTAAAAAGCAATGGGCCTTTTTATTTGATATGCTCTTATTAATAAAAATTTAATGCACTGGCTAGTTTTTTAAAGGGGATGGTCGTACAAGTTTTTGCCATTTTAGAGACAACCAGACTGTGTGGCAGCATCAGCTCTGCAAATCAACGTCCAGAGGTTTAGATGGCCTAAGAGCTTGAAAGCCTCTCATTTAGTTCCCTCTCTTGCTTTCTGGAAATACTAATCCAATTTAAAACAGAATAGACCTTTATTTAATGTGATGTATCATTGCACTGCATATTTTGAGGTAGTTCATTTCAAAATATATGCAAGGCCTAGATGATAGCTCGTTAGAGAATTAAACACCGCTTAGGCAGAGCTTCATCTGTAAGCAGTGGAGCGCAGCTGCAACAGAAATTGGGATCTGCGGCACATGTAGAGTCAATTGAACTAAATACACTCAAACAGCTCTGCTCAGAGGGCGAAACAGAAAATGGATGACCACTGTTTCAGAATGGAAATGAACCTGCAATCACAACAGAAAGTGTTCGCTTTAGACAGGCAAATCTGAAGCCTAGAATTAAAGTAATTAGCCTCTCTAAAGAATGGCTCTAATTCTATGTAACAGCTATAGCTTTAATCTGTTAGTTTATTGACAGCTAAATATCATTGCAGAGCTGAAATCTATGGGAAAAGATGGTCACTGTAAATGTGTAGAATGATTGAGCCTTAATATATAGCTGTCTTGATTATATTGCTTGGCTTATATGAGGAACAGTAAATTAGAAAACCTATTTTGATAAAAGTACATGTTGAAATTGATGGTTCTTCTTTGGGCATGTGTCCAGTTACATATTTGGTTTAATTTTTTTACTCCAAAATGTGTGCATTAAAATGGTGACTGTGTGTCACCATATGTATGTGGTGACTGTGTGTCATATATGTATGTATGTATGTATGTGTGTGTGTATGTGTGTTTGAATTTTGGGGAATTTTTAAATTAAATTTTATTAAATGTTAAATATTTTTGTTCTATAATTGAGTATCCCCTCTCTTAGCATCCCCTCTTAGTAGTTCTACAATCATTTCACAGTGTAGGTATTATATCATATTACGAATATGGAAACCAGGCCTCTGAAATTAGGTGACAGTAAAGAATATATAAATTTAAGAACCCCTATCTGATTTCATGGAAATCCTTTTTGTAATTTTTTTTAATGAAATTCTCTTAAAGATTTCTTTGGAACAAGGTTTTTTTGTGAGTTTAAGCAAGAGTATATTTTGGAAGATCCAATGTTAAATTTCATTCTGCAAAAAAACTTCTATTTGTGGTTCCACATTTGAAAATCAGTTAATATTCTATCTCATAACAACAGGATAAAAAAGAAAAAAAATCGCATAATCATACAAATGCAGAGAAAATGATGTGGAGAACAAGGGCAAAAGAAATGTAGAAAGCAATTAAATTTCCTTACAACTTGCAGCCTATTGGCAAGTAGTTGAGACAGGCAGAGTGACCTCCTTCAGGGAGCTCAACTGCCTTCGTGGTAATACTTTGCTGGATGCAAATGCAACATTAGCTTGATGTTAGCCAACCTCCAGGATTCTTTAAGACTTCTTTAACATATAAAAATGCTTTTGCTTCCTTTATCTCTAATCCCTAAGATACATGTTAGGGATCATCCTTCAAACATATGGCTCGCTGATATGCATCTGAAAGGTCTCATGGCTAATGTTTTACTAGACAGCAGTAGATGACTTTATCCTAGTTAGCTTCTCAATGTCCAGGAAGCCTTGTTTCCAAATTCCTTAGAGACTTGCGCTATCCCTAGCCTGACTAACTAAAAAGTACATAATCAGTCACTCCTCACAATCCCAGTTCAGCTCTTTCTGCCCAAAGGTCCTGTCCCCATGCATTAATAAAAATCACCTTTTTTTTTTTTTTGCATCACAGAAGTCTCAAGAGTTCTTTCTTGATCATTCACTCCCGGATCCCAACATTTCACACCAGAAAACATTTGGCAAATGTTATATGACATATAACACAATTTATGACAAAAACTCTCAGTAAGCTAAGAATAGAGAGGAACTTCCACAATTTGATAAAAGATATCCACAAAACCTATAACTAAGTAACGATTATATATATATAACTATAACTTCACTAGCGAGAAGCTCAAAGCTTTCCCACTAAGATCAAAGCAAGGATGTGCCCTTCACTATCCTTTTTCAACAGTCTTTCAGAAGTTCAAGCTAACACAATAAGATGAACAAAGGTATCAAATGTACACTTATTGATCAGGAAGAAATCATTATATATTTTCACCAACAAACGATTGTCTACATAGAAAATCCAAAGGAATTGATAAAGGAAAAAAAAACTTCTGAAACTAATACATGATTATAGCAAGGTTGCAAAATTCTAGGTTAATACAGAAAAGTCAATCACTTTCATAATCATTTCAAATGGAACTTGAAATTAGAAAAACACAATACCATTTACATTAGCATGCAGAAAAAAAAATACTTCGGGATAAATCTAACAAAAGATGTGTAAGATCTATGAGGAACACTACAAAACTCTGATCAATGAAATCAAAAGAAATAAATGAAGAGATATTCCATGCCTGAAATATTTGATGACATTTTCACTTTTCTGACATATTTGAGTATTAAGTAACCATAATAGTATTTTTTCTATTCATTCCAATTTTTTTTTTGTTCTTCTCCCTGCATTTTTCTGCCTTCTTTAGGATAAATTAAATAATTTTGAAGGTTATTTCACCTTTCTACCTTATTTATTGTATCATATTTTAATAGTTGTACTAGAGATTACAACATGCAGAAGTGACTCTTAAAATATACCATATAACGTGTTTTACTACTTCAAAATATAGCAGAGGACTTATAATATTTTAAAACCATTTATGCATTCTCTTATATTGTTTTGTTACTATCTGAGTTTTAATGCCAAATGTAGTATAAACTTGGGGTGTCTGGGTGGCTCAGTAGATTAAGCATCACCCAGGGTCCTGGGATCGAGCCCTACATCTGGCTCTCTCCTCAGCAGGGAGTCTGCTTCTCCCTCTCCCTCTGCCTGCCACTCTGCCTACTTGTGCACTTACTCTGTGTCCAATAAATAAATAAAATATCAAAAAGATAGAATAAACTCAAAAGCACATTGTTATTTTTAATGGATCATTATTTTATAGTTTACTTTTACCCATATGGTACCTTATGTAGGGCTATCCATTCCTTCCTGCACTACTAGGCTGAATTCTGAGAACCTGAGCAAGCCCCTGCCTTGAAGAAATGGGCTGAAATTGACAGCTTATCTGAAATAATGTGAAGAAAGTAATTATCTGAAAGGAATAAATGGAAGGCAAGAAAAGGTGGAACTGATAGTAAAGACCTAATGAAAATAACATCAAAGAGACTAGGAATGGGTGTAAAACCAGCAAGTGGAAAGGGAAAATGCTGAATACACCATGAGCAGAAAAAAACTAACTGGATTGAAGGTGTTATGTAAATGGTCTAAAATATTATATATGATGATAAATCATATTTTCTCCAAAGATATATTTGTATCCTTTTTTAAAGTGAGTATTGGAAACCCAAGAAGAATAACCAGAAAATCATGATTGAAACATACAACCAAAAGTAGAACTTTGTTAATCTAAACTATACAATCAGATCCAGCAGCTCTGATTTTGTTTAATACATATTTGAATCACGATCATTTTGGAAACGTGAATTATAATAATTGAACATTGCTTAAAAGTCCTGATTAAAGTTTTGAGTAAACATTTATCTTTTAAAATACATTTTGTACAGCATTTGCAATATTTTAAAATTTAAATGTCCTTTAAGAATGTTTTCGGAATTCTTGATAGAGATTTGAAGATAACAAATGTTTTTAAAATCCATTTTTCCTAAGCTTTATAAAATAATGTATTCCACTAGAATTCTAACACACTAGAAAACCCCTGTGGAGTTCAATAAAAAGATTTCTATGTAGTTCATATGTGGCTTTTTTTCCTAACTAATGGAAAACAAATGAAATGATGAAAAAGTCGCATTAGAGTCAGTCACACATCATAAATTGCCTTTCTTAGTGTGTCATTGTATAAAATGACTTGATGTGCCCCAGGAGAGAATGCCATTAGAACACACACCCTTTTCATTCAGAACCTTAGCTTCATGAGGCAGGAATGATAGAAAAGTGCAGTAACCCCCATCTGAACAGCTTCATGTCATAATAGATGTAGGCGAGTACAATTGGAAATCAGTGAAAAGTTCTAAAAAATGGATAACATTCCTTCTAGAACAGTCGCTGTGTAACAAAACGATTAATAGATTTCCAAGGTCCCATTTTGTATTATTAGACTGCTTAAAAATACCCACCAATTACCTTAAAGCACATACAAGTACTTTGGTAAGTGAATGGTAGCAATATTGTGCACGCTAGTCATAAAAATATTAAATTTTCTCTTTCTATAAACTCATCATGTGAATGGTTTAAAGTGTTGGGCTCATTCCAATCAACCCCCAGTGAATACTATTTTGCCTGATTCTAAATGATTCTCTGACACACACACACACACACACACACACACACACACACAATTTTAAAATCTTCTCAAATGAAAATAAATGGGAAGCATTTTTGCATTCATACCATCTGCTATATAATACTTACAACTCATTTAACATAACTCCCCCCTCAGCTTTGCAAAATGACCCCCACTAGTTTGTACACCATCCAAACTCAGCAGGCACCATTCATATGGAATTTAACTTGCATGACACATTGCACAACCTTAGTATCTTTTCTACCATTTATTTTTCATTATAATGACTAAAACTTTTCATACTGGTATTGATGGACACTTATACATGAGACAAAATTGTAAAACTGGTTTCCATATCAGTGGCAGTAAAATTTAACTTAAGATGCTGGCTAGGCACTGCAGATGCCATCATTTGGTCCTTTGTCATCTGAAATACACGTGCAGTCTCTCCTTATTTGAAGCTACTTTTAAAACTATCCTTTTATCCATAGCTATTGTTTAGGAAACCCATCCCTTAGCTGTGAAAGTCACAAAAACAAGAACATTCCATTAGTAATATGAGTAAACATGGTTGTCATTCCTATTTCTGCTCCACACCATTTCTACTCCACTTTTATGGAACTTCAAATCCTTTAAAGAATATTTTCTATTCCCCCCACTCTATTTGCTTACCTTTTAGCTGTTGCCTAGTGGCAACTTT
Source organism: Canis lupus familiaris (assembly GCF_011100685.1). Classification (NCBI taxonomy): domain Eukaryota; kingdom Metazoa; phylum Chordata; class Mammalia; order Carnivora; family Canidae; genus Canis; species Canis lupus. Next base: position 4,397,160 of record NC_049259.1, on the reverse strand, counting down.
CATGAGTATCTTATTTACTTTATCTTCATCCACTGCATATATTGTGATTTTTATTGCATTTAATGCATTTTCAACACAGTAATTATCCCAGCATTTTTCACACTCCACAGTTTGAATAATCTTTTTCAGTTTTTATTTTAGCTTCCCACACTGGTGGTTAGACCAGCATTATCAAATAGAAATACAATACAACCAACTACTAAAACATAGTGCAATTGACTTTTTTTTTCTATTCAATTATTTTCTTTTTTTTTTTTAATTTCTTATTGGTGTTCAATTTACTAACATACAGAATAACCCCCGTGCCCGTCACCCATTCACTCCCACCCCCCGCCCTCCTCCCCTTCTACCACCCCTAGTTCGTTTCCCAGAGTTAGCAGTCTTTACGTTATGTCTCCCTTTCTGATATTTCCCACACATTTCTTCTCCCTTCCCTTATATTCCCTTTCACTATTATTTATTGCACACGCACACACACACATGCAGGATAAAGAAATAGTTGAAATTAATTTTAATTGTATAATATTTTTAACACAAATCAATGTATCCAAAAAATATTTCAGACCTTGTTGCAAATTCATCTGTAGACAAATGCCATTACTTAACAATATGTTCTATCCATTCCAAGACTAACAAGAAAATCTGCCATATATATGTACCCTGAAACTTAGGAACACCTGATGGAATTGAAAGAATCACAAGTAGAATGAAATCTATGTGCAGCCACTCTGATAAAAAGTTTTTTGAATAAAAAAAAATAAAAAATATAAAAAAAAATAAAAATAAAAAAATAAAAAAATAAAAAAATAAAAAAATAAAATAAATAAAATAAATAAAAAATAAAAAAAGAAAGAGGAATCCATTAAGCTGTAAAATAAGGAATATATTATTTCACAAGAGGAATGAAATGAATACCTAAAATACTATTAACAAGAGAAAACATGTTTATCTTTCAATTGAACTGTAATATAATTATTTAGGACATGCCAGGGAAATGCTCATTTCTTTGAAATAATTTCAATAAAAATGGTTATAGAATATGGCTCTCAAAAAAAGCTCATAATCTTAACGAGATGTTGAAACACGCAAATTATAATAAGACTATTGTTCTTTCATCTATTATGCTTTTCCTTATTATCACATTATATTTTTCACGTATGTTGTCAGTGTTTTAATGTATTTTTGAAAGTTGTAGGGTATGCCTATTGCTACTTTCTTCTGCTCTTAAAGTGATTGACAGCACTTTCTCTCTCTGTCTCTGTTTTGAAAAATTCCAAAACTCAGTGTTACAACCCTAATTTCCACATATCCATTATCAGTTCCCTTTAGTGACAAAAAATTTATGCTTTGTCTTTTAACTAAATTTGTGTTGCCATTTCTGTCAAAAAATATTTTAGTATATGAAGGCATAATAGTTGATCTAAAAGAAGCACACATAAAGAGACACTGCCAAATATGGACAGTTCTGCTTTCTTTTTTAAATTTTTTTTTAAAAAAACATTTTATTTATTTATTCATGAGAGACACAGAGAGAGAGAGAGAGAGAGAGGCAGAGAGAGAAGCAGAGAGAGAAGCAGGCTCCATGCAGGGAGCCCGATGTGGGACTCAATCCCAGGACTTGATCCTGGGTCTCCAGGATCATGCCCTGGGCCAAAGACAGGTGCTCAACAGCTGAGCCACCCAGGTGTCCCTAGTACTGCTTTCTTAGTAGCTGTTGAGCTTCATAAGATTGTGAAATTAAAACAAAGGTTAATTATAATATTACAACATAAACAATAAAATAATATAGGCAGAAATACAGGCATCTCAAGTTTTGAACTCCTGTTAAGCATGTTTTTATTGAGAAATTAAAAGTATATAATGTAGGCTCTGTAAAAAAAAAAATGTGTATAGGTACATTTATCTTTATCTCCAAAACTAAAAGGGAAAAACAAAATAACAAGTGGGGAGAAACAAGTTGCTGTAGGAGAATAGCCAATCCTCCTCACCTAGATAGAGGCACGTCTCCTCGCCTAAAGAGAAAGGACAATGAAAAAATGTCCAGTTAGAGAAAGACAAATGCCAGATCATCTCACTCATATGTGGGATTTTTTAAAAGATTTATTTATTTATTCATGAGAGACACAGAGACAGAGAGAGAGAGAGAGAGAGAGACAGGCAGAGGGAGAAGCAGGCTCCATGCAGGGAGCTGGACACAGGACCTGATCCCAGGACTCCAGAATCACACCCTGGGCTGAAGGCGGCTCTAAACTGCTGGGCCACCAGAGCTGCCCTCATATATGGAATTTAAGGAACAAATCAAAGGAACATAGAGGGGGGAATAGAGGGAGGAAGGCAAACCAAGAAACACTCTTTACTCTAGAGAATAAACTGATGGTTACCAGAAGGGAAGTTGGGGGAGGGTGGGATAAATAGGTGAAGGGGATGAAGGAGGGCATTTGTTGTGATGAGCACAGGTTAATGTATGGAAGTGTTGAATCACTGTATTGTACACCTGACAGTAATATTACACTATGTGTTAACTAACTGGAATTTAAATAAAAACATAAACAATGAAAAACATGACTTCATCTAAAATTATTTGTAAACATGCTAATCAATCTTCCTGATAATTTCTAATAAAGATCAATGTAACCTCTTCATCCATGGAATGTTTTTAGCACAATGCTTCTGGCCTTTCTGGGCTGCTTCTGATAAACAAACCTGGAATTTATATATTTATGAGACATAGCCAGCGGTATGCTGGAGCTGGCTCAAACTGGTTCATTGAACACCAATTGTGTACACACCATTCCTACTCCAAATCTACTGGTAGCTTAAAATCATCTGTGATGTATTTACATCATGAAAATTAGCATATGCCATAAGTCAAGACTATTGTACCATCACCTCCCACTAGAGAGCAGATTATTAAACATCTAACAGCAGGTTGTATCTGTTTTCTCCCTTACATTTGGTTCTATTTTAAAGAAACACCTTCATCTTTCAAGAGTTCCTTCCCTCTTTTTGTCTGAACTAAAATATGCATCTTCTGTTAGGACATTGTTTCTCATATGCTATCCAGAGAATTTGCTAATCTTCCTACAATCCATGCATCAAATCCCCACTGGACGCGGCCTGCTAGAAAATGTCAGATTCGTCTACGTAATCATTGGAGTAGAAAAAGGAGATGTTTCAAGACCAAAATAACTCCCTTTGTGTATAATGCCACCTACATCACTTAGAGACTTGTTTTAATTATGGAGCAGGAAACAAGAAAGAAGTTGGGAAGCTGATTGATGTTTTTCAGATTCCATGATAGCTCACTATAGGGGACGTTTACATCTGTCTTTTGGGTGATTAGGAAAGGTTGAAAATATGTAGCATCAATGATTCTTGGAGCCAAATTTGACCATCTGACTCAGGATATTTTCAAAAAATAATGAAGAATGAACACACTTAGGAGCACGTACTATTCCATCTTCCACTCTGCACTTCACCAACTCAACCCTCAAAAGCCAAAAAAGAGAAGGAATCTGAAAAATTAGTAACAACTACAGAAAGTTTTGGAAAATCAATAAATCAGTAAAGGCTCCTTGGAAGCATTAGAGATCATGGATTGGGGTACGTGGGTGTCACAGGGCAGAGCTGGCTGTGAGGCAGCAGGGAGGCATCACCCCGCGGAAAAGCACTTCTGCTATGTTCCTGCCTTCCACAGTTCAGTATGAAGCTAACCATGGCCTTAGCTGCATCAACAGCCAAGCCATTAGTGGCTAAGGGATAAAATCAGGACATTGTAAAAGCCCTGCTGAGGTGAGGATTTAATAGAAGAAGGTGAGATTCCCATCAACCTTTGGGAATCAACTGACAAAAACTATTTTCTTCCAAAACCCCAAAGGTTTTACCAAGGATGAATCTCTGACCAAAGGAGCTGCCTGCTGCAGATGCAAAGAGAAATAGGTGTGGGTAGGACTTCCAAGATGGCAGAGCAAAGAGCTCAGGAAATCCTCTCCCAAGCAAGCAAGAAAAAAACTGGGCAAAGTGCTCAGAAACAATCATTTAAAGACGCAGGAAAGTGATTAGAAGGCATGTAACAATTTAGAATTATATAATCAAGAATGTCTAGTAAATCTCAGTAACAACAACAGGAGTGTGGCATTTTAACCAGGGGTGGCTCCCCAGATCCACGGTGTAGACATTCTACATGGCCAAGCAGGACAGAGGATGAAGATTAGCAGCTCTGCTGTCTGGTAGCGGGAGGTTGACTTTATTCGGAGCACGGCTTGAAAAAAGTCCATGTCGAGATCTTAAAAGATTTGTCTAGGACCACACAGCTAATAGTGGGCCAGACTAGCTAAAAGCTCCGGAAAATAGTTTGATGTTACTCAGTCCTTTCTCCATTTCTCTGTAATGCAAACCTCAGCATGGGGCAGATCACTGAATTTTTCCAATTTTCCCCAACTCCAGATTCTGAGACTGGTTCATTTTGAACATCAGTCTACAGACAGAAAGGGTGTCTTAGAAAATCTGTAATTTCTTTCCTTGCAGCTTTCAAGCTGCTTACTTTACCTCACTCCATCTCTTTCTTAGATTATCACTGGTAGCTCGTAGAAATATCCCAGACACATGCAGCTCATTCTGTTATTGCCATGGTCCTTCCAACCTCCCCAGTGCTACAACTACTGTAGGTAAATAGTCTGAGTCTCAATATAAAAGAGACCACAGGGTGAACAACCATTTCACCATTGTAGAAAGAACAGCACATCCACATTCTCTACCAGAAGAGTGTGTCACCATTGCCTGTTGGCCTGTCTCCATGGCTCAGCTAATTCTTTACTTCAGGATCTATTGCTTCTCATACTGACTTAAATTATCTGTTAACAATTTTATATAAAATATTACGCACTGGCTTGAAAATAACAGCGAACAGGATTTTAAGTGGCATAAACAATAAGTGGATCAAAGTTCAAATATGTTTGAAAGTTCTGTGTGTGGTTCTTTTGTTTTCTTTTGTTTTGTTTTGTTTTTACCACATATCACTTAGCTCTATGCTTTGCCATTTATTAATGTTTGTCCTTCTGACAGCAAACTAGCTTCAGCTGTGCATGTGCCATATGAAACTCACAGAGAATGTGTCCTGGGATTTCTACCATTGACCTGGATCACACCTGACCAATTCTTAGGTTCTATGTGGGAATATAAAATAGCAGTTTAGGATTTAGCTATCTAGAGCAACCATGCATGTTGGAGAGGAAAGATTTGCTCTGACTTCTTCCAGAAAAAATAAAAATGTAATGGCACAATAAAGCAAAGGGAGAAAATTTTGCAAAGGACACCTAAGGTATTATTAGAAAAGAAGGTGAATAAATTCTGTGTAAAGAAAGCACAGAATGTACCCCATGCCGTGATTTGTGTTTTCTTCTTTCTTTCTTTATCTTGTCTTCTTTTCTTCTTCTTGTTGGTCGGATGGGGGGAGGCGGGAGGGACTGGCGTAGGTGCGGGCGGTGGGTTTCGGGGCGGGAGGAGGGAGTGGTCGGAGTGGTCTTACTGCTGGAATTCTTTTTTCTTTCTTCTTCTTTCCTTCCTTCCTTCCTCCCTCCCTCCCTCCCCTTCCTTCCTCCTTTCCCTTCCTTCCTCTTTTCTTTTCTTTTTTTTTGGATTTACCTATTTATTTTGAGAGAGAGAGAGAGAGAGAGAGAGAGCAGCAGGTGAGGCAGAGGGAGAGGAAGAAAAAATCTCAAGCAGACTCCGTGCTGAGGGTGCGGCCCTCAAGTGGGGCTCAATCACACAATCCTGAGATCAGGACCTGAGCTGAAACCAGGAGTCAGCTCCTTAACTGACTGTACGGCACAGGCGTCCCCTATGTTTTCTTTCTAATGTAGTTGAAAACTGATATAATTCACCTGAAGTAAGAAAAAGAAGTTACTCAAATTCAAAAAAGCTTGTATTTTATAAAGCAGTTTTAAAACAAATTCAGACTTTATCGAAATTTATATTTGCTAATAATAATGCTTTTAATTTTGTGTGCTCCATAAAATAATTTTAAAATTACACTAATACATATTTGATTCAGAGATGCAGCAGTGTTATTACACCATTAATTTTGCCATACACGCTATATCAGTAGGTTAATAGAGGGTAGAACTAATATAGCAAAACAAAACAAGATAAGTCAGTCTTAACATGCTAATGAATAAGCTTTTGAGAAATTTAAGCAACACACTGTTCAAGTGAACTCTGAAGTTTAAATTCATCTCAATATAAAGAATACCTAGTTCCCATACAAAAGCCATTAAGAATGAAGAATAACTAAGGAAAAAGTTTGCATTCTCTTATAATATCAGAGGCATTCAGTTTGGAAGTTATATAAATTAGAGATAGAAATTTTTTCTTTGCTTTTCTATAAAGAATGCAATAAAATAAATTGAAATGTATCAAAGTATTATATCATACTAAGCCTACAGTAAGTGTTCCTGAATAAATGAGTGAACCCATGATGCTTCTATTTAATTTTATACTATCCCAGTATAAAGTTATTTTTGTTTTGACTTTAATGAGAAAACAGAACTCTGGAGAAAAATGACTTATTTAGTGAGGATCATGTATAAACACTATTTTTAAAGAAAAATCTCAAAGTTATTATAATTTAGTAGGTCCTTTTTGTGTTTGCATATCTAATTACAACACTTTATGAAATTTTCTCTTGGGGGCTCTGTGGGAACAGATGAAAATGGGGGAAATATGCTTTTAAAACCCTTAGATGATTTGAGAGATGTCTGAAGCAAAACAAAGCAACTAATTATAAGAAAAATAATACCATAAAAATTAGTGCATTGTTGGCAAGGATATTTTCCTACATAAACTTAATGTGCATGAGGTTGGCTAAAATATACTGTGGTTTCCTGTGGTCAGAAATGTTATGCTGCTGGTGATTTTAATAAAGTTAAAGTCATAATTTTAGTGAAGATAATTTATATGTTGCAATGGCAATAGAATTCATTTAAGAAGAATATACGAGAAAAGATTCAATATTCTGTATACTCATTTCTTTTTAGTTATCAAGTTGAAGCATTGGTTCTCTCATTCAATATAGGAAATTGACTGGATACTGTTTTTTTCTTATGAATATGTTAATGTATTTATCTGTCCCAGGATTTTTAACGAAATAGACCATATCTTACATGTTTTGCATGCAATAGTGCTTGGCACACAATATTTGGGGGCAGCATATGGTACAAATGATGATGTGAGTAGTGACCTGTTGGCATTTTTTAAAAAATATATTTGATATAAGCTTATAAACTACAGAATTTAATATTGGCTGTGATCAAGATGGGTATCAAGTATTAAAATTTCTAGAAATTATTCTGAAAAGCAAGCTGAATACTTAAGGATTTCTACTCTTACAAAGCAGAGCTGAAAATAGAAGCTAGTGTTTTCCCTGTATGCATATAGAAGTTATGCTGCCCCATATGGAAAGAAATTGAATTTGAAAGTTAAAAAATACTGTAAGAATATTGTTAAGGTTAAGTCAAGTTTTCGGAAATCTCTAATGGTTGTTGTATGGTGCCAAAACAGTGCCTTGGAAGGAAATTATGAAAATCATCTCTGTCAAATATTTACAATGTTTGCAAAAGAAGGTAGTAGATGGTATTTTAAGTGAGGGATGCTGAAGATACATAGATTAACAGATTAGTAACAGAGTATTTAGAGTGGTTTTCACAGAGACAGTAGTATTGCCGTGAATCCCCAATAGTGATTAGAACTCTCATGGACAGAGTGAAAAGGGAAATATTCTTCTATGGTTGGAGAAAAAGATGAAAATTAAATGCAGTCACCATATATTGAAGGAAATATGTGCACTAATAAGACTGGAGATCAGAATTTTATCAATTTATTCATTCATTCAACAAATATTATGGTTATTATAGTAAATGCACAATGTATAATCTCTGTGGGTGTTACAAGAATGAATACTACCTACCTAGTCACTGTATAAGATGAACAAAGGAAGGAGAATTATCGGGAAAAAGCAAATGACATAGAACAAGTGTCAGAAAATATGCCCTGTGGGCCAACTACAAACTGCCAGTTTTTATAAATAAAGTTTTATTGGCACACAGCAATATTCATTCATTTATGTATTATCTATAGCTGCTTGCTTGCTATAGTGGCAGAGTTGAGTTGTTTTGACAAAAACATTAGGGATGACAAAGCTGAAAATATTCTCAATCTGAATATTCCAGAAACAGCTTACCGGCCATTGCAATAAAATATAAACAGTTTTAAACAGGCCAAAATTGTGAATGCCTTAAGGGCAGTCCAAGGAATATTATTTCAATCATTGGTTCACTAAAAGCTTTTGATTGGTGTGTTAGTTTCCTTTGGCTATTGTAACAAATTAACACAAGTTTGGTATCTTAGAACAACAGAAATTTATTTTATCATAGTCCTGGAGGCTAGAAGTCCAAAATCAGTACCACTGAGCCAAAATCAAGGTTTTGGCAAGATTGCACTCTCTCCAGAAGCTTTAGAAGAGAACCAATTCCCTTTCTCCCAGATCCTGGTGTCTTCCAGCATTCTTTGGGCTAAGCCACATCACTCTAACCTTTAAGGCTAGGATCTTCTAATACTTTTCTGCTTCCTTTTCACCTCAACTTTCCTGTGTGTGCTTGTGTGTATGCATGTTTCTGTATCAAATCTCCTCTGCTCTCTCCTATAAAGACATATATAATAGAATTTAGAAACCACATGGATAAAAAAAAAAAAAAGAAACCACATGGATAATTCAGGATAATCTTCCCATCTTGAGACCTTTACTTTAGTCATAGCTGCAAAGCTTTGCCAAATTAGGTAGTGTTCACAGGTTCCAGGGGTTTAAGAGGTGGATATATCTTTTTTGTTGGGATGGGGACATTTTTCAGTCTAATATGTACAAATAGTAACTTGAGAAAAGTAACACTTTAATCTATTGATCAAGGAGAGTACTGATTACAGTGAAATGATACTCTAGGAAGATAAAAGGAAAGGTAGACTATATTGTAGTAAATATAATGAGTGCACTAGTGCCTGAAATACGGTTTTGAGAAAGTGAATGAAAATCAGAGAGATGTGTTTGCAATTAAAAAGAAAAATTTAGTTATAGTATTTTATATCTTACTACCTTTTAAGCTTTATAGATACAATTCCATTGACTTATCTAATCCAGGGATCACCAATACCACTCATTGTCTAGCCTTCTCCTTAATCTGAACGATTACTAGATGAGTAACAACTGCTATATGAGTAAGAAATGTTACTGATATGGGGTCAGCTAAGATTAAGGAGACAAATTCTTTTTAAAGTTTGAGATTTGTTATTTTAATAAAAATTTTACTGTACCAGAATGATATAGCTGGTTTGGCCTTAATATACAGAATTATCAGGAGGAAAGTCTATAGCCTAGGGACTTTAAATAATACCCCTCTTGTCCTTAAGTCCAAACACAAGTTTTCTGTATCAGAAACAAACTCTTTATTTTGGTGGCTGTCTATAGATACAAGATTCTAGACTTAGAGCTGATGCTGTTATGGAATAAAATATTTGTGTACCTTAGCAGATGAGTGTACTATGCATGTGGGAAGGACATGGAACATTGTGGGACAGAGGACAGACTGTGATAGCCAACCTCCACAATGAACTCCATAGTCCTCTCTTCTTGGCTTTCATACCCTTATGTGGGCTCCTTCTATGCTTTGCCAGGGTTGCTAGATAAACAACAACATATGGCAGAACTGATGTTATGTCACTTCAAAGAATAAGTTATTTAAAACTATGACTCCTCTCTTGTTTTTCTCTTTTCTTCTCCTTTTCTTCCTCAGGTGACTCACTGCAAGGAAACAAGCGATTATGTTTTGAGCAACACATGGGGAGGCCCAGCTGCCAGTGAACGGAAGCCTTGGGCCAACAGCCAGTGAGGAGGGGAGGCATGCCAACAACCAGGTGAGTGAGCTCAGAAGGAAATTGTTCAGCCACAATTGAGCCTTCAGATGTCAGCAGAGCTAACCCACACCTGAACTGCAAGCTCAGGAGAGCCCAGTTCAGCCACTCCTAAATTCTAGGCACTCAGAAAATGATGAGCAAGATAATAAAAGTTTGTTGTTTTAAGCTGCCTAAGTTCATGGAATTTTGTTATGTGGTAATATAGAACTAAATATTTTACGTATTTCTTTACATACATACTTATACACACGTGCATGTGCATATTAACACAAAATTTTTCACTAACCAAGTTTAATCTAAAGTTACATAAAATTAATCATGCATAGAAGTATAAAGATAGTTCAGAAGTATAATGAAAAGTCACTAGTCCTTTTAAATATTTAAACATATAGGGCAGCCTGGGTGGCTCAGTGGTTTAGCGCCACCTCCAGCCCAGAGCATGATCCTGGGGTCCTGGGATCGAGTCTCATGTCGGGCTCCCTGCATGGAGCCTGCTACTCTCTCTGCCTGTGCCTCTGCCTTTCTCTCTCTCTGTTTGTGTCTCTCGTGAATTAATAAATAAAATCTTAAAAAAAGAAAATATTTAACATATTATAAAATCACAATGTTTAAAACAGAGTGATTTTGCTACCTGAATAAAAAGATAAAGCAGTAGACAGAAGAAAGGCTAGCTTAGAAATACAGTAAATTGGACATTTCAAATAATTAGAGGAAATAGGATTTCTTTGACAGATTTTATTGATCTGTTATAAACTTGGAGAAACAGAATTTAATTCTTACCAAATATCAAATTAAGTATGAGTGTATTAAAGATTCACTGTAGAAAACTAAATTGAAATAATTAAAAACACAAGGAGACAGTCTGCTGTTTTCTTGTAGTTGTTTGAATAAGAATTCCTATCAAAACTAAAGTATGGCTTTTGATCTAGAAATTCCATAATTAGTTCATTTCCTATAGATATAAATGCATGTTTGAAAAATAATGTCTATATAATATTATTCACAGGGAATTTTTTTCTTCTAAAAAATACTGGAAGCAATATGTCTGGAACTCCACAAATCATACCAGGCACGTAAGATATCTCCATAACCATTAACCATTAAACTACATATATTGTAGTATAGAAAGATCTATAAGAGAGAATAGTAAGTATAAAGAGCAAGAGTAGAACAATATGTATAGTTTAATCTAACTTGTCCCAAACAAAACAAGCAACAAAAAAATATAAGTATGTATAAATTTATTGTGTAATGCATACAATTAAGGTCAAGGGCCAGAAAGAAAGCCATATCAGTAGCTGTAACTGGAAATGAAACTGGGGATTTAGGAACAAAATTCAGGAGAAATATATCTTGGTGTTTGTGGATATTGTAAAGTAAGCATTAACTACTAAGAATTGCATAAAAAAAAAGAATTGCATAAAAACTCTTAACTAAAAAATAAAATATGTAGGGGTTGAATGTATCAAATATATATAATGCACAACTGATAAATAAGGAGGGGTTTCATATTTTTTTAAAGATTTATTTATTTATTCATGAGAGACACAGAGAGATAGAGGCAGAGACACAGGCAGAGGGAGAAGCAGGTTCGTCGCAGGGAGCCCGATGTGGGACTCGATCCTGGACCCCGGGATCACACCCTGAGCCGAAGGCAGCCGCTAAACCGCTGAGCCACCCAGGCATCCCGGGGTTTCGTATTTTTAAAACAACCCCTCTTAAGATTTTTAACATAAACTATTGGGACTTAATCAAGATAAAAAGCTTCTGCACAGCAAAAGAAACAAGTCAACAAAACTAAAAGACAACCTACAGACTGGGAGAAGATACTTGCAAATGACATATCAGATAAAGGCCTAGTATCCAAGATCTATAACTTATTAAACTCAACAGCAAAGAAACAAACAATCCAATCATGAAATGGGCAAAAGACATGAATAGAACTTTCACCAAAGAAGACATAGACATGGCCAACAAGCACATGAGAAAATACTCTTCAGCACTTGCCATCAGAGAAATACAAATCAAAAGCACAATGAGATACCACCTCACACCAGTGATAATGGTGAAGTTTAACAAGACAGGAAACAGCAAATGTTGGAGAGGATGCGGAGAAAGGGAAACCCTCTTGCACTGTTGGTGGGAATGTGAACTGGTGCAGCCACTGTGGAAAACTGTGTGGAGGTTCCTCAAAGAGTTAAAAAGTAGATCTGCCCTATGACCCAGCAATTGCACTGCTGGGGATTTACCCCAAAGATACAGATGCAGTGAAACGCCAGGACACCTGCACCCCAATGTGTATAGCAGCAATGTCCACAACAGCCAAACTGTGGAAGGAGCCTCGGTGTCCATCGAAAGATGAATGGATAAAGAAGCTGTGGTCTATGTATACAATGGAATATTCCTCAGCCATTAGAAATGACAAATACCCACCATTTGCTTCAACGTGGATGGAACTGGAGGGTATTATTATGCTGAGTGAAATAATCGGAGAAGGACAAACATTATATGGTCTCATTCATTTGGAGAATATAAAAAATAGTGAACGGGAATAAAGCGCAAAGGAGAGAAAACGAGTGGGAAATATCAGTGAGGGTAACAGAACATGAGAGACTCCTAACTCTGGGAAATGAACAAGGGGTAGTGGAACAGGTGGTGGTGGGAGGTTGGGGTGACTGGGTGATGGGCACTGAGGGGCACTTGACGGGATGAGCACTGGGTGCTATTCTATATGTTGGCAAATCGAACTCCAATAAAAAAATATACAAGAAATAAATTTTAAAAAGTAAATTAAAAACAGATTTTTAATAAAATATATGTATTTATGGTATTTATGTATCTGTGAAAGTATGGACCCATGTCATAAATCTGTCTCTTCAGTGCAAGAGAGATAAAGGATATGGCCTGTAAAGAGTAATTTTTCACCTGAAAAATTGAATTGTCAAAATTAGTCTAATTTTTCATTTATAAAAGGAAAAAGAATAATTAATAACTATTTAAATTACTTATTAATGAAAGAAAAAATCTTTGTTCCTAATTAAACTTTGAGAAGTTATGTGTTATTATCACCTAATACTTCGGTGAGAAAAAGTGTCAAAAGGAAATGAAATGAGGGAAATAAAGGGCGGAAATGAGAATTTACTACTTAAAGGTGGCTGGCAGCCTAGATCAATAAATGTCATCACAGCATACTATCATCCATGGGCTGTTAATTAATTTGTACATTTCGTGCTAGCCTTTTAAATTGAGCATCTTAAAAACACATTCTAGTGACTTCAACTTGAGATATGTCACTAATACATCTCAGCTTTCTTGTTGACATTAGAGTAGTGTAATAAACTAACTAATTTGGACAATTTATTCTATACATTTGTTTCCCAGAAGCCAAAAGTGTGGGGGAAAAAGAATGAAAATTATAGGGGCTATAGTTATTGAAATAAATTTCAGTAAATTCCCCTTAAATGAGCATCTTCAGGAGTGTTTTTGTTTACAACACTAATACATATTCCACTGAAATTATGATGTGGGAAATTGAGCAAAATGTCAAGTGATGGAACCCTGAATGTGTATTAAGAGCTTTCTATGAAGTTACTAAATACAAGGGTAGTGAAGTGAATTATAAATTCAACTAAACATTTTTGTTAGTAAAACTGTAAAAGAAAACAGTGGTAAAAGGTGAACAATAAGTACAGTTTACAGAGAAAATATAACTATGAAATCAGCACATTAATCATCCAATAGTGTCATGTAAAGGCAAATTACATTGAGAAATATTTGTGCCGAGGACCTACTTTTCCTCATCTTTTTTGTGATTATTGTGGTCCCTCATACTCTGCATTCGTGTTTCTTATTGACATATTTAGTGCAGTCTCTCCAATCTTACATCTTTTGAACTACGAGAAAAAATTCTGAGTTCATAATATAGCTATTCACCTGGCTCCTTTCACCATAGTTCCAGAGAGCTAATTGAGTGTGACACCCGTTTTCTGCTTGGAAGACACTGCCTGCTGTCAGCATGATTTTATTCCTTATAAAATTGTCATTGTGGCTTTGCCTGTCTCTTTCAGGAAAGATGCCCTATCTTAAAGGGGGCCAAGCTAGGAAATCATTTTGATAATACATTCAAGATTTATGGTCTCTCTTTGAATACATGAGGGCTGGAATGATTATATTAAATCATAGTTCCTTAAGAAAGGATAGATGATTGATAGATTAGATGATAGATAGATGATAGATAGATAGATAGATAGATAGATAGATAGATAGATAGATAGATAGATGATAGATAATTTGGAGATGTCACAATATTGCATGTAAATATTCTCTACAACAAGGTTCTCAAAAATGCATTTCCCAAACCAGAATTGTCAGCATCAGAATCTCAAGGGAGCTTGTTAGAAATATAAATTATTGGGCCACACCCCAGATGAACTGAATCAGAATTTCTGGGGATGAGACCTAGCCATCTGTATGTAATGAGCTCTCCAGGTGTCTGATTCATGCTCAAGTTTTTGAGGAATAAATTGAAAAGAAATAGCCTGGAATAGTGGGAAAATAGCTAAAGTCTAGGATGCGAGTACCTAATTGTGAATACTTGGTCTAAAGGAAGCAGTTGATTATGTTTGTTTAATATCTTGGCCTCTGTGAATATATCAAAGGTGTTGAAATTGTGTCCATCAATTAAGAGCTGTGAGAGCTCAAACAAAACACTCAACCTACTGGTTCTAATTTTTATCCTCTGAAATGAAATGATAATGGTAATATTTAATGATTGTTTAATAAAAGCTTAATAAATTCTAGTTATTGCATTTTGTTTTTCATATTGTTGATATTGTATGTGCTCTTAGGCCAAATGCTTAATCTCCTGAGTACCAGTTTCTTTCTTTCTTTTTTTTTTTTTTAGTTTTTATTTATTTATTCATGATAGACGTAGAGAGAGAGAGAGAGAGAGGCAGAGACACAGGCAGAGGAAGAAGCGGGCTCCATGCCAGGAGTGGGACGTGGGACTCGATCCCAGAACCCCAGTATCCTGCCCTGGGCCAAAGGTAGGCGCTAAACTGCCGAGCCACCCAGGGATTCCAAGACCTGTTTCTTGTATGGAAAAAGAAAAAGAACTAAAAGCCAAAACAAAAATTTGGAAAATAATGCCTGCCTTGGAAGAACTACCATACAAATTAAATCTGAAAATGCATGTTTTAATGCATTTAATGTTGCAAATTTAAGACTGTGGCCCAGACTTTGATACATAAATAATTCAGGATGACTTTCTATTTGTTTGAAATTATAATCTCTTAACTTGTTTTTACCTTTTGAATGTTTTCAGTGCTTTCTTAATCTTGTCTCTTGCTGAAAGTCAGTTTCTATTTGGCATTCTTCATTTAGTTGTAGAAACGGTCTCTCAAAATGTATATGCCCCCCTCTCCCAAACTACACTAGTTTAGTAAAAGGCTGTGTCTTCTGTTTGCTCAGCAGAGCTTTGATGATTTGGTGATTTTTCTCTTTCTCTTCATCTTATATTTCATATGTGATTTCTCTATTTTATTTTTCCTTTCTCCATCTACAGTGACATATTCAGAACCTGAGCATATCTCACGACCTTTATTCTGGATTGAGTGATCATCCTCCCTTACCTCTTTCTTCAATAGCCACTTCAATCATGGCCATCATTAGACTGCTGTCCTTTGATCATTTTCCAACATAGAAGCCAGACTTATCTTCCTAATAAGTAAACCATATCCTGTCCTTCTTCTCCTTAAATACCAATTTATACTCAAAGAAAGAATCCTGGTCTCCCAACACAGTGCTTCTCAAACTATCTGTGGGGCAAAGAACCATTTCCCTGCATCCAAGTTTTCATGGACCAATGAATGGTGTTGTAAAATAAATAAATTTTAAAAAATGAATTAATAGAAATGTTTAAAATAATCAAACTGTTAACATACTTAGATGTCATGGTAATGTCAAATGGCTATAAAAATATTTAAACATTTTTAGTATCTGTATTTATCTTAGTACTGATTTGTGGGTCACTCCAGCAAGTAATCTGTCCATACTCTTGTTTGGCCTCATAGCCTACAATCCTTCCCTCTGGCTCAATCTACTAACTTCTGTGTATATCTCCTCCAGAAAGGCAGGCATATTTCTGCTAGACTTCTGCCTTTGCTAATATCTCCACTTACAGAGTTCTCCGTGAAGTCTGCCTATGTAAGTCCTCACTTGCTTTATTAAAATGTCAATTTCTCATTGAAGCTCTTTTCAGATTGCCTACCTAAAATCACACCATCCCAAACATTTCCTGTCTCCTGCCTCTGTTTCTCCTTCCTACCTTCCTATCATTATTACCATATCAAGTTTTTGCCTACCTATAATGTTTACTATCTATCTTTTCAGCTAGAATGTAAGCTCCACGTGGGGTAGAAATTTGTGTGTTTGTTCATTGTTGTGTCCATAGTGGCTAGAAAAGTGCCTGACACAAAAAAGTGGTCAATACATTTTCATTGAATAGGTGAAGGAATGAATGAGTGATATTACATTTGTAATAGTATGCAGATCCTTAAAGTGCCAATGAAATTATGGTTGTTATGAGAATCCTCAGGAAAAAAAAAACACATTTTAATAAGTATAATGAAAAGAGTACTTAATAAAGCCAAGGCTCATTGATAACCCTATATATTTTCCCAAATTGTGAGAGAATATACTGGTTCTAAATTATTTGAATTAATGCACATTACACTAAAAGAGATAGTTAAAATTCAATAAAAACCCTTTAGGAAATGGTAACGTGGACTAGTTTTCAGGAGTGATACAATTTCTAGTTTTAAATGAGATTAACTGTGTCATTTAGATTTTGTTTGCTCATGGGTTGAATTCCTTTATTAGTTCTTTAGGAAATTATAGTTGCTGGATAACACTAGTTTGCTACTTCAGTATTTGCCAGGCAAAAAATTGAATAGAAATCAGCTAAACTAACAAAACTCCTGAGCCCAGGTATAACAATCTTTTTACTTTTCAAAACCATCTACTGTTCAAAAAGACTTACATTATGTTTCAAAGATTTTTCAAAATATACTTTTCTCAGTTTCCTAAAACTTTATCAAGTTCCAAAATACTCTTTCTACAGGTAAAAATGAAATAAGAATTGGACAATTTCCAAGTACCGTGATACCATATATAAATATTCCTATTAATCCAATCCAGCTGCTTTAAAGAAAAGAAATGTGAATTTTGGTAAGGATGTATGGTTAACAAAATACAGTCAATGGACAGATTTCTCTTTACTCCCAACCCAGTATTATTCATATCATACTCTAACAGCTCTCAAAAGGCTTTTGAAGCAATCATAAAATAAAAATAAGCAAAATCCCCCTAATTCTAATCTATAATGGTAATTAAACAATAAATCATTGAAAATTACATGTATATTTTAAAAATTGATTTTCTTTTAAAACAAATAAATAGCATTTTCTTTGTGAACATTTGACACACAGCTAAAGCCTTTGAATCTGGATCTGTCTAAGGATAGTGAATTCTTTCTCCCTAAAGGAAGGATTTCCAATTTGGATTTTTAAAAATTCAGGTGAGAATTTCAAAATTCTCATGAAGTAATCTAAAGGAATGATTATTTAGAAATGTATCATTCCTTTCACTACATTAGAGTAGGCTTATACTGATCTTGCATAAGAAAAAGGATACTTCTAGCAACTCATTTTTTTATATTTCTATTGCTTTCAAGTAAGTATCCTTAAAACACATTTTCTTCTTTTTAGACTTATATCTGGTTTGTTAAAAAAAAATTATGGGGCACCTGGGTGGCTTAGTAGGTTAAGAATCCAACTCTTGGTTTTGACTCGGGTCATAACCTCAGGGTTGTGAGATCAACCCTGCCATGGACAACACTCAGTGTGGAGTCTGCTTGAGATTCTCTCCCTCTCCCTTTGCCCCTCCCCTCAAATATAATTAACATTAATAAATTTGAGAATGACTCTAAATGACCTCATTATCTGTTTTAGGGCAGTGGGCCCACATCTTAAATAGGAGTGTCCATTGGCCATAAATAATTAGTATCCAATGAGCATCAAGAGGTGTATTTTACAATTGAAATAGATGTCTTTGTTTAACTAGTCAGTTATTTAAAGGGATTTTAGTAAGAGCACCTTTACAGTATTGATTAACAATATAATATTTTGTTATTTCGGCCATTGAAGCTAAATATTAGTGCTAAGATCTTATGAGTTCCCAGATGGTAGAGTATGCATTATATAGGCTCTTTGTGCAAGGAGGCAGAGCAGGTATCAATCACATGGTTGTGATTGAAAGACTTAATTTTCAAAAAAAAAAAAAAAAAAGACTCAATTTTCAAACATGATCATACAGAGACATCTCATCGTTATTAAATACTGGCTTTTAGTTAATATGGTTATTTATTATTTACCCATACACCATAAAAAGAGCTTATTTTCAATCATTTGAATCACTCATTTTAATGCATAGTGGGTGGACATTTACCAGTTAAACACAGGTATACACATATATATTTATGAAAACTGAAAAAAATTTCATTTTTCCCCAGTAAATCATTCTGTACTTTGCATATGTTAAAAGGGCAAATTCAGTTTATGTGTATCTGTTTGTTATTATTTCGTGATAAATATTAATGAATACTGAAGAAATTGCAATAGAAGATAGGAAAGTAGAAGTAACTGGGGGATGATGAAGGGCTTAGAAGTGGAAATTAATAGTCATATTCTCTCCTTAATATTTTCTAAATTAAAATTCTGTATTATAAAAATAAAATAAAATTATTTTTATTGTATATGTATATGTATGTGCATATATATGTGCATGTGTGTAAATATACATATCTGAAGAATTATGACATTTAAACACACAATATTTTCTTATATTTTGTTACTCAAAGAGAATTCCCCTTGAAATGATTAAAGGATTATGCTATTTTAATAATTACTCTTATTAAGAAAGGATGCATATCATTGTAACAAGCTAATGGAGTTTCATTTTTATATTTTAATTCTATTAAGAGTTTTTTTTAAATTCATGATGGTTTTGAAATTGCTTTTCTTTTCAAATTCAGGAAACGTTATTTTTCTGGAAAGCTTTCTTCAGTGCATTCATTATGAATGACAAAACTTAACAGTAGTATTGTCAATACCATAATGGCTATATTTTCCAAGAAAACAGTTATAGATATTAGTAGTGATGAAAACCTGAAATCAACCTGAAAAAAAAATCCATTTCTGTGGTAACCTAAATGCATAAGGTATGACTTTAATAACAATGATAATGTTCCTGTGAAGACTAAAGAACACCAACCATGATAAAATTTCTAACTAAACCATGTGATAAACTGGCACAAAGTGCAACTTCTACAAATAGAATTGCTTTTAGAGAAAGTTCATCGAAAAGATAAATTATCTTTTTTCCCCTAAACACCATCATCATTCTCAGAATAGTGTTTTACTCCTTTTGCAAAATTATACCCAATAATTAAACATTAATAGAACAAAAATATCAGTTTTGTGAACTCTCATTTTGCATTCCAGAAGCATTCTACCAAGGGCTGAAGAGAATCACAATTCTCAGTGAATGACACATTCTCTTCAACATTAGACCAAAGTTATTTTTTGAGAACAAAATAATTTAGTTTCTATAAGCACTGATACAGCCAAGAATATTAAAATAATCAATGAGCAGTGTGCTGCTGATTATCATTCATTTTGTCAAGTCCCTAACAGGCAAATGTTTATTCTGTGTTTTTTCATGATAAGCCTCTTTCTTTATGCTTCTTTGATTTCTGTAACTGAAAGTTGAAAAGCTCTGCAGAGTGTTCTTGCAAAATGTCTTATTTAAAGAAAATAGTTGTACTAAATAAATAAGTATATCTTAAATATTGACTCTAAAAATGAATAAGGTAACACAAATTCTTTCAAAAAATAAAATATGTTGGGTAATTAACTCAGTAAGAATTAGTAGTAAAAAAGCTATTGTATAAACCTCTTTTAAGACTCATGGAAAAAGAAGGAAATCTACCGATGGATTATATTTTGTATTTTAAGAAAATATAAAGCAGATAAAAAAAAGAAAGAAAATATAAAATGTAAAAATGCGACCTTCAAAACCCTATTTAGAAGACAATTCCAAAAAGTTACATTAAAAATATGTTGTGAACAGTACTCAGGATGAGCCTTATAAAGAAAGTCATTTTCTTGTTATGTGACTGATAATTTAGGTCTGTTTTAAGATTCTTAGGTTTTTATTATTACTCGATGTCTTAGTTCAGGCTGTTATAACAGGATATCACAACTAGGTGGCTTAACCAACAGAAATTTATTTCTCTCAGTCTGGAGGCTGGGAAGTCTGGGTCAAGGTGCCAGCACCGTAAGGTTCTGGTGAGGTCTCTTTACCTAGTTTGCAAATAACTGTGTTCTTGCTGTGGTGTCATAAATCTCTTTTCTTCTCTTCTTTTTATAAATGCACTAGTCCCATAATGAGGATCTAATGATTTAATATAACCCTAAATGAGAATTAGCTTATCAGCATATGAATATTGAAGGGACATAGACATCTAACCCATTGAACTTGAGGTATATATTTTATGTCCAGATTACAAATATTTGAACTCTGATTCTGCATTTTTCCATAATATATGTCTTTGTAGATGCCTTTATATATCTTTGAAGGTAATTCATAACACACACATATGTTACAATCCGTGTGCCCTCAAAACTCATATGTTGAAACCCTAATCACTAATGTGGTGACATTTGTATGTTTGGACTTTGGGAGGTAAATAGACTATGAGTATATATATTCTTTTATATCTATCATGTTGTAGCTAAATCTCTAAACTAATTTTTATCTCTTCGGTGTGGCTTTTAACTTCAGCTTTTATATTTCCGCAAATCAATTATTTCTTTTTCTAGAGTTATTTATCTTAAGTTCAACTTTACAGTTAACTGCTTTATCTTCTGCCAAGCAATTTTTGCTTAGTTTCAACAGCATATATGAAGCCAAATAAGATTATTGTGAAAGTATTATCCCTTTTTTATTCCAAAATATGTATTTTCTATTTTAACATTTTTGAAATCATGATGTATTTTAAAATCAAAGTAAAAAGCGTGTGCCAGCTACCAGAGGGATAAATTCTGATGCATTTAGCATTGTCCATGCAAACTTAAATTTAGCCAAGCTTAGAAGGAATGTGAATGTCACCTCAGTTACATTTTTTTTGCGTTGGTGTTTTCTCTTCTGTTTGAACTATCTCGCATCAGACAATGCAAGTAAAGAAAGAGAAAATAGCTAAATCTTAGAATAGATAATGACATATTCAAAATGTCAGAGTTTTGTGTGACTGAGATGAATCTTGTGGAAGAAATTTAACAGGTCCCTAGCAATCTAGTCTTAAAAAGCTATTCTAGCTTTCTGAGACTCTTTAATTTTCAATGATACATGAGTCTATGGGAGGTGGAGATAGAGCAGAGATGAGGTTTAGCCAAGCAAAAGCATCATAGGAAACTCATATTCTTCATATGTATTGAAACTGTATTATCTGTTCTAAATATTTAGAATAAGATCTAGCTTAAGTATTGGACATTCCAAAAAAGAAGAAGGAGGAGAAGGAGAAGGAAGGAGAAGGAGAAGGAGAAGGAGAGAAGGAGAAAGAGAACAAGAAGGAAAAGGAGGAGAAGGAGAAAAAGAAGAAAAAGAAAAGAAGAAAGAAAGAAAGAAAAAGAAAGAAAGAAAGAAAGAAAAGAGAAAAAGAAGAAAAAGAAAGAAAAAGAAAAGAAAAAGAAAAAGAAAAGAAAAAGAAAAAGAAAAAGAACCTCACATATTGTTGTGACAGTTTCATAATTGCATTGGCCATAAGTGAGTTACAGACAACTTTAGAGTTCAGATTGAAAAAAAGCTTCACTAGACTTTTAGTTTTTGCCTAATATTTATTGTGCCCTTTTGTGCCCAAGAACTATCTTTGATATGTATATAAATACCTTCCATCTTTACAATACCCTATAAAATACTATTATTTCCCTTGGCCTACAGATAAAGAAATTAATATACACAGGTTAAGAAAACTGTTAATATAGTACAAAAACAAAAATCAAAAAGCCTGTCTGGTTACAAAGTGCATGCTCTTAACCACTCTTTTTGCCTCTCAATTGTTATTTAAGAAAATGTGTTAAAACAAATGAGCATGTGTTACTTTGTCTATCAAACTTCCATTGGGAAATATTTCCTTTTAGGATTGATTCTATGTCCCACTATCATACTATAGATTTACTGGGAACTTCCAGGTACTACACGTATTGAGCTGAAACAAATAAGTACTTTTCTTAGTTTTTTTTTTTTTTTTTTTTGGTTGTTTGTTTTAGTGAAGCTTGATGTAGATGCTGAATATGTAGGGCTAATCATTTCTGGCAGCAAGGTCTCAAGCTCTGTGAAAGAAGTAAGTCTACCAATTTGAAATAATTAAGCTAATATGGAACACATATTTTGGCACAATGACCCTGTCAGTAAGTATCCCATTTGTCAACCTGGGAGTGGGTAGAAACACAGATTCATTCTAAGTATTACAGAAATAAAGGAGTTTAAGAAAGACCTAATGTTAGACCTACACAAAGACGTAAAGAGCGGGTACGGTGAAGGCCAGAAAGGGAAATATTCATTTGATGACTTCATTGTGAAATGCTTAAGCAACTTTTCATAATTTTGGGGGAAAATCCTATTACCAGCTTAATAGGTGTCAGGGAAGTAGTGCTTACAAGGATCAAAAAGCCACTGTGCCAGCACTGTTCTCTCTCAAGAAAAACACCTTTTCTTCTTCCTAACCTCCAAATATTTTGAAACTTACTCTCAGTGGCAATCTCTAATCTGGAACCACAGAATAAAGGAGGGCCTGGTAAATGTACTTTCTCAGTTCTCCTCTTCAATGCAATACAGTGCAGACCTTCAAAGTGGGTAATAGACATGCAAAGTTGACAAATGACAGATGAGTATACTCTTGCCCTGCAAGTTGCCTGATTGTAGTATATAGTGATTTGATGTTACAAGAGTAACCTCTTAGTGAGGCAAGAAACCATAAGAACTATAGAAATGATGGGGTTTGGGGGAGAAGAAATGATGGTCATTAAGGCTCTTGCATAATTTAATACCAACAAAACTTAGTTGCATAATTGCTTCATGACTTCATGTGCAATGGCATATATCCTGGAATTCCAGCAGCAGTTTTTATTCTAAAGGACATATTATGAGATTTCTCATTAACTGAAAATCACTCTACTTCTGGAATACCTCTAAAGACAAACTAGGATTCCTTCTAAATAATTACACTGAGATTTTCTGAGATCACCAATGTCTTCACAATTTTATTCTCTCTCAATCTTTCAACATCCTTCTTACTTATGCTTTTTCTTAAGGATAGTACCTTGTTCATTAATTTATGCTTACATGTATCATCCATTTCCTTTTCCTGACATTTTCCTGAAAGATCTGTGCCCTTTCAAATCAAAGATTAATCCATCTATCCTATAGATACATCCTTTCACACAGAATACTGATTACTCCTAGAAAATAAAATCTATTACCTCTGAAATCGTTTCACTGAAATTTCAGTCTCCAAATTCAAGGTCTTCTTATGACTCAATTGCTTTCCATTTATTTGTCCCTGGAATTTCTCTCTCTTCCTTCCCCCTTGACAACTCCACATTTCTTCTTCTTTCCTCAAATCCTCTATCATAGAGGTAGAATATCTGGAATTACCATTTAAAGAGTTTGGTGAATGAATCCTTTCTCCCACACAAACATCCATCCACCTGGTCGCAATTTTGAAAGACAACCTAGAAATTGGCCAAAGAGCATATAACAAAGTACAAAGCATTTACTTACTACAAAATTGGTCAAAGAGCATGTAACAAAGTACAAAGCATTTACTTCCTACAATCTGAAGAAACTTGGTAAGAACCAAATGAGAGGCTGTAGCATTTGAGCCAGGGCAACACCTAGCTCCCCCAGTTTCCTATTATAGAGAATCGATTCTGGTGGTACTGGCGAAACCAAGAGTTGATGAAGCCCATTCTTTCCAAGTCTGTGTTATGAAAGAGCTATTCAGGACAGACTCAGCAGTGGCTGATCAACACTGGTCCCCATCTCTGTTAATTCCCTGTTGTGAATAATTTATATTGTGCAGGCAGTAGCAACAAATTTGTGTTGTTCATTCTCCCCAGTCTTACATTTCTCATTCAGGTGGCTAACAACCCGAGGAAGCTAACAGCTCTGTGTTACCACTAAAAGTAGACAGCCACAAGTAAAAGGGATATTGGGGAAAGAGACAGTCAAAGGAGGCTCTGCTAAATCACAGTCATTCAAGTATCTGGGAAATTATTGACATGTCTAAGTCTTTCAATAGTGACTGGAAAGAATACTTCTGTGTTATTATTAGTCCATGGAGCTAAAAGTGTGACAACTAGTAAATTTCCTCAACTTAAATCAGTTTGCAGACCACACACAGATCCAATGGTAAGTTTTGACGACCTTATGGGTAGAGAGGGCTTAAGCTCAACTACTGACCATTGGTTGATGGCTGATTACTAAACTATGCTAATCTAGAAGTGACTCCAAGGAAGTCAGATTCAAAAATATAAACAAGGGGAAAAAATCAGAATACAGACATCAGAGGAAACGCAAAGCAGGAGAAATAAACTCAACGGAATTAATCCAGTTAAGTCATTCAACAAAGAAACAAACAGCAAAAAAAAAAAAAACAAAACTGAGAAATGAAAAAAAAGAAACCACCAGGGAAGTATGATCCATACATATGAGGTGAGAGAGAGAGAGAGAAAGGGAATACTTTTCAGGGGTCTAGATGTTGGAATTAGCAAAGAATACAAAGTAACTATTATAAATATATTCAAATAGATAAAGCAAGTAGTATTTCAATAACTAGAAAGAAGTATAATGAAGACTCATCAAATAGAGAATATCAATAAAGGGGTATAAATTACCTTTAAAGAGAACCAAATGGAAATTGTAGAGTTGGAAAGTCTAATAACTAAAATGAAAAATTTACTAAAAGGTCTCACCAGTAGATCTGAACTTGCAGAAGAAATAAATAAACTTGAAATAGATCAATAGAGATTCTACAATGTGAGAAACAGAAAAATAAACAGAGCCTCAGAGAAACGTGCAATGGTAATTGCTTAATGGTAATTAAGCACATCAATTAATATATGATGGTAGTGCTAGAAGCAGAGAAGAGAGACAAAGAGACAAAAAAAAAACTGTTTGAAGAAATAATGGCAAAAATACATCCTAAATTTCATGAAAAGCATTAACCTATACATTCAAGAATCTCAAAAAATAAAAAATAAATAAATAAATAAATAAATAAATAAATAAATAAATAAAAAGAATCTCAAAGTGCAGGTTGGATAAACATAAAGACAATCACACCCACACACAGTGTCAAACAGTTGAAGGCCAAAGATAAAGAGAAAATCTTGAAGGCAACAAAAGAAAAATTACTGGTATAGAAGGAAACCACAAAAAGATGTACAAATGAATTCTCATTGGAAACAGTGGAACCCAACAAGGTGGTGGGATGACATATTGACAGTATAGAACTTAGTAACCAGCAAAACTGTTTCTCAAAAATGAGGTCAAAATAAAGAAGCTTGTACATGTTAAAGGAAAACCTGAGAGCATTTGTTGATCATAGATCTGCCTTAAAATAAAATTATTCAGGCTGATAACTCCTATCATTTCTCTCCAAGTACATCCTTATATGCAGTGGAATTCATGTCTTGTTATACCAGTGAACCCATCAGGCAAGTATTGCCAATTTTTATTTTAACCTTCAAATTTTTTACTCATTTCAGAACTCTTGCTTCACTTTTTTGCTGTTGCAGTGAAAGAAATGAAATCCTACATATCCTATCCAATGCTAATTTCTCTCCATGTACTTTAGATATTATATTCTTGTTTCCCTTCATGAATTTTCCTCTATTATGTCTTTATTCTTATTTCTCCTATAATATCATTTATTGTTCTGATTCTCTTCCTTTTGGATAAGAAGTATATTCATCTTCTTATTTAATAAAAACAAACTCTAAAATTTCTTCCTCAATGCCTGCTTCTATTCCTGCAAAATTTCATCTCTTGGTCATATAACTGAACCTCTAGGGGAAAAAAAAAGATGTCATTCTCTATTTCTCTATTTTAAATTCATTTGCTACTCACTGCAGTGTACCTTTTACTTTGACAAAAGTGACTCTTAATAAATTGACTTATGACCTTTATGTTATCAGGACCTATTCTGCAAATTTTATCCTCACTTTTATATGTGTGTTAAGAGAAATAGACTTATAAGTTAATTTTTCCCAACATTTTGATGATGTTTTCTTATTTTTTTCTGTATGCTAGCCTTTCTGTCAAAAAAAAAAACTTTTCTAATTATGGATATTTAATATATAGAGTGATCAAACACCTTGGGTGCTTAGACAGTTCTGGTTTACATCAATGGCCACAGAGTAATCCTTAGTAATGTTAATTTCTTTTAAATATAGAAATGTATTTGAGAGATATATGGACATTTTAGTTATGTGACCCACCTTTTCTCCCTTAGTGTTGAAAATATTACAACATATTGCAATGTTGTAAAAATATTATACCACCATACCTTTTTGAAAATTTATTTTCTTCTACTGTGCTCTTTATTTGGTGGAATATTTTAATCTAGAAATTTAAGTCTTTAAATTCTGCTCATTCAAAAAATATTTTTATACATTTATCCCCTCTGGGGATTCTCTATTCTTGTCCATCTGGCAATTATATTCCGACATTGGACTTGCTGGACTGATCCTCTAATTTTTAATAAATAATGTCTCCATTTTTTCTTTTTCTCTTCTTTTTTCTCCTTTATTTTCTGAGAGATGGGGCACAGGTTTATTTTCCAAACCTGGTCAAATAATACTTTTAATTTCAAAGTGTATCTCATTCTCTGACTATTCCTCTTCTCAGCATCATTTTCTTGTCCCCTATAGTTGGTGTACTTGACCAGAGGTCTGACAAGATTATTAATCCCATTGCTTCACACCTAGTGTTCATCTCCCTGTTAGTCCTTCTTTGCTTCTTTCCAGTTATTTTTTTCTGTTTGCTGTTTTGCTCTTGGTCTTTCAAGTGAAAGAGTTTTCCTTAATAGCTACCAATTCTTGTCTATGCTTAAACAAACATGAGGCATTACAGAGGTATTTTAGAAGCTCTTAGTCAATGCCACACATTGTGTCAAATCATGTGACTATAAGAAAAACAGAAAATAAGGGTCCCTGGGTAGCTCAGTGGTTAAGCCTTTGCCTTCAGCTCTGGTTGTGATCCTTGGGTCCTGGAATAGAGTCCTGCATCAGCCTCCCTGCTCAGTGGGGAGCCTGCCTCTGTCTCTGCCTCTCTCTCTCTCTCTCTCTCTCTCTCCCTCTGTCTCTCATGAATAAATAAATAAAATATTTTCAAAAAAAAAAAAAGCAGAGAAAATGGTGGATTTTAGCTCCTAAGAGTATAATGCAATGTGTGATTATTTTTTTAAATTTTTTTAATTTATTCATTTATTCATGAGAGACACACAGACAGAGGCAGAGACATAGATAGAGGGAGAAGCAGGCTCCATGCAGGGAGCCCGATGTGGGACTTGATCCCAGGACCCCGGGATCACACTCTAAGCCAAAGGCAGACACTCCATCACTGAGCCACCCAGGCATTCCACAATGTGATTATTGCTCCTCATTTCTTTCTCTCTCCATCTTTGTTGATGCCTAAATCACGCCTATCTCAATTTACCTTGACTTTATTTTTTCCCAATTGTGTCTGATGGAAAATGCAATATCATCTTTTTAATTGTATTTGTGTGTGTTTGTGAAGAGAGAGATTATGTCTTGAAAGTTTCTAAATAACTTACTGATGTTTTTATTGTTTATGAGAATATAAATCTTTTTATATATATGGAAATATATATATAAAGAAACATATCAGTTTTTTGGGAATAAGAGTTGTACTCATAAGACCTATATTTATTCTGACTTATGTTTTAACTAAATAAAGAATGTGGGTTTGGAAAAAATATGTTAGATTTTCCTTTACCTGTAAATATTTTGAGGGGAGGGAGTAAAGCCATTATGACAAATCACAAAATATTTATTGAATACTGTTAGAGTAAATTTAAGGTCAGCCAAAAGATTTCAAAGCTTCTTTCAAGTAGAACACTTACTTAGAGGAAGATGGGAACTGTTCCTTGAACAGCATTTATTTTTACATGGGAAAACAATTTTATAGCGGACTTCTGTAGGAGAACAAAAGCATAATTAATTGCATTTTATTTATTGTAACATGTATAATCTTGTATAGTTTGATGGATTAAATTTATGATAGAAGTGTAGTGTTTCTCCTTTATGCATGCATTATTAAAGTATATTGGAAACCCTAATAAGTGAAGTTTCTAATATATGTATGTCCATTTCATGGAACTTATACCAAATTTCACTATTTCAGATACCTACAAAAGCTATAGATGCTATGTCTTTAAGAGCATGTTATTGATCTTATTTATAATTTTATATAGAGAAATTCGCAAGGAATGCAAACTCCTGCAATTTTATAATCGTCTTTATGGGAAAGCATAATCTACTTTACAAGAACTAAATCATGATGCAACTTCTAGGAAGGCATCGGGTTATAAATTTAGATTATGTATAGATTGAAATTTATGCATACCTTTAATACTATGTAGTTAATTTATGCTTTGTTGTTAAGATGTGTAAGAGGAAAACAGGTTCAAATGCAAATCTCAACATATAAATGGTTTGAAATTGACCTCTATTAAAGGTCATTTTAAAAAAAGCGTTAGAGCTATTTGAGCAGACATAAACTATCACATACAATTTGTGATATAATAACCCTGTCTCATTGCACTACAGCAATTACATAACATTACATGCAAATTAAGCTATAATCATAGATTTATGTGTTAGCTGCATTTAAGTCTATTGCTCACAAAGTCAAATTCATTTAAAGCTGCTGTTGGATTCTTATAATATACATGTTCAGTCCCTAATCTTGATTATAAGAAAGAAGGTAATTGTCTTTAGTTCAGCTCACGTTAGAATTTGACCTGAATCATGGATTTGATCATTACCAGTATCATATTGTATTTTATGCTTCGAGGATAATACTTGCTGAGTTTCATTTATCTTAAATCCAAGCAAGAGATAAAGCTTGAAAACCATATATATATATATATATATATATATATGTCATGTCACTATGGACATATTGAACCATAGTTGGCAGGAAGAGATATGATATTGTATTTAAAAACCTATGCAGTTCTTAATGCAAAGTTCCTGATTTTAGCTGCATTAAGCACCGAGCTGCTGACACAGTGAGGGATTACACTACAGTATGAAAAGGATGATTAAATGATGTGCAAACTTCCTATTGGAGTAGTATGCAGGATACTGGAACATATGGTTCTGGATGGTTTTTTTCCTCAATAACTACAGATTCTGGCCAGAGATTTTTGTTGATTTGTACAAAATCTCTTGATTAGAATCCTCAGCCATCTGCTGTAGGATGGCAATGTATGAAAATGTCAGCAGAAAGTGCAGAGCTTAAAGCTTATTTGTGGAAAGGATTTAAAGCTACTCTAACCATGAGCAAGACAAGGTGATCAGCTTCAGTGTGGTCAGATGCTACTTTATATTGAGAGTAAAATGGGGGTGAAAGTGTTGCATAATGTCTTCTTCTGTAAAAGCAAACATAACCACAAAAATATATGTTTTCTGTTGTTTATAGCTTCCAGATGCTGATTCTTTGTCAATCATGAGCATTAAAATGTTCTACACTGTAAAATTTGAAAACTGTCTGAAATTTTCTGACATAAACAATGCTAATAAACCTGCATGCAATAATATTATTCACTATATCATAGTTTTAATTCTTTTCAGGGCATTCCACAATACTTAATCAGGTTTCAATAACTAATATGGTGCCAAGTTTCATATACAACTTTTTGTATTTGCACTTCATCCAGTTGACAGCATCTCTTTCTCTGTCTCCTAATTCTTCGTGCTTATATTTCAATACAGTGTATATACCCAGTGTTTATCCCACTTCTAAATCCACCTCTTTAAATTCGATTTGCTGACAGCATTTGTTTGCACTTCCCAACATATATAAATTTCCACAAATATTCTACTCTTTATTACCTTCTTGTCAATTGTTCTATTCACTTATTAATGATTTCAATTACTATGGTTATACACTGAAACTCTAAGAATTCTCTCTCAAAGGTGATAATCCATTTGTCAGCAGTAGGTTGGATATATTAGCATAACCTGAGAATACAGACACGACAAAAACACACCCGACAGCACTCCCCAAAAGATTTCCCACTTAACTAAAGCACTAACCCTTAAAACAACAACCACAAAAAAACCTTAGCCTTTCTTTCTGCATTTCCTGTTATAATAAAGTAAAAGTTAATACCCTTAGTCCTAGAAGAACTAAAAATATAATGGCTCAAGAGTTATTGGTACAGAGGTACCTGGGTGGCTTAGTGGTTGAGCTTTTGCCTTTGGCTTAGGTCGTGATCCTGGGCTCCTGGACTAGAGCCCCCTTCTCTTTCTACGTATGTCTCTGCCTCTCTCTCTGTGTCTCTCATTGAAAAATAAATAAAATCTTAAAAAAAAGTTAAATGTAAAACACATACATATACATACATGTTAATACTAATATCAGTAGAAATTGCAGGGCATGCATGCCCTGTACATGGTGTAACTAGCCTAGGCTTCACTTGGTTTAGACAGTAAACAAATTGGAGAGAAGACACCGTTGCATTAACAACATAAATAAATTGGTCTGGCCCAAAAAGAAGTGGAGCATCAGTACTCAAGCTAAGCCAGGCAATCTAAATTAATACCTTTTTAAAAAGAAACAAACAAAAAAAATACAGCACACAGTAAATTTGAACAATATATGCCAAATTCATAAGCAACTTCTATTACTCATGCAATGTAATAAAATAGAGGCTGGAAAAGCACACAAGCTTCCTCCTCAGAGAACTAACTAAGAGGAATACTTTCCTTTTTCTCCATCCTTTATTCACCCATAATGGAGAACTAACATTTGACATTTGGATCGAGACAGGAAGTTACTACTCAAGCATGGCTCTGACCTTTTGAGTCTGGAGTTTCTATCTTATACTTCCTCACGTGAAAGTGAAACTTTTTTTTTTTTTTCAAATCCTGCTTTCATATTGTATCCACACCAGGCTCAAGGTAGCCTAAATCCTGGATTCCACAGATGGGACTGTAGCCCTGTGGCTCCATCCTTGACTAATACTCTGTATCAAAGGAATAAACAACTATGACATCGAGTGAGCAAATGAAGTAGACGTACTATAGACATATCTTATGATAAAAAAAATTGGATTTACAGAAAGTAGAATAAAGTCCCCACACCAACAACACATCCTAGCTTTGATCATCGATCCAGGCCAGTAAGTGATAAAGAAGATCATACTTTGAACAATACAGGAGAAAATCTTTGTGAGGTTAAAGATTTTTCAAAGATAGCAAGATAAGCACATTACGATAGAAAAAAATGGTAAAGGGAATTCAACAAATTTAACTATTTTAAATCAAAAGGTTGCTTGGGTTGCTCAGTCTGCCTTCAACTCAGTTCATGATCTCAGAGTCCTGGGATCTAGCCCATCATAGAGCTCCCTGCTCAATGGGTAGTCTGCTTCTTCCTCTCCTTCTGCCCCTCCTCCCTTTCTAAAATAAATAAATAAATAAACAAAACAAACAAACAGAAAATATTTTACACAGTGGAAGATACTACTGAGATGGCAAGTACACTTAAAAAATATTTGAAAACATTTATCTGACAAACAGCTTAAATTCAGAATATATTCAGTAGTCTTATAACTCAATGATAATTCAATTTTTAAAAAGATACTATCGGAACATATATTTCCAAATTAAAATATATTATATATATGTATACACACATACATATATATGGCTAATAAGCATTGGAAATAGGTTTGACATCAATATTCATGAGGAAAAATGCAAATTAAAACAGCAATGAGCAACCAGAACAGTTAAAGACTAACATACCAACTGTAGGTGAGCATATGAACTGACTGGAAATTTTGTGGGTTAATGATGTGAATGCAGAGTGACACAGCCACTTTGGAAAGCAGTATGGTAATATCTTATAAAGGTGAACATATGTTTGCCATATTTCCAGCAATCCCCCTCATAGATATTTACCGAAGAGAAATGAAACCATTTGCCCACACAAAGATGTGGACATGTCTTAGCCAAAATCTGGAAGCAGGCATACATACCCATAAGTGGTAAATGGATAAATAAATTCTAGCATAGCCATACAATGGATAATACTCAGAAACAAAAGAAAATACATTAATACATGTAACAATATGGATGAATTTCAGAATAGTTTTCCAAGTGAAGAGCTAAGCACAAAAATGATAGACTATGATTCCAAAAATATGTAGCTCTAAAAAAGCAATTAGTATAGTGCCTGAAGGCAGATCAAAGAGATCAAAGAGTACCTAGAGCCAGGGTTGGGTACAACATGGAAGTAGGAAACTAAGATGACAAAAAAGCTCTATTGTGATTGTACAGCTGTAAACAATTACACAAGTTTACCCCTTAAATTGTACACCCAGACAAATTAACTTCTGCAAATGAGTGAAACAGAAATGCAGAGTTAGATCAACAAAGAGCAGCGTATCTAATAAACTACCACTGGAAAATAATCCTGAACTGACTTAAAACATGGATTTTAGAAAACAGAAATGATAAACACAGAAATGCTAGACAACTAAAATTAACTAAAATAAAGATTATCTGAATCTGTGGTACTATTACTTTCAGAAGACCTTTGGCAAAGTCTATAGAAATTTTTGATTTTTACAAGCATAGGGAGGTTGAAAAATAACCCTATAACGCCCATGACACTCCCCTAAACAAAGAACTGTGTGGCCCCAAATGCTTATAGTGCCGCAGTGACAAAGCCTTGTTCTAAATAAATGCTGTGGAATCAGTTTTGAAGCAGTAGCACATGTAAAACAAAAAAAAAAAAAAAAAGAGAGAGAGAAAATAGTGAAGAAACTATCTAACACAATAGGGATAATCTCAGTGTGGAAATCCTGGTTATGGTTATGATTTGCAAGTACTTGGGGAAAGAAAATCTGGAAGATTTGAAATAAAACTATTTCAAATAATTGAGATCTAATTCAGTTGTTAATTCAGTTTTAAAACTGACAAAATGATAAATATAGGCTTAATGATATATCTGAAAAAAATAAAAGTAAGCACTACTTGAAGTAAAACACCAGGCATTATCATTGTTATCATGATAATGAAGAAAAAAATTTATTTTTTAAATGGAGATACAGAGGAAATACCTAAAGATAAAACAAACTTTAAACATACAGCGGCGCCTAGGTGGCTCAGTTGGTTAATTGTCTGCCTTCAACTCAGGTCATGATCTTAGGGTCCAGGATCCTGCTCATTAGGCTTCCTGTTCAGCAGGGAGTCTGCTTCTCCCTCTCCCTCTGCCTCTCATCCCCAGCTTGTGCTCTCTGTTTCAAAGAAATAAAATCTTAACAAAAAAAAAAATACCATACAAAAGGAGAGCAGAGAGACAGTATATCTACTCTGTAAATAGACAGTTAAAAACAAATTCATATATACCTTACTTGTGGTCAAATTCAACTAAACATTACAGAAAATTGTTAAATTTAAAGTAGAGTCCAAATTCTGCTAAATGAAGACCGAAAGTGATCAGGGGCTATATATATATGCAATATAAATTTTATTTATTTATTTATTTATTTATTTATTTATTTATTTATTTATTTATTGTTTTATTTATTTATTGTTTTATTTATTGTTTTATTTATTTATTCATGAAACAGAGAGAGAGAAAGAGGCAGAGACATAGGCAGAGGGAGAAGCAGGCTCTATAAAGGAGGCCCAATGTGGGCCTGAGTTGAAGGCAGATGCTCAACTGCTCGCTGAGCCACCCAGGCATCCCTCAGCCATGTATTCATAAAACAATTGAAAAAAGAACCAAGTACAATAAGAGTGATGTTTTATGAAGATAAACTTTTTAAAGCCTGCAATACAGATACATATATAATAATTACTTAGTTGTAAAAAAAAATTTGATGTATTCAGAATACATTATTCTCTTTCAATCTTTGTTCTGGGAAGCTAAATGAAAATGAGACAGCAATAGTTTTAATATTGTGTGTGCATATTCACATAGATCTCTCTGTTACTCTTCGTTAACATATTTTTCAATATCTGCATCTCTGCTAGAGAAGGTAATCTCTTTATGTCACTAGAACATTTTAATTTTTTTCACATATTATTAAGCAAATAAAATCTTATTAAATAAAAATAGCACTTTTATAGGCTAAATTTTCAGAATATAATGGCATTGAAGTTAAATAGTAGCAAATAATGATGAAGAAAGATTATGCAATATCCTAAATTTAAGAATAAAGGTAAACTTTTAAAGTAAGCTTTTCTCCAAAGAGAAAATCAAGAGCTATGGTAAATTACTTCAAAACAATGAAAATTAGAGAAATAAATTTCAAAATAGACAAAATAATGGATAAAGTGTGATGCAAATAAAATGAGCTTTATACCATTGCATTACTAAGACAGAATAAATATAAGTGTTTAAATTTCTTAGCAAAACAAAGACTATAAAAGCAATGTAACTAACCATCTTAATCTCACTGGTTAACTAAACATATATCAAGATAAATAAGTATTAAGCAGAACAGTTTAAAAGAAAATAAATAATTGTAAAACATAGATTAACACATTAATAAACTGAAAAAAATTGAAATCAACCAATAAATCTAAAAACCATAACACAGCTAAACTGTGGAGAGGCTAATAAAGCAAAAAACAATTTAAAATATAAATAATTACATAATATAAAAAATGAGTTTGGCACAACCACAGATCTAAAGACTAAAATCCGTAAGATAGATTCACACCTAACATGTGCCAATAAGTAACAAAAAAAGATGCAATATTTATAGGAAATTATACATTTTCAAAAGTAACTCTGCAAAAAGGAAAAAATAGAAATACACATATAAAGAAAGAAAATTATATAATTTGAAAATAAGTGTTCAAAAGCCAATTTACTAAGAAATTTTTCAGGTAAAGACTATTAAATTTTCGCAAAATAGGTTATTTTTAAATTAATTAAATGGATTTCTCTTATTTTGTGACTGCCATTTTGACTTAACCATGTTTACTGAAAATGTTACCACAAATTCTTCAAAATATCTTTTATCTTTGTGTTACAAATATTTTGAGTTTTCACTATCAATTTTTGATATTTAACTATCAATTTTTAACTGTTGATAGTATTTAGAGATTAATTCCATTAACTAATTAAATTTATTAATTAGTTTTTTATTATTTCCTTTTTTTTTTTTTTTCATTATACAACACCAACTATAACTATGTTAGCCAGCATGTTGTTTTATTTCTTGGCCAGGGCATTTACCTGTCTGATTTTTCTAGAACAATTTTACCATTATTCTATTGTACTGTTTTCAAGTTTAGTGGTTATACTTTTAATTTTATATTAAATATTGATCCCTCAAGTAGAATAAATAATTAATATTTTGTTGTATTTCTTAGGAAATAACAAAATTCAAGGAGCTGGCCATTGCTATAGAATACCATTTTCTTTGTCCTTCATATTACATGATTTTGACAAAATATAAGGCAAATTTCAGTGCAAAAATATCATCACAGCATAGGGAGACCTTTGTTACTACAGGGATGAATTGCTGATCCTAGGTTTCCTATCCTGCCTCCACAACCATAACACAAGGCAAAGCGCAACTGGGGTTATCAGGGAGTGAACCACAGGCTGCAGAGCCAAAACCCTTAGAAAAGAAACACACACAACGCAGCCTTCTCTTGGGGCCGGCTCTGGGCCTTCAGTCTTCAGGCACCTGCTGGGAGAACGCAGGAGGTACAACCCAAGCTCCTAACATTCCCATTGCACCGAGGGGGTGGGTATCCCAGTACACAGCTGGCAAAGCAACTAGACCCTAAGAGCGGGCACTAGAGGAGTAGGAAATGGGAAGGTAGGCTCCAGGAAATAGGTGTGACTATTCCCCACGGTCCTCGCTGAGAGTGGAACTGCAAAGGGCGAGACACAGAGGGTCCTCGCAGCAAGTGCATCTATGAGGTTGAGAGAACACCGTTAAGGGGATGGTGCAGGGCTCTAGGACATTAAAAGTATGGACGTGCAGAGTGAAGTCATCTCCTAAATGCCAAAGGCATTTATTTTAGGAATTAGAAAAGCCACTGGGGAGTTCAGCTCCCGGTTGATAATCTACGTGTGATTTGACAGGCTCAGTAATAGGCGATTACAAAAGCAGAGACTGGCAGGCCAGGCGAGGGAGAGCTGCCCTCCCCACCCCGATTTAGTGCACAGCTAATCCCCCATGGTCTCTGAGGGAAATGCAGTCAAGGACTAGGGCCCCTTTAGCCAGTCATGCTCTTCTTTGAATATTTGCATTCTTAGCCCCTGGATAGCTGAAAGAGGAAAACAAAATAAACCCCTGCTACAGCCTCAAAGCTTACAGAAGTTTAATTTAAAATGGATCTGAGCTAAAATGTAAAAGATACAAATATGAAATTCTGGAACAAAACGTAGGAGACGATTTTCATGACTTTGAGGGTAGGCAAGTTTCTTAGACTCAAAAGTGGCTAACAATGCAAAGTAACAATTTTAATCTGTATATCTTAAAATATTTTGTTTTTAAAATGTTAGCACCAAGAAAATTAGAAGAGCACACGGACCAGAAGAAAATTTTACATATATATGTAAATTATATATGTCTGTGTGTGTTGGTGCATGTAGTGTGGATTATATAACTAACAACCGTATCAAGGAGACCAACCCCAAATAAAAATAATTGTGATAGATTTCAATGGACCTATAAAATGTATGAATGGCTGGACCATATTCATTAAAAGGTGTTCAAAATAATTAGGCATCAGAGATATGTAAATCAAAACTACTGTGTGCAATAATTACATCCCCACTGGAATGCAAAAATTTAAAGAGGCAACATCAAGTGTTGGCAACTCTATAGGGCAAGGAGATCTTGTATGAAGCCATAGGAATATATAAGAGTACAGTCACTGAGGGAAAACAGTTTTGCAGTTTAAAAAACAAACTTCAAGGTGTGCCCCAACAATTCCACTCTTAGATAGTTCTCCCAAGAGAATAATACGAACATGTCCAAAGATATTATACATAAAAGTTTGTAGCAGTTTGGTAATAACTCAAACTATAAATAATTGAAATGTCTGTCAACTTAAGAATAGATACACATATTTTGGAAAATATATAAAATGAAGTACTATTCTGGGGTGCCTGGGTGGCTCAGTTGGTTAAGTGCAGCACTCTTGATTTCAGCTCAGGTTGTGATCTTGAGATTGTGGGATGGAGCCCTAGTTCCAGGGTGAGCACTCAGCAAGAGCCTGCTGGAGATCTCTGCCCCTCCCCCCACTTAGTCTCTCTCTCCAAGTAAAATAAATCTTTTGGGACACCTGTGTGACTCGGTGATTGAATGTCTGCCTTTGACTCAGGGCGTGATCCTGGGATCCGGGATGGAGTCCCACATCGGGGTCCTGTGGAGAGCTTACTTCTCCCTCTGCTTGTGTCTCTGCCTCTTTCTCTCTCTGTCTTGCATGAATAAATAAATAGAATCTTTAAAAATAAAATAAAATAAATCTTTAAAAAATATATTCTGAAATAAAAATTAAAAAAACAAACTGATGTACAGAGTGTCATGGAATAATCTTACTATTGAGTTAAAATAGGAACACAAAGAAGATATAGATTGGATCCTTTCATGCCGTGAAATTCAAGAATGGGCCTCTGACAGTTGGGAGCCATGTTGACTGCAAAAATCATTAGGAAACTCTGAGGATATGGAAATATTTACTTTTTAAGGAGGGCAATTACATGAGTCTCTGTGTTTGTCAAATCTCACTTCATTTTACCTCATAAATACGTGCATTTAAAAACCACAAATAATGTTGATATAAAGATTGTAGACACATGTGTCTAAAATGTAAAATCAGAATCAACTTGCTAAGGTCAAAATAATTCACTTAATTTGACTGAAAAATAAGCAGATGATAATCTTAATCACTCATTTTGTAAGGCCAGGTGTGATTCTGAAAATTTCCAAAACAAAATAAAGATTTTAGATCCATTTCACATTGCTAGAGAGGGAAGTTTATTCTATTTTGGTTCCTGCTTTTGGGTAGTTTGAATTAAAATTGCTTGTGGATAGCATGAGGCCAATTGTCTTCAGGTTACATAATCAATTTATTCACAGCAATAATCTCAGTGAAACATGAATTAGCATTTAAAATATCCTTAAACACCACTAAAAAGCAATATTTCAGAACAGACCAGAAAACGTATCAATATAAAAAGTAATGAGATGAATTTATCTACAAAAAAAATGTAAAGTATATGATAGAGCAACTATAATTTGAATAATGTGAATTAGTGGCAAACATACACAGACAAGTTATTGTCAAAGAGAGCTCTCAAACAAATTTATTAAGTTTTCATGGCAGTGGGTAGTAAATATATCATCCTATGCCTGATATGTGAACAAATGGCCATTTGGAGACAACACTGAATTTCATTTATTTTCTTATAAAATTCTCTAAATTCAGATGAAACAGATGTTTACAAATAAAATGATCTATAGGATGACTGGGTGGCTCAATGGTTAAGTGTTTGCCTACAGCTCAAGGCGTGATCCTGGAGTCTTGGGACTGAGTCCCTCATCGGGGTTCCTGCATGGAGCCTGCTACTCCCTCTGCCTATGCCTCCGCCTCTCTCTCTCTGTGTCTCTCATGATTAAATAAATAAAATATTTTTAAAAATAGTAATAAAATAAAATGATCTATATACATACTAAAAGAAAATTAGTGTTATTTATTTAATTTCAGGATGTGGTAAGATATACTATCAAGAACACAGATCTTTAAGACAGATCTATATAGTTTCATAAATTAAACTTAAAAAATTAAATAAAGGAAATGAGAGAGGAGCCACAAAAGATTCAATACAAATGATAACTAGGGATGGAATGGATGCAAAAATTCTAAAATCATTTGTAATCAAGTAAATGAAAATTATATTAAGTACATTTGTATAACTTACGAATTTGTCAAAAATCAACTAAGAAAAATTGTGCAAAGAAGTGGTATCCTCTACAGATTTCCATTTAAGTTAGTAGTATTTCCCAAAAAAATATATTAAAAAAAATCCCATTATAACAATAATCTTGTTTCTAAAACGATTGTCTAAGAACATTATTGTGTACATTAAAGAATGTTCATGGAAGATTTTTACAATGGCACTTGTAGTAGTTTTCCAAACTCAAAAATTTGAGTAGATGATAGTTTAATTACACATAATTCATTACTATAAGGCCTTTCATTTGATTAATAAAACTATTCACATTAAAATATCCCATTAAAACTAATTGTATAAAAACAGGTACAATGAGAGTTCATGCAAGTGTTTAAATAAAGAAATTCTGAAAAAAGAAAAAAGAAATTCTGAAACCAAGGGTAGGGAATATTTCTTCTTGGATCCTCAAATACATGTTTTTACTTGTTTGTAAATTTAAAAAAAAAATAATTACACAGCATACAAGATTAGGTTTCATAAAAGAACGCATTGACTTTTTAAAAATAATTTCTAATGAGAAATATAATACATAGATGCTAAAATAGTGCCCACAAATAAATATAATACGTTACAAAGAAAAACCAAACGATTTCCCATATATTTCTTAGAAACTTTTTGGCATAGGGAAGCTTCCGTCTTGCTGAGGGTTTGTATACAGTTACATTAAAAGGAAAAACTTGTATATCATCCCTGAATTTCATGGTTTGACACACATTTTAGTGAAGTTTTTTATTACATTGTTTTACGTAGTCCATAAAATAAACCACTCAAACGTATGCAACTTATGTTGAAAGCACACATACAAAAAATATAATCAATAATTGCACCTGAAAATGGACTCATAACCCATAAATACAAGTTAATGTCTTAAGTCGTTCATTACGGATAACTTTAAACTGATTTTATGCTGATTCAGACAAACACTGGGCTGAAGTTTATCCTTGTACTGTTTATTTTTTTAATTGGCAAGAAAAAAATTTTAAATAAAATTGGCAAGAAAATTAATAATGTAAATAAGATATGAAGGAGGAAATGTTCTATTTAAGGAAATGATCTGTTTTCAATTAAATTGGAAGCAATCTTTTGCATACCAATTGTAATTAAAAATGAGCCTTATTTGTGCATTAGATAGGTTTTGCAGGATTTCTACTTGGCAATATTTGTACATTAGCTTTAATTGCTGGATGCCCTGAGAATGAAAAAAAAACTCTTTAAAGTAATCTACATTTCAGATTATTAAAATGCTTCCTCTAGTGAGGCTGAATTAATGATATGTCAGCATGTTTTTATATTAGTGAGTCCTAAATATTTCTCTTTGCTATAAGTAGGCAAAGCCCTCTCTAGACACATTCTAGAAGGACTGGTTTTCATTGGGAAGCAGTGACCTCATTGTCATTGAAAAAGTGAAAGCAAATGCAAAATGACATAACCAATAAAGGAGCAAAAGACTGAAAAATAACCCTCAGACACCAAGGTTCTCTTATATTTAAGGATTTTATTATTAAATAAAATTTGGGTTGGACAATTATTAAATTCAACAATATTGCTTGAAAGTTTAGTTTTTACACCAATTATTTTGCTGTAGTGAGACACCACTCTTCTGAATATAAACAGTATACCCGTGTCACAGGTGTCCAAAATGTCTCATACAAATTCAGGAAACACTTCCTACTGCTTATTGCCTCCTTAAGTAAATGCAATAACTTATAATCCCCTCAGAGGTAACTCTGATAACAAAGAAAGCTTTGTAGCTTCCTTAGATGTTACAGTGGGAGAGTTATTGTATTCAGAAAGATGTACTCTTCCCCTTTTAACTACCTCACTTTGCATAACATTTTTGCCTCTGGGTCAAGAATGAGAATTTGTGATTGAAAGAAAAAATAACTTGGGAAATGGCCCTGTCAGTCACACCATTTGTGAATAATAATAATGGTGATAATTATAAATATATTTTAGAGTACTTTTCTCTCTAAAAGTTCACAACACGTATGAAGGTCAAGAACAGAGAATTATACTCTTACTCGTTTTGTCTAACGCAAGACTGGGGTAGTAGAATGTGGAAAATATATTTACATGAAAGACTACTTTTCTCAATGATTGACAATTGCTTTATAAGAGTTGTGCGCCATTATTAGAATGGCTACTTATCTGAAGAGCACAAATACTAAAGGCTCCCTGGAATCCATTTGCGCATATCCATGTTGTGGATGTGTGTGGCATAAATCAATAAAATAAAGTTTCTAAATAAATGAAACCAGGATGATACGATTTATTCAATCAG
The DNA here is from genome assembly GCF_011100685.1 of Canis lupus familiaris. Lineage (NCBI taxonomy): Eukaryota > Metazoa > Chordata > Mammalia > Carnivora > Canidae > Canis > Canis lupus. The sequence continues at coordinate 4,355,549 of NC_049259.1, read as the reverse complement.
GTCAACTTATAGTATTTTAAAGAGATATACTTTCCCCAGTAGTAAATGATGTTTTAGTCAGCATAGATTGGATTCAAGGTAAACTCAGAGCCTTCATGGCTTTGCTTTGTTTTTTTACTTATTTATTTTTTAAAAGATTTTATTTATTTATTTGTCAGAGAGAAAGATAGAGCAAGAGAAAGTAAACAAGGGGAACAGCAAAGGGAGAGAGAAAAGAAGCTCCCCACTGAGTAGGGAGCCAGATGCAGGGCTTGATCCCTAGGATCCCTAAAACCCTAGAGTCATGATCTAAACCTAAGGCAGACATTTAACCGACTGAGCCACCCAGGCACCCTCATACTTACTTTTTGATGGATAAGATATCACTGAATATTGAGAGTCTAGTTACATTCAAATTAAACCTGTACTTATTCTATGAGTTTATCATGAGGATAAGTTGTTTGTTAATAATTTAAGAAATGAGAAGAACTTCTTTGTAATATTTAAATATATGCGTAATAATCCAAAAACTCAATTTCTCATCTTGGCTGAAAATATGTTATAAGAAACTGTATTTGTTTATATCTGCTATAAAGAAACAGTGTTTATTCAGTTACAGGTATAAACCATTTTGGCTTTATTAAACATTTTTATGATCATCTGCTAATACTGACCTCACTGATAACTTAACTACTACTATTTTAAATATGGCTAGCTTATTTTACAATTTAAAAAGATAATTTAAAAAAAATAAAAATAAAAAAAATAAAATAAAAAGATAATTTATATTGTGTTTTAAGGCAGTACAAGACTCATCTATTACTTGACTTGATTTAGAAATTGGGATGATAAAAATCCAAATGCTCTTATGTGTTGAGAAGATTTGCATTCAAGTATACTTTATTGTGTCTTAATGCAAGTTCTATAGAAAACCTGAGAAACCTGGAGTAGTAATATCTAAGTGGGTGCAATCCCAGGGCAGAGAGAGTGAGGGGAAAGTGTTATGAGGAAGGGAAGAATGAGAAGCAAATAAAGAGTGGTAGGTTATTAAGCTGGCTGCCACTGCATGAAAAGCAATGACTGGTCACTGAGCCACATGAGATGGCTCGGAGTAGTCTCTGTAGTAACTATAGAAACTCTACACTTTAGACTAATTTATTAGAAGAGAACATGGAGAAGAAAACACCGTTGATACTCCGTTGCTACCTCTTCCCCACTGGTCAAAAGTTGCCCTACAAGGAATTAACTTCAAACTTCTAAGGCAAATTGCCTGGTCCCTTAGGCAATTCCTGTGATACCTTGGTCCCATACTCTGAAAAATGATGCTATATATGAGACCAGAATTAATTGAAGAAGCCAAGACTCTAGATATTGGCCTTAAAAGATAGAACCTTGAAGGCCTATAGAGTTGGTCTCTATGGGAGCTACTGGGGTTGAGGATGGGCCAAGAGCCCAGAAAACAGGTAACAGAAAATACGATGCAGTGCACAAGATAGGCCTGTTATAATCCATTTTTTTCTGGTATTCAGATCCAATTGTACCCTCCTACTATATTTGGGTTCCATACTGCAAATTGGGGGAAAAAATATTTACCAACTTTGAAAGTACAAGTTAAATTAGGTAGAATCTATGTGGAGATCTCATCTCAATATCCTACAACATTTAAGAATATTACTTAAAGAAAAATAAAAGCTATAGCACTCACTGCTGACACTCCCTTCATCACATCACCACACATTCTAGATTTTCTTCACACTTGGCCAACACTTCAACTGGCATGGGGAGCCGCAAATAGGCAGATGTTTGTTACAGTTTCTAGTTCAGCATCACCATTAATGTGCCCTCCTGGCAGAAGCATTTTTCCCTTGAAAACTTAGTTATCTTTTCTGGCAAAACTTAAAGCTGCAGTGAGGAGAAATAAAATTTCAAGTGACTCAGTGGGTGTGATGGTCAGACATCTTATCCTGCTTAAATCCCATGGCTCTATGGCCATTTAAACTAGTTATGGAAACATGCTACTATATGTTGGCAAATGGTTCAGTGCACATTGTGTTCCTTGCAAGGCAGCACTATAACTCCATAAGACTTTTCCCCCAACTTACATATGCCTGCAGCTCTAGTCGGTCTAGTTTTTTCTCACTGATAGAACATACACTTATGTCAGTGATATCTGTGATCCTAAGACCATTGTTTCAGCTTTTTTTTTTTTTTTTTTTTTCATATAAAAAGCACCTCTTGGTCTGAAGCAAAACTGTTCTTGATACCATTCATGGATCTGGTGTTCTGTAAGCCCTCAGCTGATGATGCTGTATAGATACCACAGTCAGACAGCTTTCCTTTTTCTTGGACTATGTATTAATTCTGGTAAAAATGAATAGATGTACCCTTCAGAGTGCATGGAGTCTATTGTAATTGACCAGGCTTCAGTTGCCAGTCAAGATCCCCGATGCAGTATCAAGGACTCAGCATCTTTCTTTCCTGGCAGGTTGGGCATTTGCAGATGTCAGCAGCTAAATGCATCGTTGAGGATTCTATTTTATTAGAATAATGCATAGCCCCATCCTTGTCACTCTGCCCACCCTGCCCATAGGCCCACTGTAAAATTACTTAAATGACATGAGAAAAGCTACCTAATTTCTGCAGCATGTGTCTTCTTTTCCTCTGTGCTATTTGCTGTCTCTTGAACTTTTATGAAACAAAAATTCACATATTTTTCATTTGTAATCACAAAACTATCTATCCCTCTGTAAGACCTAGTCTGACACCAGTATTTCAAATTTGTTCTTACCAGGTGACTGACCAGCTGTCCATATTTACCTCTGTACACCAGTGAGTATATGTAAGTTTCTGGATAATTTTATTCTACAGGAAGTAGATGGCCAGTTGTACTGATTGCAAAATTGAAAAATTTTCTTCCATCTCTTCTTTTGGGACTACTCTGATATGGCAATTATATGGCAGCAACTTATTTCCAGTGAATGCTAACATGAAGCATCATTTTCTAGGAAATGGGATTTGGACCGCTTAGTTGGGTGTAGGTTATAGGTCATAGATCACCATTAGCCATTTGAGGTGTATTTAAGGAGAATGTAAGCATATGGGGTGACCTGGAATTTGTGCTCCCTGTTCATGTAGTTTCCATAATCCTTTTGTACCTATTCAAGGCTCATTGACCCAAATGTACCATCAATGGAGAAGACAAGATTTTTTGTTTCAGAAGGTGGTCATGGTCAAATTTCCAGAAGATAATATTTTAATTAAGAACAGAATTATAGCCCTGAAACAATATGGTAAAAACGCTGTTCCCCTTACTATATAAAGATGAAATGACTTGAATGAAATTATGATGAAAGAAATTGGTACAAACTAAATGCTAGAGACTGTGTTGTTCTGCACAAGTAAATATGCCACAACAGCAGAATGGTTTCAATAAAGGCTATGATCTTGCTAAGTTTATGATAGTCCACTGGTTTCTTCATTATCACTCTCTCCCATGAAGAGGCCAGATAGATGACTTGAATGAAGACCACCACCATGAGTCTTTCAGAAGCCTTTGATGGTGCCTCTAACTTCTGCATTCACTCAAGACACAGTATCTCTTCCTATTTACTATCTTTAAGGATAAAGTACTAGGTATTGCCTAGGTCTTCATTTTGATCTTCCCATTATATTCTTAATCTATGGCTCAGGGAACATATGTAATAACAATGCTGCCAAGTTGATAGATGTATTGATAGACTTTAATTATACATATGCATGTATATGTGTGTCTATATGTGTAATTATATATCAGGAACTTAATTATAGGATGAATCTATGAACGACTTGTGCCATCTATAAGGTGAACTTGGCTCCAAACTCAATTTAGCATCCAACTTCCTTTAGCTTCCCCATGAACTAGAGGATCACATGGCTTTTCAGATACCCTGGTACCATTTACCATGTACACTTCCATACATGTTCATGTACATGGTATATATGGAAGTGTACATGTACAGTACAGTAAAAAAAAACTCACTGCCTTAAATTTATCACATTGTTATTGTAAGGCCTAAAATAACATTAAAATAGGTAAATCAAGTCGTCAATTTTCATAATTATCATTGCTTTTCCCCATATTAAGTGTTATGACTGCTTGATATCTGATTAATTTAATGTCTATATATTCCTATACTAACTAATTCATCACAAGAAAAAAAATCTTTAAAAAGTACGATGCCATTTCTTGCCAAGGATGATCATCACCTTATTTACCAAGGGGAATGAGGCCCTTATTGCTTTCAAACAGGTTTTTGATCAAAAATACAATATACTATCTTGAGTATCTGTTCTCTTGAATTATCCCTGAAACTGATAATATTAGACCCAACAAGTTTTAAAGAAAACAAAAACTCAAAGGAAAGATGAGGTATAATGTGGTTATGAGGCCAAGGCAATGAGAGAGATCCTAAAACAAAATGTTACAAAGACTAATGGAAAGAAAACAAGCTAATTTATTACCAAGCTCTATTCTCTCCTTAAAAAGACCCAGCTAGTATCCTAGGCAGAATCTATCAGAGGGAAACATGTAGAAATCATCAATTTTCTAGTTCCTGCTTCTCTGCTGTCCATTATTCAAAATTTGTCCCAAGGATAGGTAACCCCACCTACTGCACCATATTTCTGTGTAAGTAAATTTAGTCTAGATAGTTGTTTCTGGAGAAACAGACATATTCAGTGTCAGTCACAACAAGATTGGCTCAGGTGGAAAAAGGAATGAAAGGCCAGGAAGAAGGAAAACTCTAAAATAATTAAAAGCATCACATAAGCTATGCACTGAATAGTTAGCAACACTCAAAATGTAGTCTTTACTATTTTTATTTTTTTAGATTTATGTATTCGCTTGAGAGAGAAGAGAGCAAGTGAGTGAGAGCAAGGAGTGGGGAGGGTCAAACAGAGAAGGAAAAACAGATTTTCTGCTGAAGCAGGGTGCCAGACACAGGGCTTGATCCCAAGACCCCGGGATCATGACCTAAGGTGAAGGCAGACACTTAATTGACTAGGCCACCCAGGTGCCCCCGAAATATAGTTTTTAAAATATAACAGGATTTTTATAACCTAAGTCCGAGTAGAAGAGAAATTACAACATGTTAGCCTCCTTCATAGGCACTGTAATAGTTTTTATAAATTTCTTGCCTCTCAGCTCCAATCCATTCTTCTTTGCCCTTCCTTGTGATACCAGTGCTGTGCTCTGTATACATTTCTCCTTTGCCAGACAGTGCAATGGGAGCTCTTCAAGTAGAAGATGCTGGGGTGATACTGCAGAGTAGAGCAAGAGGCAGGAATTCTCCCCCTGGTCTTGGGTATTGTTTCTTCTTCAGCATGGCTGCCAGCCAGTAGGCTGGAGACCAGTGGCTCTCACCTCAGGAGTCCTGGCAGAGCACTTCTACCCTACCCACATGCACTAGAGACTTTCTTGGCCTGTAGGAGGGCAATCCTTAGAACTGGATCTAGCCCATTTGCACTCTCCAGAAAACGCATGTGGCACTTAGTGAATCATTCCCATGGATCAACTCCAGTGGATCCTCCAACAAATTTCTCAGCTACCTGGACACTCTCCTTGTGAATCAGCTCCAACACAACTAAACTATCCAGTGAATTTCTCCACCATCTGTGAGCTATTCTGATGACTCAGTCCCAGACTGCTATACTTTCCACCCAGTTTCACTACCACCCAGCAGTCTGCTCCTTCAGAGCAGCTTTGGCCCAGAACTCTGGCAAGTTTCCTTGTCAACGGCAGTCTCTATGTTTCTTGTGATTGCTGTTTGCCCTCTGCAACTGGGTCAGAATTTAGCATCGAGGGACTGGAGGAGGATCTCCTGAGCACTTATCTCCCCTTTATTCACACTCCCTCAGTCCCAGCAGTAATACTTTCCTTGTGTACTGTATTCCTTTGCCCCATTTAGTCTTTTACTAGTTAATAATTTTCTATATTAAGTGTTCCATGAACAAACTTCTGATTATACCCTAATGGACACAAGTACCATCTTCTTGGTATATCTTTTGATTATTTAAATGCCTTTTGCATTCAATGAATTTTTCAATAGCCAAGTTGTTTTCCATTTTTGTAGCTGCCTTGCAAATCTGAATCTGGCCCTGGATAACTGTTGTCCAGGTGGCACACTACTGTAAAACTAAAAGTTGTTATCTCCAACCAAATGACTGTGACTTCTGCATAATAATTTTTGTGCCCTGGTGATACCTCTGAGTCATTTTGCCCCTCCATTCTCCTCAATCTGTTATTAGAGAAAACTACTTCTTTACTATTAGCATTATATAGAGTCTTTTTTCTCATTACAATATTGCTATTTTTCAGAGAGAATAGCTTTACTAAAGTGGAATGGGAGTTGTCCTGAAATTGGAATTGTTAAACTAAGCATCCACCTTCCAGACAGCTGGTTAAGGACACAGCATCTGTAAGATATATCTTAAATTCTGCTACCATCACTCCAGTGTTGTACTTCTTGGTTGAAATAGAAGAATTGGCTAAATGAGAATGAAATGTAGCAGAGCAGGAGACAATGAGACTTTTACATACATTCTTATTTTTATTTCTGAGTATCTTACTTAATAATTTAATGAAAAGTTGCTCATCTCTAGCTCAACAAAATCAAATGTTTGTAAGTCACAGAATTCCTAATATTACATTTTGCTTGGTGTGTAGAAATGAAATTCCCTAGATATCATTTTATAAGTACTGATTCTGCAAAATGCAGTAATTTAAGTTTCATTTATTTTACAGGGTACATAATATAATGCTGAATTTGCATTACATAGAAATATGGTTAATTTAAATATAAAATTTCTAGGAAAGCAAAATGATCTACATCATGCACTAAATTTCTTCCCTGCTGAAATAATGTTATAATTAATCTTCAAAAAATTTAAAAATAACAACTATAACTATCACATACTTTGTAGTAATAAACATAATTTTACTTATAATGGAATTTTCCACTAATTTGCCGATAGAGGAGTTAACTCCACTTTCTAGAATAAAATAATATAAAAATAAAATGGATACTGTATCCATAGATCTGTATCTTTTAGTTGCAAATGTTAGTGTTGTGTATAAAAAATTAAATAAGATATCAGCTTGTCTCAACTTATAACTATACCATTTCATCTTTGTGTATGTTAATTCTGAAAGAAAATAAAACTCTATCCCATGAACAAACTTGGAAACCAGAACCACTACAAGAATTCCAGGATTGTCTTCTTCATTAAAAAATTCATAATATTTTTTACTCCATCCATATATACACTAATATAGGATAACTCTAAATAATTATTTAATTGGGAAGACATTTGCTAGACCAATAATGAAAAAGAACAGAGTTCAGGGTCTAGGAAAAGTGAATCATGAAATAAAATATTACAAGGCACATAAAAACCCAAAGCATGTTATTTAAGTTTTTTTTTCATGTACCATGTAGCTTTCAAAATCAAATGATTCTGAAACTTCAAAGGAAGATCAAATCTTAAAGATTAGTATTCCATGATGGGAAAATTAGAGGGTAATATTGGATTGAACTTAGAGGAACATACAAGAGGGAAAAATCTGATATAACATATGTAACTCCTCCTCTATAGCCTGTTAACAGTGTACTTTTTACGAGATAAAAAAGAAAGGTGGAGTAAAACCCCAGTAAGAGACGGTCTTGGCTGTGTTAGGCTCCCTGCGTAATTAATTCTTGGGTATAGTGAATACTATTGGTTGTTTTCCTTGCATATATTTCCTACTCACTAAAAGAAATCTAATTTTGTTCAGACAGTCTCAAATGATCCTGGGGAATGTCACCCTCCCCGTTCCATCCCACCTTCCCTCCCCCTTTATCCATTGAGATAAATTAGATTATGAATATTCTAATCCAAACATAATAATCTATTTCCCTTTAACAATTATAGGTTTAAAAATGAGCAGATAGCTCATTAAGGGCCAAAGAGAAATAACAGGAAATTAGCTAGGGATGTTACCAAAAATCTTTCTTGCTCTTAAGAAAGAGTCGTAGAAACTTATAGCTTCAGTTTTTGTTCTGTAAGGGGTCACAGCTGAGATGTGACATCTGAAATTGCCTCAGATACTTATCCCAGACTGTGGATTAAACTAACATACCAGAAAAGCAGACCAACCCTCATCCCCACCTTATACATTTCCTATGGTTCAGTCCAATTTAAGCTGTATTTTCTCTCCCTTGCAGCTAAAAGCAGCCTAATTTATTCAGTATATTCTAATAAGATTTATTCTTTTCTAATCTATATGCCTGATTTGCTCTATTTCGATAAAAACAATCATTTAATAGCTTAAAATAAATTATAGATAAAAGTATTTTGTAGTAGGTCCAATTTTAAATAAATGATTAAAAATAAATATGTATGTATATAGCTAGAAATGGCTGCACATGTCTTAATCTCTTATAAGTGCCAAAATAAGCAGATAAAAATTAAATAAGCATGATATATAAATATATAGACTTGGGTTTAATATACAGAGTACAGAAAAAATGATGAAAGGTTTCATCAAACATCTAAAACTTATAAACAGTTTTGATGAATTAATGCAAGCAATAGTGGAAGGGGGAGAAAAATAGAAGTAACACCAATTATTCAGGCAAGATAAGAATAAGTACCTGGATTTTAGAAGCAATGGGTATTGATAGCTGTGATGGAGTTATTAACTAACCAATTCTGCATGCGAGAGATGGAAGATACCACGATAGCCTCAAACTTGTATCACTACATGACACGTAACACAGCTAAGTTGAATATGACATAGAAGACAAAGAAATTGTGTATGTAGCTGATGATAATGACTGCTTTATTTGAATGTTATTTGAAAGCCTACTTTATAAATTTAGGTAGAGATGTGGCAGTTGGAGATCAGGACCTGGAGCTAAAAAGATAGAGTTTAAAATACCTATTCAGTAATCATTGATATACAAGGTTTAAAACTCTAAAATTGGATGAGTTCTGAAGAATGCTTGACAAATCTGAAAAAGGGAAAGGGAAACATGAAACTGTCAGAACATTGATATTTGATGATTTGATGAAGAAGCAGATTTAGTAAAAAGGACTAAGAAGCTATTAGGAGAAAGTTTATAGGAAAATCAAGATAAAGATTTACTTATTTCTTTTGGTCATTTTCCCGAGACTACAAATGAATAAGTTTTGACAACTTCGCCCATTTTGTCCAGTTTTAAATTTTAAATGGTTTCTAAAGTTAAGAGCCCAGTATCTTTACTGCCACAATATGAAAAGACAAATTAATTTGGGGAATAAATTAAGATCATAGAGATAATGAAAAATTAATGTCAAGTTGAACTACTTCTGACTTTCTAAATGGATTAATTTTCAACATTAAATTTTTACAATTTAGTGGTACAGCTAAGTCAGTTTTATATCATCAAAATTTAGAAACATTACAGAATAATTCAGTAGAAAATGTACAGATGCATGTATGAGCATGGAGAGAAGATTCACCAAGAACTTCTAGCCACACTATAGCCAGAGACCTCCTGATTCTCCTTTAGGGTCCTCTAGTAGGTTCTGCATCCATGGCTCCCTGGATCTAGATGGTCTTTAAACTTGACTCAGTTTCATCTATAGCTTCCTTCCTCAGTCCTTATGCATATGGAAGTACCTCCAACTCTTCTTTCTACTGAGATCTTTTACAAGGTCAAGGAGCTCACATAAAAAGAATGAAAAATGTCAAGTAGCAGCTCTTTTTCACGACTGATTCTCTGCCTAAACAGAATCTGGAAACGCCTTAGTCTCCAAACTACAGACTCATTATGTCCTGTCACAGCCTAGTTAGCAAGCAATTAATTGTATCCACATGTTTGTTTGTCCCCAGGCTCTGAGTGTTTTCATGGAGGTCTACCCCATAGGCTTGAATTGAAATGTTGACACCTACAGAAACCTTTCCCTTTGTTGTAAACTATTCACTCACTATTCTGTTTCTGAGATCCACCCTGTTGATTCATATAGCTCTAGGACATTAATTTTAATTGCAAAATAATATTGCTTGTACAAATACCCCCTTTGTTATTTACCCATTTTCTTTTGAAAATATATCTTTTTTATCTGGTTAAGCTCCCAGGAAAGGTTATTAAATGGTGTATCACCATAGGTTAATTCACCTTAAAAATATTAAAGGTTATTCTCTAACATCAGGCCTTAAAGATTTATAGAAAATAAAAATACAATTACTGAGTTTTTTGTGAAATGCCCTTAAGGAGTCCAAATCTGAACAAAGTCAACTACAGGCTGTAAGTTACAACACAGAATAAAACAAGCAGATGAATTTAAGGTAACTGATTGTGACAAGTAATAGCATGGAGGATAATAGTTATATTTTAAAAACTATGTATAATATTTAATCCACATAACAATATAATATTATCATCTTCATTTAGAGATGAGAAAACTCAGGCAGAAAAATGTTTACACACTTTTCCTCAATTTTAAACAGCAATTTGCAGATCTTGGATTAGCCCAGTAGTCAGGCTCTAGAGTTTTATCATTAACCAGATTGAATATCTGAAAGATAGATTCTAGACTTTAAAATTGTGTATTGGGATCCCCGGGTGGCTCAGCGGTTTAGCGCCACCTTCAGCCCAGGGTGTGATCCTGGAGACCCGGGATCGAGTCCCACGTTGGGCTCCCTGCATGGAGCCTACTTCTCCCTATGCCTGTGTCTCTGCCCCTCTCTCTCTCTCTCTATGTCTCTCATGAATAAATAAAATCTTTAAAGAAAAAAAAAAAAAGAGTAGCATAAGGTTAGTCCACCATCATCCTGGAAACATTCTTTCCTTCCTCATGAATTCAACCTGTTTGATATTTCATACTAAAGCTCTATCAAAATATAGGAGAATTATTTTTAAATAATTTTAAATATTTTTAAATAACTATCAAAATAATTCTCCTATATTTTGAAAATAAACGCAATATCACATTAAAGGGAACATTACTTGCACCTCTCTCACACACAATTGAGTTTGTCAGCTATTTCGATAATACTACATGCTATTTTGCTGAAATCGTTATCTCCAATATCCTTTTTAAATAATTTAATTATATAAATAGTGTAACTACAGCAGTTCTAGTTCATTGACCTTTAGTGCTACTTAAATGGCTTGCTTTTCCAGATCAGTGAGTAGAACCGCTAACTCTGCTTTCCTCAGGCCAAGTTGTCCATCAAAGGAGGCAGCATCTCTTCTCAGACTTCCTCCTTTCACCAGCAAATCTCCTCTACTCCAAGGTCATCAAAAAAATGAGGTAGGTTTACCTCATCTGATAGAGCAGGGCATTGCTACATGAATAGGAGACTTGTTTCACTTGTAGAAGATGCAAGCACAATTTTAAAGGGATTCTAATGTTAAGAGCTTAATATCTTTATTATTATAATAGGGAAAGAAATTAACTTGAGGAGCAAATGAAGTTCATAATGACAATGAGAGATTAATGTCAAGTTAAACTACTCCTTAAAGGAATGATTAATTTTCAACATTAGATTTTTAAAATTTGATGGTACAGTTAAGCCAGTTTTATACCATTAAAATTTAGGAACATGCAGAGTAATCCAGTAGAAAATGTACAGATAAATGTACGAGATTAAGTTTAGCTTTAAAATAGCTAAGTTAGATGAACATGTGTTAGATTGTGTTTAAGACTGGAGGCTATAAGACATGCTTTTTAAGGAGATCAGTTTACTGTGGCATTTCAAGTTAAGGTGAGCAGCACTAAAGTATCCCTGCTACAAAACAAGACAAAACAAAACAGAACAAAACAGTTTAAAATTGGCACGGAATAACTCTAAACTTTTTAAAACACGTGAACCCACTCCGATTTTAAAAAGTCCAACATAGGAAAATAGGAAAATTTCCATTAAATATAATTAAAGACTCAATTAATTACATTTGACACAGTTTCATTATATTCTTTTTAAAGAAGTTAAGTTCTCCTAAACATATTCTTGGTAATGTATGATGCCAAATAGCAAAGTGCCATAGTAGCAACTGCTACTCAGAAGTATAAAAATGCACAATATTGTTCATATTTTATACATTTACACAAAGATTTTAATAACTGTTGAAATGTGACTTATATGAATATCATTTTAATACATCAAGTATAATTATAGTAATAATACTGAAGGGTGAGATCATACTCATTTTGTCAATATTGAAATTGACACTGTAAATTTAAATAGGTGATTTTGATACAGGTATAGTTGACCTCACAGCTGTGTTCTTTGACATGTTTGGTAATCATTTCCATTATTTGTCAGATGTTGCCAGCTCTCTGTCCTCCAAGAACATACAGGATTGTACTTTCCAAATGTCTTGTTATTGGGTATGACCAGAGAAATAGTTTCAACCAATATGAGGAAATTCAGGTGTGTTTTTTCTAGGCTGTAGTATTTTATTTCCTCAAGAGATTCTTTTAAGATCCCCTCTACCACAGTGACCTTTGAGGTCCAAAATGACAGCAATCATATCAATCTGTGTCTTAGAATGAGAGAGTATCAAGTACAATCCCAGAATCCAATAATGGACATGCAGAATGAGAAAGGATAAACTTTTGTTGCCATAAGCTACTAAGATTCAAAGAGTGTTTATTACTCAACTGGCCTTTTGTGTTTGATATGACACAAAACAATAAACAAGAATGGCATTCTCTAAAAAGATATTTAAATCTTGATTAGGGCTTGACCTAGAGTATTTACTCCTACTACTTATTTTTATAATCCACACATGGGAGCCAAACACATAGGGGCTTTAACATCTTCATTTGAGTTTGTATAGTCGAGGGAGCTGAAATGTGTATGGGGCTGACTAATAGTGACAAGTCAGAGGTCATACTAAGTCTAACCTATAGTCATAATGGGAAAAATCATGAAAATTAAAACCACGGAACACTGCCTATCAAAGAGATTCTCTTTATAAAATTAAGATTGATTAAAAGTCCTACCAAAACCAAAATGCTAGCCTAATCTTAATTCTGCCTTGTTTACTGTCTCCTACAGCTTATCTGTTTCCTTGTTACCTCTATTTTATGCAATTATACTACAAGTGTTAAGTACAAAGCATCACCCAATTGGACCCAATTTCCTATCATTATCTTTATTCCATTCATACTTTCATGAGTCCCTTTCCATTCCAATATAAGCCTTGCTTCACTTTACAGTGATTGAAGTATGTATATGTATAATTTTTTTTCTTTTTTTAAGATTTTATTTATGTATTCATGAGAGACACACATATAGAGAGGTAGAGACACAGGCAGAGGAAGAAGCAGGCTCCCTGCAGGGAGCCCCATGTGGTACTCCATCTCCAGACTCCAGGACATGCCCTAAGCTGAAGGCAGATGCTCATCTACTGAGCCACCGAGGAGTTCTGAAGTTTTTTCAATAATATTTTTCTTAAAAATAATAATATTTCTCTTTATCTGTTCATCAGAATTAGAGTCTAACTTTCCCAAAGGAAGAAGACCTTTTTAAAAAAGATTTTATTTATTTATTCATGAGAGACACAGAGATAGAGGCAGAGACACAGGCAGGAGAAGCAGGCTCTATGCAGGGAGCCGGAGTGGGACTTAATCCCAGGACCGCGGGATCATGCCCTGAACCAAAGGCAGATGTTCAACTGCTGAGCCCCCCAGGAGTCCCAGAACAACACCTTTTAAACAATTATTCACAGAGAATGAGGTAGCTTCTTCCTTGCTATCCAGTGTCTTTTAAAACACTCTGCTTGGGCAGCCCTGGTGGCTCAGTGGTTTAGCGCTGCCTTCAGGCCAGGGTGTGATCCTGGGTCCCAGGATCAAGTCCCAGGTCAGGCTCTTGCATGGAGCCTGCTTCTCCCTCTGCTTGTGTCTATGTCTCTCTCTCTCTCTCTCTCTCTCTGTGTCTCTCATGAATAAATAAATTAAAAAATATCAAGAAATAAATAAATAATAAATAAATAAAACACTATCCTTTCCTTAATCTTATCATTACTTTTTTTCTCCCAACCTCATTATTATTTGTTTTTATACATATATCAATATCTGTATAGTATAAAAATAAAAAAAATAATTTCCCATTCCTTTCATATGTGAACTTATCACAATTGGATTCTCAATAAAAAATTTTCCCTTCTCCCATGCAATTTACTAGTTTAAAATTGAAAACATTTTTCAAGTCTTCAAAATTGTCCCAGTCTGTTTCCTAGCTTTATAATCAATACAGTCACTAGTACATGAATGCATAAAGCTCACATCCTTTCATCTGAAATAACTACATTCACCAAAAAAAAAAGCATTGCCCTTTTCATCCACAGTACCTTGTTCATTTAATATTTTT